>NC_090334.1:64734542-65040209 GCF_035084215.1 Heptranchias perlo
TTGGTCATGGATTGGGTGTGGGGTTTAAAGCTCAATAAAGCATCTATATGAGGCATCATAGATCAAATGTGTTGAGTCTTCTTTCCTCTTAATGAGTGAAGACCTAAATTTGGATTCTATTCAGCGCTACAGCAAAAATGCTTGCATTGTAAAATAAGTTCTTTTATTCCCACTTTAGATATCACGCTGTTTTGCCCGAGCATAATTTTAGCTTCCTCTTAATTGAGCTATTCTGTGTAACAGTTGAACCATGGAAATTTAATTGCTTTGCTATCTTTGCAGCTTCCTCTTCTGATTATATAAATATCTCCCAGTCTTCTGTATGTATAACTCTATTTTCACGATTAATCACCAGCCCTATACTATTACTGCAGTTACTGCTATCACCTTCTCAAATCTTTTCATTATTATTATCTGGCAATATTAATATTATCATTTCCTACAGGCTTTCTTCATCCACAGTTGTGTGAATAATATTTATATTTCAAAACATCTAAGTTTCAAGTCAAAACACGACATTATTATATATTTTAAATCACCATTTAAAAGTGCTTACCTTAAAATAGATGTTATTTAGTATTTGATAACCAGTGAAATGCATAGGTTAATTTGTAATTTTAAACCAAAGTGCATAAATAGTATTTACACTTTACATATTAATAAAAATTATGCTGCACATAAAGAATGCAGACAGATATTTCAGGCAGACAGTAATGAATTGGTGACTAAGATGTTGGGGTTGAGCTTAATTGGTAATTAGTATTGTTCGACCTGAAGCCCGCAGTTGTAATTGGTCCTGGTTAGGACTGGGACAATAATTAGAATCACAGAAAATTTACAGCACAGAAGGAGGCCAGTCGGCCCATCCTGTCCACACAGGCTGAAAATGAGCCACCCAGCCTAATCTCACTTTCCGTAGCCTTGTAGGTCACGGCACTTCAGGTGCACATCCAGGTACCTTTTAAATGTGATGAGGGTTTCTGCCTCTACTACCCTTTCAGGCAGTGAGTTCCAGACCCCCACCACCCTCTGGATAAAGCAGCCCGCTTGATTGCACCCCATCCACCACCCAAAACATTCACTCCCTTCACCACCGGCGCACCTTGGCTGCAGTGTGTACCATCCACAGGATGCACTGCAGCAACTCATCAAGGCTTCTTCGACAGCACCTCCCAAACCTGCGACCTCTACCACACCACCTGCACGTTCCCCTCGTCAGACACCATCCTGACTTGGAAATATATCGCCATTCCTTCGTCGTCGCTGGGTCAAAATCCTGGAACTCCCTTCCTAACAGCACTGTGGGAGAACCTTCACCACACGGACTGCAGCGGTTCAAGAAGGCGGCTCACCACCACCTTCTCAAGGCCAATTAGGGATGGACAATAAATGCTGGCCTTGCTAGCGATGCCCGCATCCCATGAACGAATAAAAAAAAATTCCTCAGCTCCCCTCCAACCCTTCTACCAATCACTTTAAATCTATGCCCCTTGGTTATTGACCTCTCTGCTAAGGGAAATAGGTCCTTCCTATCCACAGACTGTTCATTCTTCAGTTGCTTTGTTTCTGGATTAAGTAAAGTGGACTATTTGTCTGTGGGCAAGATCGGTCATAAAATGATCCTCGTCTTTCCTACCGAGTCTTGGAGAATGATTCGGCAAACTAAAGGTGAATTGGCAGAGAGTAAAAAGAACTCAGCAGTGTGTGATATTAAAGTTCAGAAATGCCCAGTGGGCAGAGTTGGTACACCCTGTTTGGGAACAGGTTGGAGGTGGTGTTCTTTTTTAAAAAATAAAATGACACTAAGAATAAACCCAAGAGCCTT
Source organism: Heptranchias perlo (assembly GCF_035084215.1). NCBI lineage: Eukaryota > Metazoa > Chordata > Chondrichthyes > Hexanchiformes > Hexanchidae > Heptranchias > Heptranchias perlo. The sequence continues at coordinate 64,736,368 of NC_090334.1, forward strand.
CTTGGCAATACGCTGATAATAATTTACGCTGAGGCTCAGATATTTGAGGCAGGTTGAGCAGTTTTTCTTCCTTGGCAATGTTTGGGTGGCGTTTTAAAATGGTGAATTATTTGAATGAAAGCTACCATCACATTATAAATTTAATGTAAATTATAAATATAAACATATAAACTCATATACGTGTGTACATACACACATGACAACAAAGTCAAGCATATTCTGCACGTTACTTGTGGTGACTTGAGAGGTTTTATATGGGTGGATACATTTAGGCTGCTGGGAACAGTGTTTGCACCAGGCCTATTTGAAATAGTTTCTCATAATTTCTTGGTCGAGCTGTATTTGAGGAGTGCTTGGACATCCATCAGCCTCCAGTTACAATTTTTTCTCCATTTAATTTTGTGAATTTGAGAGGAGATGAAGACAGATGCTTTTATCTGGATGAATGGGGGGAAATTGCATTGTGCAATCTCAGCATACAAACGTGTTAAAACATCTGCATCAAATTCCTTTGTCTTCCATTTTACCAAGTGTGCTGACACATTTATTCTCATTGCATTAATACTTCTTTAAAATAGTAGGCTGAGGAATTTCATGCAAGCTTATTATTGTATTCTTTAGTAATATCATACGGTGCAATTTCAACCCAGTGGATGAGGTCCTGGTGGATTAAGGAGATAGACGATGAATTGGGTTTCATCTTATTTCTCTTTTGGTGTTGTGTAGAAGCTCTTCAATGCTGTTGTAACACACTGGCTTTGAGTCAGTCCCAGCTTTTGACTGCGTTTCACTGTTGCCAATTGGAATCTGGGTAAGATTTGAGGGAGCAAGTCAAAATTCAGAAATTCCAAATGTCTGTACAAGAAAATCTAGTTTTAGTAAATTAGGAACATAGGAACATAGGAACAGGAGTAGGCCATTCAGCCCCTCGTACCTGCTCCGCCATTTGATAAGATCATGGCTGATCTGTGATCTAACTCCATATGCCTGCCTTTGGCCCATATCCCTTAATGCCTTTGGTTGCCAAAAAGCTATCTATCTCACATTTAAATTTAGCAATTGAGTTAGTATCAATTGCCGTTTGCGGAAGAGAGTTCCAAACTTCTATCATCCTTTGTGTGTAGAAATGTTTTCCAATCTCACTCCTGAAAGGTCTGGCTCTAATTTTTAGACTGTGCCCCCTACTCCTAGAATCCCCAACCAGCGGAAATAGTTTCTCTCTATCCACCCAATCTGTTCCCCTTAATATCTTATAAACTTCGATCAGATCACCCCTTAACCTTCTAAACTCGAGAGAATACAGCCCAAATTAAGATGCATTCCAAAAGAAATAATAAACCAAAATGTTAAATCTAGTTACCAACAATAAAATTCCTATTTTTTTTACACTTTGCACCCATAATTGATCATTCCAATTGATGAGTTCTTCTGTTATTTATTTTACTTTATCTTTTATGATTATAACCAATGCCTTCTTTAAAAAGAAATTAATTCTATCTATAAGCTGTTGTGACTATAATTAGATGCTTCTATCCTCTCGTGTTGTAGTCTCAGACTTCCTCTTTGCTGATGTATTGTGATTCTGAAATACACGAGGGACCTTTAAGATGTCATTATCGGCTGAATTTGTGAGGGCCTGTCAGTGGAATGCATTTTGTGGTGCTCGATTTCAGGAGAGACTGCATTACTGACATTCCAGGGGCCTCATTGAAGTACAAACAAATACATTAAATAGGTCCCACGGTGAATGTTACACCTTCAGATGAAGCGATCTGCTCACAGCCTGAATCCCGCTCGTAAAATGGGATGCATGGGATTTCCTGGGACTCGGCCTGCTCAAGAAGGCTTCTTAAAGGGAGATGGTTGTTTCTGTTTCTGGTTTAAAAAAAAATTAATTTCAAATACATTTTGTTGCATTCTCCACGCTGAGTACATTCTCTATTTTTGCACCTTTAGCTTTTTTGCTTGTCTGTACTTTACTTCATTACTTTTGGCTACTGCTAGCATTTAAATTCCACCGCACACATAGGTGAGGATGGCGATTCCTTTGGGGGTTTCAAATTCATTGTATAATTGAGGTGAGGATGAGGATTTTCTGAGGGGCTAACAAATGCAGATGCAATGAAATCTGAGATATTTTGGCTACACCCTTTGCTACCCTGAGACCTGCATTTACAGACCACCCCCTACGCCCCTCCCCCCACCCCCACCCCCGTCTTACACATTCCTGGAAACTGTCCACACCACCGCAATTTCACAGGACAAGTTGCCACAGAGATTTACCAACTGCTGCACAATAACCTGCAGACAACATCTGGATGAGGGATGGCTCTTTCCATAGAAGTGAGGGTCACCACAGCATGAAGCTTTCACGCTACTGGATCTTTCCAAGTCGCTGTAGAAGACATCTGCTACCACAGGGCCAGAAAATAGGCTCGGACCTTGATGTGCTAGGCCTATTCTGGGAGTTGTTGTGGGCCTTGTAAGGGGAGGAGCCTCCACCTAACACTCATGAGGACACAATGGCGGTTGTAAGCCCTATCTAGGGGGTCCAGGTGGGTTCATGGCCTGGACAAATGAAGGTTTCCAGTAAGTAGATTTGCAGTAAGTGGAGTTACAGCAAGTGGATTTTTTTTGTTTATTTGATGTAGCCCTCCTACAAACGGGAGTTCTAACAAACCTTTCCCACATCCTGGGCAGCGAGGCCACAAATTGCAGCATCCAGGGCAAGCAGGTGCCCAAGATATCCCTATTGTGGCATGGACGCCTGCTGCCTGCATTTCAATGAAGCCACCTACCACTGATCCTACATACTCCAATGGGACCAGCAGCAGAGGTCACAAGCGGGTGTGATCCTGGAGTAATTATTGCTGCCCTGGGGAATTTCTGGGCCAATTGTTCTATAAGGGTACCAATCACATTACTTACATTTGCAGAAATCTGGATGCTGCATTCCACCTGCCCAGCAATGTTATCTTACACCATGTGGTACCCGGAATTCAATGACGAACAAACACTTACATGTTCAAGTAGCTACCATGCTCAATTAAAAATTTGCCCTGCGATGCCTGAATCCTGAGGTGACACAAGACCATTTGAGACCTCCACCTTGTGTCGGCCTGCCCTTCCCTGCTTACCAACAAGTTTCCTTGCTGCCCTGTCTCTGTGTCTCAACAATTGATGCCTCTGCTACCTCATTATATTCCTCCAAGTGCACATTTCTAGGATGATGCTTGGTTCACGTACAGATGTTGATACAAAGTGGTTTGATACCACTCTGCCTGTGAGGATCTAACCTCTTTGAAAGATGGACTAGCATTATGGCAATGAGGGCCGATCTCTCAACGTGAAAGTCCAACCTGTGGCAGTGAGGGTCCAATATCTTAATGTGAGGGTCCAAGCTATGGCTGTGAGGGGTCAGCCTCTTGTGTGATAGGCTTCTTTCTCTCACGACCATTACCAACAAGCCAGGGGATCAACCCTGGTTCAATGAGGAGTGTAGAAGAGCATGCCAGGAGCAGCACCAGGCATACCTAAAAATGAGGTGCCAACCTGGTGAAGCTACAACTCAGGACTACATGCATGCTAAACAGCAGAAGCAACATTCTATAGACAGAGCTAAGCGATTCCACATCCAACGGATCAGATCAAAGTTCTGCAGTCCTGCCATATCCAGTCACGAATAGTGGTGGACAATTAAACAACTAACGGGAGGAGGAGGCTCCATGAACATCCCCATCCTCAATGATGGCAGAGTCCAGCATGTAAGTGCAAAAGACAAGGCTGAAGTGTTTGCAACCTTCTTCAGCCAAAAGTGCCGAGTAGAAAATCCAACTCGGCCTCCTCCCGATATCCCCAACATCACAGAAGCCAGTCTTCAGACAATTCGATTCACTCCACGTGCTATCAAGAAACGGCTGAGTGCACTGGATACAGCAAAGGCTATGGGCCCCGACAACATCCCGGATGTAGTGCTGAAGGCATTTTGCTCCAGAACTAGCTGCGCCTCTAGCCAAGCTGTTCCAGTAGAGCCACAACACTGGCATCTACCCGACAATGTGGAAAATTGCCCAGGTATGTCCTGTCCACAAAAAGCAGGACAAATCCAATCCGGCCAATTACTGCCCCATCAGTCTACTCTCAATCATCAGCAAAGTGATGGAAGGTGTCATCAACAGTGCTATCAAGCGGCACTTACTCACCAATAACCTGCTCACCAATGCTCAGTTTGGGTTCCGCCAGGACCACACGGCTCCAGACCTCATTACAGCCTTGGCCCAAACATGGACAAAAAAGTTGAATTCCAGAGGTGAGGTGAGAGTGACTGCCCTTGACATCAAGGCAGCATTTGACCGAGTGTGGCACCAAGGAGCCCTAGTAAAATTGAAGTCAATGGGAATCCGGGGAAAACTCTCCAGTGGCTGGGGTCATACCTAGCACAAAGGAAGATGGTTGTGGTTGTTGGAGGCCAATCATCTCAGCCCCAGGACATTGCTGCAGGAGTTCCTCAGGGCAGTGTCCTAGGCCCAACCATCTTCAGCTGCTTCATCAATGACCTTCCCTCCATCATAAGGTCAGAAATGGGGATGTTCACTGATGATTGCACAATGTTCAGTTCCATTCGCAACCCCTCAGATAATGAAACAGTCCATGCCAGCATGCAGCAAGGCCTGGACAACATCCAGGCTTAGGCTGATAAGTGGCAAGTAACATTCGTGCCAGACAAGTGCAAGGCAATGACCATCTCCAACAAGAGAGAGTCTAACCACCTCCCCTTGACATTCAACAGTATTACCATCGCCGAATCCTCCACCATCAACGTCCTGGGGGTCACCATTGAGCAGAAACTTAACTGGACCAGCCACATAAATACTGTGGCTACAAGAGCAGGTCAGAGACTGGGTATCCTGTGGCAAGTGACTCACTTCCTGACTCTCCAAAGCCTTTCCACCAGCTACAAGGCACAAGTCAAGAGTGTGATGGAATATTCTCCACTTGCCTAGATGAGTGAAGCTCCAACAACACTCAAGAAGCTCGACACCATCCAGGACAAAGCAGCCCGCTTGATTGGCACCCCATCCACCACCCTAAACATTCACTCCCTTCACCATCGGCGCACCGTGGCTGCAGTGTGCACCATCCACAGGATGCACTGCAGCACTTGCCAAGGTTCTTCGACAGCACCTCCCAAACCCGCGATCTCTACCACCTAGAAGGACTAGGGCAGCAGGCACATGGGAACAACACTACCTGCATGTTCCCCTCCAAGACACACACCATCCCGACTTGGAAATATATTGCCTTTCCTTCAAGGTTGCTGGGTCAAAATCCTGGAACTCCCTTCCTAACAGCACTGTGGGAGAACCTTCACCACACGGACTGCAGCGGTTCGAGAAGGCGGCTCACCACCAACATCTCAAGGGCAATTAGGGATGGGCAATAAATGCTGGCCTTGCCAGCGACGCCCACATCCCATGAATGAATAAAAAAAACTTGGCGCGATACTTTTTTGTAAAGAGAAGAGATGGCATATTGTTAATATTGCCTTTAGATTAAGGAAAATGCTGAAGTGCTGCTGAAATATGCTCTATTCTGCATGGATCTTCAATTACTGCACCTCCCCTGATGATTGCAAACATTGCTCACAATGAGAAATTACACTAAGCTAATGGCACCAGCAACTGGGAGCCATTCGTTGGTCTCGCCCTCCCCACGATTCCCATGACCTGTCTATCGATTTATGTCCCGTACTCCCTTCTTATACGAGTTGATAGTTCAGGTTTTGGATACTCCCGTGTTTATAAAGGTTCCACCTTCTCATGGAAGGATAACAAAAACATTAACCATTCTTTGTGAGTGTATTGCTGCACATTTTCCGTTATGATATATGATGCAATATCAGTTCCATTAACCTGTGCATCCCAGCTGCTGATTTCATTCCCTACCCCAGCTATTCACTTAGTATGAACCTGACAGTGTACAACCTCACTGTTCATTTTGACCCGGAGCTGAGCTTCATACTCCATATTCTATGCATCACTAAGACATGCTGTTTCCATCTTCAAAGCATCGCCCACCTCTGCTCTTACCTCACCCACACCAATGCTGAGACCCTCATTCATACCTTCGTCACATCCAGGTTTGATGTCTCCAGTGATCTTCCCCTTCCAGCCTCCTGAGTTCCATCCTACATAAATTCCACCACCTACAACCTATCCCAGACTAAGTATTACTCATCTATCATCGTACCTTTGTCAACCTTTATTGGCTTCCCTCTCTCAAGGCATTGAATTCTTGTCCTTTAAAAATCCTTTCATGGTCTTACCTTTCCCAACCTCCGTAACCTCCTTCAGTCCTATTTACCATCACATGCCCTTCACACTCCTAACTCTGGTCTCCTTTGCATCCTCCTTCTCTCTGCTCCACCTTTGGTACCAAAAGCCTTCAGACATCTTCACTCCACATTTTAGAACTCTCTCTCTAAACCCCTCTGTCTTGCTACCTCTCTGCCTTCTTTTAAGAGACTCTTCAAAACCTATTGATATGACCATGGCTGGGAATTTCCCCGGCGCTGCTTCTACTGGAGCAGCTCTGAGGAAATTCTTGGCCCATGTCTTCAGTCATGTCCCCTAACTCTTTTCCTATTATGGCTCAGCCTTCATTTTCATCTCTGTGAAGCACCTTGGGACATTTCACTACATTAAAGGTGCTAATAAAATGCGAGCTGTTGTTATTGTACATAAGAGAGAACTTCACAAAAAGATTCCATGGTCACCTTTGAGGTTCTCTTAAAATCAGACATTTTCTTTCTGACTCTTTCCCATATGTGCCAGTTAAGCGAGACCAATTGAGCTCTATTTATTGCCTCTCAAGCCAGCATATACTTTGCCTGTTGGTCGTATGCACTTCAGTTCCAAGGACTAATTCACAGTTCCATTAGTCCATCCAGAAGAGCATAAAAGGTCTCATCACGGTGCCTTGCCTTCCTTTGATGCTTTTTCTGCTCCATGAGAAGCAATTTTCTTTAGTCAAAGCTAGATTAATGGAAAACGTGTCTCTAATACCAGCAAAGAACTCACTGTCACATTACCTCACTGTCAAGTGACTCATCAGCGTCATTGCAAATGTCTTCTGATTGGCTCATCGCCTATATACATGTTGCATTAATTCCTTCTTGTAAAAAGCCCTGTACTGAAAATATTATTACTGAGAATGTGTTAAAAAGTTCAGCACAAGAAACTAATACTGAATTTGAGCCTGTTTTTGAGCAAAAAGAATGTAGACGAAGCATTTTCATGGATGATTTTGTAGGAAACGTTAGAGTATGGATTATAAACTAGTGTGCTGTAGGGGAGAGTCATTGTCACCTTCATCGCCTGGGAAGTAACCTGGCGGAGTGCATCGCCAAGCCGTGATAGAACCCACACAAGATGAAAATTGGACGGGTTCTATAATGAGCGGGCAATCTACTCTGCCAGATTAATGCCCAGATGGTGAAGGTGAAAAACTCCCAGGATTATTAACTGAAAAAGGGGGCCGTATTATGGACTGTGCTTATTCATTGGCGTGAACTATTCATTGGATTTTACAACAATCCAAATTTCAACAGGGAAGAACCCATTGGTTCTAATTAGAGCTGACAGTAATTTCTAACAGTAAAATATTAGCCACTCCTGAGATTTAGCGAGTAATGTAATGCTAAACCATATAGAACAGAAGGTCACAGGTTTGATTTCTGGTCAGCAGCAATCAGGACAGCAATCAGCTGCTACAATTGACCTCAGCACCTCCACGTTAGATATGGTAAAAATCTGCCATGGTTCCCAATCCTGATTGCTATCCAGTGACTCCTGTTGAAAAGTATACTTGTGTGAGAACACTGGCCCTGATTTTAACTCCAAGTGGGTTTTAGGTGGGTGGGTGGGTAGTGAGGTGACTTGGAAACTCACCCAGTGCTGAACCTCATTTAAACCTCGGCAGTCAACTTCCTGCTCGGTCTCCAGCGATGGAAAATCACTTGGCCTGGAGACCAACCGTTGACACCAGGTAGGTAGTGGGATCGGGTTCTGGGACCATCCCTCTAAGGTTCACGTTTGTGATTGGGGAGGGGGAGGAGTATGGGGCAGGGGAGGACTAAGCTTTCCTTGTGAGGCCCAAAGGAGCATTCCTGCTCTTCCTGGCCCCATAAAGGAAGAAAAACGTACCATTTTGGGAAAAGTTCTTCTTCCAGGCAGGTCCTCACTGGCTTTAACCTGGGAAGAAATCCACGGCGGCTTCCCCACTCAGACCTCAGTTAAAATTGCAGTCGGGTCCCAATGACGTCACTGGGACCTGACACGCATATGTAAAGAAAGACCCCACCGGCTTTGGGTGGGTGTCCTTGCTACCTGCTCAGTAGGTCAGGATAAAATCCCAAATGATAGAATCCTGGCTACTTTCCGGTGGGTAAGACGCCTGGGTGGGTAGGGTTAAAATCACCCCCATAATTGCTCTGGCTTTGATGCTTTCCATGGCTAAATGGTCTGCTGCTTAAAAAAAAAATCCCCTGGATTTTCTTGCCAATTATCTTAAATCTGTGTCCTCTGGTTATCGACCCTCCTGCCAGGTTCACAGGAAAGGATAATAAAGATTAAAGAATGGAAAATTCTCAAACGTGTTGCATGTTCTGTGTGTCAGAAGATGATAAATTAATTAAATCTTATTAAACATTAACTGACCATTAATAGAATAAAAAAGTGAATAGCAGTGTATTGCAGAAAGAATAATTTAATAAAAGCCTTGAATGGACGCCTGTTTCGAATGGAACTGATTCATTATTGATACTGTATGCTGATTTTATCTCTTATCTCAGAGAACTGTACTGTAAGTTTGGGGGAGGGTTATTTATAATGTGGATTTTCATTTCATTATAACTATTTTCTACGTTGAAACACCTTCAAGCACTTCACACAACCAGTTGATTTTGGAGTGTAGCAACTGTTACGTAGACACAAGGAGGCCTCACCCCACAGCAGCTCAGAGCCTTGCAAACTCTACCTTAGGGTGTTTTACAGCAAATGATAAACTGCTCCTGCACTGTGTAAGGAAAAAAAGAAAGGCTTGCATTATTATAGTGCCTTGCGCGACCTCAGGATGTCCCAAAGCGCCTTACAGCAAATTAAGTACTTTTTGAAATGCGGTCACTGTTGTAACGTAGGCAACACAGTAGCCAATTTGCGCACAGCAAGGTCCCTCAAACAGCAATGTGATAATGACCAAATCATCTGTTTTAGTGGTGTTGGTTGAGGAATAAACACTGTGCAAGACACTGGGGAGTACTGCCCTGCTCGTCTTCGGAATAGTGCCATGTGATCTTTTATGTACACCTGAGAGGGCAGACAGGGCCTCACTGAAAGCAGTCAATCGAAATTAAAATCGGGAGTGATGTAAAACAGACTGCTGATTCACTATCACCCGTTTTAAACTATCGCACAAAGTCAAAATTACCTGCACACAAAGGTAGTGTAACAGTCTAGATGGAAAGCAAATGTCAGAATGTGTAAGTTAGGTGTGTGCAGTATTTGAATTAATCCTTTCATTCTAATTATGGATTCTTACCTGGTATTTTGGGGATATATAAGTTTGTTGCAAGGCAGGGATATTTGCCTTTCCTAACTTCTTCAAAGATTATTATGCTGATTTAGCTGTACATGTCTCTGATGAACTGTACATCTTAATTCATAGACAAGATGCTTTGGATCTGGTAAGTACCAGGCTGCTTTATTCTAACTTCCTACATGGTTTTTTTCAAGATTAATTGAAAGACTTATACTTACCCACAGGAGTTTTAAAAGCAATATGCAAAGTACTATTTTGAAAAATGTGCAGGAGAATTTTAATGGTACAGGATCACAGAAAGAAGATAATTGATCCAGGAGATTATATTTATTTCACTTGAGTCTACCAGCCCACGTAATGATGAAAGTAAGGCTGCTGTCCTTCTAGCTCAGAGATGCTTCTGTTGAGAATTAAATCAAGGATTAGATTTTCCTCAAGAAATAAGAAAGGAACAGAAGAAGGAATAGTTTTCTGCCTGTTTCTGACGATAGCCAGGAAATAAAAAGATAACCCTAAATTTGTTTATTTTGAATTCTTGAAATATAGAAAATAGTGCTCACACCAGTCTGTTAATACTAAGACTGGCACTCCACAGGAGCTGAAAGGAGAACCAAAAGAAAATCATCTACTACTGAAGAAGAAAGGCAGTGAGATAACCGCAATCTGTTTCTTTATTTTATACCTAACTAAGACGAAGAAGGGTTTGAATCAATCCATTTTCCACAAACAGGGGACATGGGTCTGATTACAATTAAAAAACAACAGCTAATGTAAATTGATCCAAATTGCGATATCTTCTGTTCTTCCATGTATTTTATCCTTTCTAATCTCTCTTGTTCTCTCTCAAACCCATACACACAGACTATCCTTTTTACACACACACAAAACACATGCACACTTTCCCTTTCTTCACATATACATGCAGGCTATCTTTCCTTTTTCACAACATACTGAGAGTACATGTAGAGACGATAAATACTTCCCTTATAAGATAACTGATCTTATAATCTATGTCATGGTATAATACCCAAGCTTGGTGAATATTTTACTTAATGGACCTGTGAAAACCATTAAATGCTCCTGATGAGTGATTTCACAAGTTGTAGATTATGTAAACTTGACAAGACAGATTGGGCGCTAAATTGGGCCATGTAGCGCTCGTTGTTTCGGCGCTACACGGCCCCTCTGACATCCAAGATGGTGTCTTGGATGCGCACGCACATTTCCAATGTGACGTGTGCCGGACACCATCTTGGTATAGGAGTTAGTGCAGGCGCAGATACCGAATGCTGGAATCATGTAAAGTAAGGAGAAAATGGCTTCAATCAGTGTGCAATGCTAATTTAAAGTAATAGACACCATTTTGGGATTTAACGCTCAACTCAACGCACAGTCTTAACCCCAACCATCTGAATGTGTCTTAGAGTGCCTGGAGGACCTCCCACCACCGCTATTTAAAGGGACCATGCAGGATTTACAGGTTGGTGGCTGGATTATTGATTCTGGCTGCCCAGACAGTTACAACTATTTTTGGAGGTCTCCTACACTTGAATACTAGGACGCAGAGATATAGGCTAACATTGAGAACCAGGACGTGTAGGAGTGAAGTTAGGAAATGCTTCTACACGCAAAGGGTGAGAGATGTTTGGAACACTCTTCTGCAAACGGCAGTTAATGGTAGCTCACTTGTGAATGTAAAATCTGCGATTAATAGATTTCTGTGAACCAAGGGTATTAAGGGATATGGGGCGAAGGCGGGTATATGGAGTTAGGTCACAGGTCCACCATGATCTCATTGAATGGCAGAACAGGCTCGAGGGGCTAAATGCCACTGCCACTTGCTGCCTCCTGATATGTGCCACCTTCTCCTGCAAGAAAGCGGGATGTGTGCCTGGGTAATGTGCCTGTCATGGTTGAATACCTTGCCGTGTGTGTGGCCTGTGAGTTGTGGGTGGGTGGCTTGCAACAATGGTAATGTGTAAGGGCGGGTGGAAGCTTTTGGTTGGACGAGTTGAGTACTGATGGAAAGAGTTTGTTGATATGTGGGTGATGGGGGGTGTAGTGCGTGGTGCAGTTGGTAGGAGACGTCAATTGACAGTTGACCTCACTCACTTTGACCACTCATGTCAAAGCATTGAACTTCTTCCTGCAATGCATCCATGTTCATGATGCTGTGCGCCTGGCATTGACTTTGTCCCCCGCTGCCCCCCACTGCCTTTTGGATATATGTCTGGCAGGCCTCTTGCCGCCACCCTCCCCCCCACATCGGATATAGGATGTCTCTCCTTCTGTCCACCTCTTGCACCAAGGTCTCTAGTGCGTCAGCAGAGAACCATGGTGCATGCACTCTCGCAGGACTGGTAACAACTCAGATCGGTAGATTGGTGAGGTCTGGCATGCAGATCGGAGGATGTGGGATTTAGTAGTGCACAACCTTTATTCAGTGTTTTATCATAACTCATCAGTATGTAAACATAGGGATGGGACCTGCATCTGTGTTTTACGTGTGCGATGTCAGACTCCGTGCAGACAGTAGACTGTTATTCTCAGCAAATAACAGATACCAGCTAGCTTTAAGAGATTTCTAAGACACATCCTCCCTTTAAGAGATTGAGCTCCCTCTGGTGGTGGAAAGTGTGAATTACATTGATTCCACGTGCAAGGCATGAAAAGGAACGCTAATGGCAGGTTAGTCCTCCGGTGGGCCGAAACTTGCGTCCTGCCTGCGCAGGGCCATTGGGCGCAGGGTAACAGCAAATCATGCTACCTATGCCCAAAAACAGCCCGTATTGAATTTCCCCCCATTATTTCTCCTCCCTGTCTCTGTCTCTTTCTTTCTCTATCTCTCCTCACTCTGGCTGTAAAATCCCCATCCGTGACTGTGAAATTCCTCTTTAGATAACTTTCAAGCCGTTCTTGCTCTCCAGATTCTTCCTATCTCTCAGCATGTCGCTGGCTCAAACCCACCTGTGAGACAGTTGGATGTGTGGCTCCAATCTCACTCCTGCCACTCTGATCTAGAAATCCCCTCTCCCAGTTACTGTCTCCTTGGGAAAATCTCTTTCTTTCTTGTTGACTCCTTAAGTGTAACATTGACACTACCATAATAAGATGTGCAGCTAAGTATCACAAGTGTAGTTTTTTCCAGTCTTACCAAATGCTCCAGCAAATACCATCACATGAGATGCGAAAATCCCTACTCTATAGTTCATAGCTAACTACCCCACTGTGGGAGGAAGAAAGACATTTTCCCATGGAGGGGCATAAATTATTTTGTAGGTAATTTTATAGTCATGATTTGATTGACAGTATTATTCTGGTTGCTTTATTGAATAACCACAATACAGACTGGGAGTTTATTTAATCGAGACTGGAAGATTTTGAACTTCACACTTACCCACTGTTCAGTCCAACCTACTTGCCACAAACTTCATCCAATGTGGGGCATTAATCACCCTCTTAACTGTCCTCTGAGTTAGAAAACCCCTCTCACTCATCCTTGACTGAGATTCGAATTACCGTGGTGCTGGTGAATATTTCAGTTCATAGCAATGAAAAACACATTGGTCCAATTCTCAACGAGAACTAAGGAAATTTCACACGGATATCCCTGAGACATGGCTGGTTGATGTAATTTCTAACACCGACTTACCATAACTGTTTTAACCAAATAAAACTAAAGCCAAAAGTTCCTGGGATCAACTTGCATGGAACCTTGGTTAGACCACACTTAAGAGTACTGTGTACTGTTCTGGTCTTCATATTATAAAAAGAATATACTGGAGAAGGTGCAAAAAGATGTACAAGGATAATACCAGAACTGAGAGGTTATAACTATCAGGAAGGACTGAACAGGCTGGGGCTCTTTTCTCTAGGAAAGAGGGATGTCCTAATAGAGGTGTTTAAAATTATGAAGGGGTTTAGAATCATAGAATCATAGAAGTTTACAACATGGAAACCGGCCCTTCGGCCCAACATGTCCATGTCGCCCAGTTTATACCACTAAGCTAGTCCCAATTGCCTGCACTTGGCCCATATCCCTCTATACCCATCTTACCCATGTAACTGTCCAAATGCTTTTTAAAAGACAAAATTGTACCCGCCTCTACTACTGCCTCTGGCAGCTCGTTCCAGACACTCACCACCCTTTGAGTGAAAAAATTGCCCCTCTGGACCCTTTTGTATCTCTCCCCTCTCACCTTAAATCTATGCTCCATCGTTACAGACTCCCCTACCTTTGGGAAAAGATTTTGACTATCTACCTTATCTATGCCCCTCATTATTTTATAGACTTCTATAAGATCACCCCAAAACCTCCTACTCTCCAGGGAAAAAAGTCTCAGTCTATCCAACCTATCCCTATAAGTCAAACCATCAAGTCCCGGTAGCATCCCAGTAAATCTTTTCTGCACTCTTTCTAGTTTAATAATATCCTTTCTATAATAGGGTGACCAGAACTGTACACAGTATTCCAAGTGTGGCCTAACTAATGTCTTGTACAACTTCAACAAGACATCCCAACTCCTGTATTCAATGTTCTGACCAATGAAACCAAGCATGCTGAATGCCTTCTTCACCACCCTATCCACCTGTGACTCCACTTTCAAGGAGCTATGAACCTGTACTCCTAGATCTCTTTGTTCTATGACTCTCCCCAACGCCCTACCATTAACGGAGCAGGTCCTGGCCCGATTCGATCTACCAAAATGCATCACCTCACATTTATCTAAATTAAACTCCATCTGCCATTCATCAGCCCACTGGCCCAATTTATCAAGATCCCGTTGCAATCCTATTTGATAGGGTAGATGTAGAGAAGATGTTTTGACTTGTGGAAGAGTGCAAAACTAAGGGCCATAAATATAAGATGGTCACTAATAAATCCAGTAAAGAATTCAGGTGGAACTTTTTTACCCAGAGAGTGGTTAGAATATGGAAATTGCTATCACATGAAGTAGTTGCGGCGAATAGCATAGATGTCTTTAAGGGGAAGCTAGATAAGTACATGCGAGAGAAAGGAATAAAAGAATATGCAGAAAGGATTAGATGAAGTAATGTGGGAGGAGGCTCATGTGGAGCATAAACACCGGAATAGACTAGTTGGGCTGAATGGCCTGTTTCTGTGCTGCAAATTCTATGTAATCTTCATCTTTAGTGCTGCAGGTATAGAGTTCATGTGCTAGCAGTGCATATTCAGAATTATGCAAAATTTAAGACAAATTTAATAGACAGATAGTCATGGGGGCACATGTCCAAATTCCCAATAAGCCTCCCAGTGCCTGAATCTCTGCACCAGGAGCATTAGAGATGACAACTTACACTCTTGCTTTTGCGGCGAGGTCATTCAGCCTCCCATGTTTTCGATTATGACAGGCATAATTTAGGAGTGAATAGAATCATTGAGAATTTAGGTCTAAGCTTGCTAAGAATTGGAATATAGGTTAAAAAGAAATAGCAGATAAAAAGATCAGAAATGGGTGGAATGGAAAAGAAAACATTTGGTCCATTGAACCCACTTCTTGCAATAGACTGCCTGCCATATTTGAGCTCTCAAGTACTTAAACCCATGTGCAGAAAGTGATAAAGACACACATTTCTGTCTTCATTTTATATGATTTCAGATAGGAGAAATCTAAATGAAACATGGCATCAGCTAACTGTGTCTCCAGGATGCCTGTGTGAAATTTTTCCTTTGTTCTGTGGCAATGTAAAAAGCCCTCATCAACTTATTCAGTGTGACTGACTATCCCCAAATGTGCTTATGGTGCTGCTGCTTATGAATTATAAGATAGGCCAAATTTCCCAACAATTCTATTTAGCCCCTAAATTGTCCATGGTCTACTGGAAAGAATAGGATGCAATGGTTGAATGACCTCATGACAAAAATGGAGGTGAATACATTTTTGTCTTTAGCACTCCCAACACACAGCTTCTTTTTCGCCTTAAGTTTAATATAGTTTGAAATAACTACGTTAAGTCAATATCAGAATAACATCAGCCTACCATGTCCCCAAAACAGACAATTTGTTTCCACAAGGCCACATTATATGAATTCCCCCTGGTGATAGCACTCTAAAGATTCCTTTGTTCTTGGGCATCAAAAAGCAGTTAAGCTGGGAAAGCGCCAATGCCACTGAGAAGGGACCTTTCCCCCTCCTCCCCTCCCCCTAACATTCCCACATTGACCAGGAATGGGTATAAGACCTAGCCCATGATCCTGAGGCCATTCTTATAGTTTGCTGAGATCTGAGCCTGCTCAGATACTGTTAGTTAAAGACAATTTTCAAAGATGCTGCTTCTGCTTCAAAAGTAAGACACCCTTTTAATCCAAGATCCCTCTCATGGTCTTCAGTCTTCTTTTCACCGAGTCTGAATACATATAGGGGCAATAGGGATTCTGTTGACTTAATTTAGTGCCATCAAATAATATGCTGAGAAGAACTACAAGAAATACAGACACTATTCTTATTTTAAACAGCTTGTGTCATATGTCAGCGTTTGATTATTATAGTAAACAATTTTACAACACCAAGTTATAGTCCAGCAATTTTATTTTAAATTCACAAGCTTTCGGAGGCTTCCCCCTTCCTCAGGTGAACGATGTGAAAATCGTTCACCTGACGAAGGAGGAAGCCTCCGAAAGCTTGTGAATTTAAAATAAATTTGCTGGACTATAACTTGGTGTTGTAAAATTGTTTACAATTGTCAACCCCAGTCCATCACCGGCATCTCCACATCTTGATTATTATACTATTAGTATGTTGCCAATCTTTCTGCTATTTTGTATTATTTTATCCATAAAACGTCTGGATTAATAGTTTTAGCCTGTACACAGTGATCTAGTGGAATTTTACATCTTCCAAGGTGATGGGAGAATGCGGTGATCATCCCAAATATTGGGGGTGATTTTGACTTTGTGTGATAGTGTAAAACGGGTGATAGCAAGTCTTCAGCCCATTTTACACCTCTCCCGATTTGATTTCCATTTATTTCAATGGAGAGGGCAGCGGGAGTTCCTGGCTGATTTCAATGGCCAGGCCTCATTTACATCCTGCCGGCCAGCTGCCCATCTGAAATGGGTGGAAAGAGGCAGCTGGCCGGCTGCAGGCAGTTGAAGATTGGGCAAGCCCCCCGGCACTAGTCAGGGTCTCGCGAGTGGGAAGGGGAGGGAGCCCAGGGCAGCAAAAGCTCCTGATCCTCCTGGCTCTACAAGGCAAAGTTACATCTTCTTCTTTTAGACCAGGTATTCGACTGACAAAAATACATAATAGCATTGATAAATAAGTGTATAACAGAGCATCTGTCATATTTGAAGTATGCCTATATTTTCTCCCTCTCCGAAACACTCCAATAAACACTCACTTTTGAAATTTGGCTTCTAATTTTTCTCCAATTCATTTTGAAAAATAACCAAGCAAATACTCATGGAGCTGAAGAGAAACATTCATTGCTATTGATGCATCCAGCTCAGACTGCAGGATTTATCTTCAGCTGAGAGTCACAGCTTTGGGCAAAACTATTAAGTCTAAGCCCAGGCTTTTAAGAAAAGGCTAAGGCCCCCAAATAGAAACTTTAATGAAAGTGTTAAAAGATTTTTAAAAAGGACAATTTCATGGATAATTGTTATCCTACCATTATGAAATATGTAATCCTTGATTTTTTTTTTGTTAAAACCTTTGTTTTGAACTTTAGAAACTTCAGTTACTAAGAAAAAATGTCAGATTTTTTTTCCAAAAGTATTATGAGTGATTCAATTGGTTTGCTTTTTTTCCCTTTTATATTTATTGGTAGGTTCTCCTGACTTGTTATTCAAAATTGGTTATTTTATTAAATCCTTAGCAGTTTCTCATTGACAGTTTTCTAGCTGCTTTTCAAGCATTTGATTAGAATACTCAATAGCTATTTGCATTGTTGCCAGTGCTTGTGCTTTTGTTACCGATTTATTGATTTTTATACCATTGCTTTAATGTGCATGAGTCACAGGGATAGGAAGGGAGAAGACAGTTGTCACAGCACTGTATTTACCCTCTGAAACATGTATTGTTTCACAGGCTGTAATAAAAATACAGAACAGTTTGAAATGGTTAAAAATTAACAATATAATTCCAGACTACAAATAGCAGTGTGCTCTTTTCTTAATCCTGATGCCATTGTTTTATATTTTCAGTGTGAGTCTTTCAAATAGTTATTTACTAACCCTTAATTTAATACCTTGGATATTTGATCTTCCCTTTTTGTTTTCTGGACCAAAATGAAAATGATGGATGCATTTGATTATTTAATGGTCCTTTATTTGCATAATTTATTCAGGTGAGGGGACCAGAACTATTTTCTACATCCGATTCTGTCCCTAAAACTACTCTCAGTTCAAGTCCCGGAGAAACTGGGGGGAAAATTTCCACTGGGTTTTCCTGATCTCACACCATAATTTGTTGGAACTTCGGTAAAAACCCTGGGTAAACAGCTGTTTTTAACCGTTTACACTTTTCTCTGGGAGGAGTTTCACCAAAGTTACAGAGGGAGATCAGGAGAACCCCATGGAAATTCCAGGTGAGTATCTTTTAATAATTTGTCATGAGGTTATTTTAAACTCTGTTTTCATGGCCCATAAGTACTGTAAATATAAATACACTATAAAATCATTATTTAAGAAGTGATTGAAGTGAAGAGTGTGTCTCTGACGGTCACTGATAGCTAGTACTGAGGCTACATACTTGCACTGATAGACTGTATTTATACTCCTGTAATATTTAGTGCCAGTAAGCAATGAATCTACTGTAGGTGCCCCTTCTCTTCATTCCACCAATGATGGTACAGCTTTCCTGAACTCCCTAACTAAACTGTTCTGTCTTCCTACACCTCTTCAATAGCCTTCTTAAAACACATCCCTTTGGTTGTACCTTCTGTCACCTCTCCAGAACTACCCCTAATCTCTACTAACTATCCTCCTAATCTCTCCAGAACTACCCCTAATCTCTACTAACTATCCTCCTAATCTCTCCAGAACTACCCCTAATCTCTACTAACTATCCTCCTAATCTCTCCAGAACTACCCCTAATCTCTACTAAATATCCTCCTAATCTCTCCAGCACTACCCGTAATCTCTACTGACTATCCTCCTAATCTCTCCAGAACTACCCCTAATCTCTACTGACTATCCTCCTAATCTCTCCAGAACTACCCCTAATCTCTACTAACTATCCTCCTAATCTCTCCAGCACTACCCCTAATCTCCACTGACTATCTTCCTTATCTCTCCAGCACTACCCCTAATTTCCACTAACTATCCTCCTAATCTCTCCACCACTACTCCTAATCTCTACTGACTATCCTCCTAATCTCGCCAGTACAATGTCTGATGACTTCTAACTCTCTACCTAATGACACCTAATTCTCCTCCTAATGACTAACTCTCCTCCTAATGATCTCTAACTCTCCTCCTTATGTCCCATAACTCCCCTCCGAATGTCCGCTAACTCCCCTCCTAATGTCCCCTAACTCTCCACCTAATGTCCCCTAATTCTTCTCCTTATGTCCCCTAACTCCCCTCCTAATGTCCCCTAACTCTCCACCTAATGTCCCCTAACTCTCCACCTAATGTCCCCTAATTCTTATCCTAATGTCCCCTAACTCTCCACCTAATGTCCCCTAATTCTTATCCTAATGTCCCCTAACTCCCCTCCTAATGTCCCCTAACTCTCCACCTAATGTCCCCTAACTCTCCACCTAATGTCCCCTAATTCTTATCCTAATGTCCCCTAACTCTCCACCTAATGTCCCCTAATTCTTCTCCTTATGTCCCCTAACTCCCCTCCTAATGTCCCCTAACTCTCCACCTAATGTCCCCTAACTCCCCTCCTAATGTCCCCTAATTCTTATCCTAATGTCCCCTAACTCTCCACCTAATGTCCCCTAATTCTTATCCTAATGTCCCCTAACTCTCCACCTAATGTCCCCTAACTCTTCTCCTAATGTCACCTAACTCTCCACCTAATGTCCCCTAATTCTTCTCCTTATGTCCCCTAACTCCCCTCCTAATGTCCCCTAACTCCCCTCCTAATGTCCCCTAACTCTCCACCTAATGTCCCCTAATTCTTCTCCTTATGTCCCCTAACTCCCCTCCTTATGTCCCCTAACTCCCCTCCTAATGTCCCCTAACTCCCCTCCTAATGTCCCCTAACTCCCCTCCTAATGTCTCCTAACTCTCCACCTAATGTCCCCTAATTCTTCTCCTTATGTCCCCTAACTCCCCTCCTAATGTCCCCTAACTCCCCTCCTAATGTCCCCTAACTCTCCACCTAATGTCCCCTAATTCTTCTCCTTATGTCCCCTAACTCCCCTCCTAATGTCTCCTAACTCTCCACCTAATGTCCCCTAATTCTTCTCCTTATGTCCCCTAACTCCCCTCCTAATGTCCCCTAACTCCCCTCCTAATGTCCCCTAACTCCCCTCCTAATGTCTCCTAACTCTCCACCTAATGCTCCCTAACTCTCCACCTAATGCTCCCTAACTCTCCACCTAATGTCCCCTAATTCTTCTCCTTATGTCCCCTAACTCCCCTCCTAATGTCCCCTAACTCCCCTCCTAATGTCCCCTAACTCTCCACCTAATGTCCCCTAATTCTTCTCCTAATGTCACCTAACTCCCCTCCTAATGTCTCCTAACTCTCCACCTAATGCTCCCTAACTCTCCACCTAATGTCCCCTAATTCTTATCCTAATGTCCCCTAACTCCCCTCCTAATGTCCCCTAACTCTCCACCTAATGTCCCCTAACTCTTCTCCTAGTCTCTCCCAACTCTCCTCCTAATCTCTTCTAACTCTCCTCCCAATCTCCCCTAATCCTCCTTTTAATTTCCCCAACACCCCTCACAATTCTTGTTCAGTGTCTATTCTATCGCTCTTGTGAAGCCCTTAGAAAGTTTTTTATTATTTTAAAGGCTCTATATAGGCTTTGAGGCTCAGAGGCTCTGAGTTGTTGTATTGAAATGAACTCCATGAAAAGTAGTTTTTTGATGCTGTAATTGTTGGTCATTTTTAACCATGTTTCTCTATGACTGAGTTATTTCATCCAACACGATCAGTGTCAACGGTTGCCGGTAAGATAACGTATCCAGCAACAGCATTTGCCGATTTGTCATGTTTTTATATGTCACAGATTGTCTTGGGCAAGGCCATAAAACGCAATGATAACAAAAGTAAACTTCTCTAGCCTGGAAATGAGCTTGTGTGATATTTCTATATGAAAATTGTAACTGGTCTGTTAAAATATTAGACAGAGGAAATTTATGTGATGCATTTTTACAGTAATGTCACAGTGTAATTTCCAGGATTCTACGTCCTGGAAACTTGCCCAGCAGCATACTCACAGCAGAAACTAACTGCTCCTCCGGAAAGAGGGATGAAGAGAGGGGAAATTACTGCTATTACTACTGATCTCCTATTCCACCAATGGGAGTGTAGCGGCACATATGCAACATTTCCAGCCTGCTCCATCTTGCATTGAGGAAGCAGGTGTTAAGCATCTTTACATCCTGCATGACTGACTGGGTCCAAGTGATTCTCGGTTGGCCTTGAGGTCTACTCCAATCTTGTCAATTCCTGGAAAAGCCTCTGCACACGCAATTCTTGGAAGGATTACAGATCTACTTGTAAGTAAGAGACGATGGCAGTGGACTCACACCCGACAGATCCACCACTGACCGAATATTGGGATTTAGCATCATAGCTCAGACATGCAAAGAATACTAAAAAGCACTATGGGTAGCCCACGTCGATTTCAAGGCAGCATTTAACTCAGTGGACACAAACTCAATTTGGTCACTTCTAAAGTGCAGTGGGTGCTCTGAATAAATTGGTCCGACTCATTCATCTCCTGTATGAAGATACAACCAGTTGCATGCGCATCAGTAACGCCACTAGCAGCTTCTTCGAGACTGGTTCTGGAGTTCGACAAGGATGCATCATCAGTCCTGATCTGATTCTGCTATCCATGGACTGGACATGGGTTAGTCGTTAATTGGGAGGTAGGAGACAGAAAGTAGGGATAAAAGGAATGTACTCTGATTGGCAGGATGTGATGAGTGGTGTTCCCCAGGGATCTGTATTGGGGCCTTAGCTTTTCCCAATATATATCAATGACTTGGATGAAGGAATAGAGAGTTGCATATCTAAGTTTGCAGATAAAACTAAGTTAGGAGGCACAGTAAGCTGCGTAGATGGGAGCAGGAATTTACAAAGGGACATAGACAGATGAAATGAGTGGCCAAAACTGTGGCAGATGGAGTTCAATGTGAGGAAGTGTGAGGTCATGCACTTTGGATTCAAGAAAGACAAATCAGAATATTTTCATAATGGTGAGAAATTAGGAACTGTGGAAGAAAAAAGGGATTTTGGTGTCCATGCACCAAAAGCTAGTGAACAGGTACAAAAAGTAATCAAAAAAACGAATTCAATGCTCTCCTTTATCCCAAGGGGGCTGCAATACAAAGGGAGAGAAGTTATGCTTCAGTTGTATAGAGCCTTGGTCAGACTCCAACTGCAGTACTGCGATCAGTTTTGGGCACTGCTTCTCGGGAGGGATATATTGGCCTTTGAGGGGATACAGCACAGATTCACCAAAATTATACCAAGGCTTAAACGATTAAATTATGTGGACAGTTTGCATAAACTTGATTTTGTATTCCCTTGAGTTTAGAAGGTTGAAGGGTGATCTAATCAAGGTGTTTAAAATGGTAAAGAGATTTGATAGAGTAGATGCAGAGAAGCTATTTCCCCTGGTGGGGGAATCCAGAACAAGGGGGCACAATTTTATAATTAGAGCTGGGCCATTCAGGAGTGAAATCAGGAAGCACTTTTTCACATAACTGGTAGTGGAAATCTGGAATTCTCTCTCTCAAAAGGCTGTGAATGCTGAGTCAATTGAAGTTTTCAAGATTGATACGATCAATTTTTATTAGATAAGCGTATCAATGGATATGCAAGGGGTGGGTAAGTGGAGTTGAGGTATAGATCAGCCATGATCTAATTGAATGGCGAAACAGGCTCGAAGGGTTGAATGACCTAATCCTGTTCCTATGTTGCTATTTAATCTTGTAAGGAGTCTTACAACACCAGGTTATAGCCCAACAGCTTTATTTGGAATCACAAGCTTTCGGAGGCTTCCTCCTTCGTCAGGTGAGTGAGGAGGAGGAAAGGAGGAAAGCTCCGAAAGCTTGTGATTCCAAATAAAGCTGTTGGACTATAACCTGGTGTTGTAAGACTCCTTACATTTGTCCACCCCAGTCCATCACCGGCATCTCCACATCATATTTAATCTTGGATCGCACTGTTGGTCAAAGCTTGAATAGTGCTGAAGTGGATTTGGAAACATTCAACAACTTTGACTATGCGGACGACTTTGCTCTTCTTGCAGTAATGCTAAAGATAATTAGTTCGGCACTGAGTATCCTCAAAGATGACGTTAGACCTTGAGCTCAACAGGCAGAAAAACAAAGTACAGCAACTTGGAGTCGCAAATCCTCCATTTTCCATCACAGTGAAGGGATATCAGAAGGGCAATCACCCTGAACACACTCTCACACTCCTTCTTCTGGTCAGTTGCAGCACAGCAATGACACAGGCCTAGAAGGAGCTTGCTGCTCTATTCTCTTAGCCAGGGAATGCTACATGACATATCTAAATAGAACATTTCTTTTCTTCAAATGTGCAATATTCAACCCTGCGTTTTCACAGTAGTTGGTGCTTTGTTTAAAATGACAAGGTAATTTTTGGAGAACTGTTCAACTTTCAAAAAAAGTGTTTAATATTTCTGTCAGACTAAAAAGTAATTTCCTTACCCACCAGTCTGTGCAGTTGTTATCCAGATGTGTGCGTTTAATGACAGTTATGATTTCTTCCATAATATTGCTGGTATTTTGTGAAAACCAGCTACTGCCATCAGAATATTTACTGTACACACATTATCACAATATTAACTTATGTTGATACACCTGTTCAAACCAGTAAGTTCAAAAATGTATTTGCTCCTCATTACCTCAATTTGCAATCTAGTCTGCATTTCTGCAAGGTTCACAGCAATAAATTCTGCACAGTTTTTCCAGTCATATTCCTGATATTGCAAAGACCATTTTTTTTCTGAAGAGTGTGATTTGCCTCGGAAAGTTGCTCAGAAGCTTCTCAAGCAATATAATATGCTGCAATATATTATCAGTAAATGACTTCTTGTCTTGTTGCTCATTCAACTGATGAACAGTTCCTTCTAAAGCTATCACACGGCGTTTCTGTCTTTGGATAACAGTCTTTGCTAGTTTGAGGTTGTATTTATTGCGATTCCTATGCACTTTGCATGCTGTCTTACAGAAAAGAGTAGCAAACAACAAAAGCTTGCATTTATATAGTGCCTTTAAAGTAGAAGAATGTCCCAAAGTTTACAGAGTGATAAAGAAAAGAAAATTCATGCTGAGACAAAGGAGAGATAATGAGGGGGTCACCAAAAGCTTGGCCAAAGATGTGGCTTTTAAGAAGGATCCTAAAGAAATAGAGAGGTCAAGATGTGGAGGGGTTTAGGAATGCAATTCCAGAGTTTGAGGTGTAGGTGGCTGAAGGCACAGCTGCCAATGGTGGGGTGAAGGGAGAGGGCATGCACAAGAGGCTGGAGTCAGAAAAAGAGAGAGTTTGGTGTCCGGGTTGTATCACTGCAGGAGGTTACAGAGATGGGAGAGGTGCGGCCATGGTGGGATTTAAACATGAGGATGGGAATTTTAAATTTGAGTAATTAGGGAACTGGAGGCGAATGTATATCAACGAGGCTGGGGTGATGGGTGAGTGGTACTTGGTGTGGGAGAGGATTCAGGCAGCAGAGGTTTGGATGAGCTCAAGTATATCAAGGGTTAAGATTGGGAGGCCATTCAGGAGAGCATTGGAATAGTCGAGTCTAGAAGTGACAAAGACATGGATGAGGGTTTCAGTGACAGGTGGGCTGAAGTAATGGTGGAGGCAGGTGATGTTATAGAAGTGGAAGTAGGCGGTCATTGTGATAGAGTAAATATGTGGTTGGAAGCTCAACTCAGGTTTGAATAAGATGCCGAAGTTGTGATCAGTCTGGTTCAGCCTGAGGCAGTGGCCTGGGAGGGGAACGGAGTTAGAGGCAAGGGTATGAATTTTGTGGCAGTGACTGAAGACCATGGCATCTGTCTTCTCAATGTTTATCTGGAGCAAAATTGAAGTTCATTTAAGCGTGGATATCGGACAAGCAGTTTGACAGCACATAAGGCAGTGAAGTGGTTGAAAGAGATGGTGGAGAGGTAGAGCTGGGTGTCATCAGTGTACATATGAAATTAAAATCAAGTGGTTTTCACAATGGGAAGGCAACCCACATCGTCAGTTATATGCCCAGGGGTAAGTTGAAAATACCCCATGCTTCCGGTTAGTGTTGTGAACAAATCCCTCAGTGGTGGGTAAAAGACAAGTTTCAATCTCTACCCTCTGTTTACTGTCATTTTGTCATCCCCAGAGATTCATATGGACTTACTAATTTTTGGTAGCACGGCTATGGGTAAAGTCCGTAAGAAGAAGCTCTACCTGTCATCGTAAACAAGCTGCATATTTAGGGAATGGAAGCCACTGCGGTTCATATGAATATGGGGGCATACATTTAGGACACACAATACCATATGGGTGCAATCAATAATCCCCACAACCCTGGGGAACTTGGCAATTTTATAAAATTTGATGGCCCTCTCAGCATCAACGTGGGAGCACTGTCAAATTGCCCTAGCAAAGAGGCCATTGGTAATTTGCCTTATAGAGGTGTGCTCAGCAAATTGACCAATCTGAGAAAAGTCTCCTGTGGCTCCCTGGAATGAGCCAGTAATATACACTGAGAGCCGTCATTGCTTTCTGTGCTGCGATGTGACCTGTCTGTTGCACATCTGGCTACAGCAAAGAAACAAAGCTCTTCCAAAGCTTCATGACTGAAATATAGCCTCTTGAGACAGAGCTCTTGGGAAAGGTCTCAGAAATTGTGCCTGTGTCTATAGATCCTGGCGCATGTGTAGTGCTGGGATGGTCAGGCTCTCCTGTAATGCTTTCCCTACTATCACCTGCTGTTGCTCTTCCTTCTCTTCCTCCATCATATAGATCATATAAAATGAGATTCCCATTGGGAAGCCCATTGTGCAGTCTTCAGATCCTAAGCTCAGTAATTGTGCTGAATTAGAATGCTTTTCAAGAGTAATGCAGAATGTAGGAAAAGGCATCTTGAATACAAGAATGAAATATTTTTTACAATACCTGAAGTGAGAACCAAGATAGGGGCAAAAGTTTCCACAAGCAATCTGTGAGCAATGTCCCTTTAAATAAGTACATCCGCTTTGATGAATGGGTCCTGGCAAACTGCACCTTTTAAACAGCAGCGCACATTCTCAAGGGCAGATGGGAAGGTGGAAAACCCAGATTTTAGGATGGATAATGTCATCCTGTCCCAATTCCGTCATTTGCATGTGGCTGCCATTGTGATGATGGGCACTTCTTCAGCCCACTCTGATACTCAATGGAATTTCTTCCCACTCCCAACCCAGGAATTTCAAGGCCATTGTCTCCACTTCATCTTGGTTATATTAGTTTCGGCCTGTGCTGCATGATCAAAATCTGATCCAGTTATTCAAATAATTTTTCCTTTGCTTTCTTGGGGAGAAATAAATTTCTTAATGGGCTGTAATGAATTCGGCTCTGCTATAGATGCATTCTCGGGCTTAGTGATATCAGTCACTCCTTTAAGCAGTTGGAGTACCTTACTTTTATGGGAATTGTCTCACAATGTCCAATATCTACTTGTACGATAGCGTAACCCGAGGCTGTAACAACAGCATGTCCTTGTGATCTGGACTAGCACACATGTCTTTGAACATGTATTTCTTCAATCTTGCTGATAATGGATCGAGTTATTATTAGGTGGTACAGGTATTGTTAAGCTGCTTTATTCCACAGTAAGGTTATGAGCAGTTTCACTTATTTCCATCAATACAACTTGTTTTTGTATAATAATGTAAAAATAATGAGCACGCTATGCTATCCCACTTCAGTGGGTTATCTTCCTTGACACAAAGCTAATTTTCTCTCTCCTCTCTTGTGCCCTATCCCTTTGTAGTCCTTTGCTGTCTGATGACACCCCAGATTATTCAGCTCTCTCTGTTTTTAGAAGACTGATTCCAGTGTCGGTTTTCAATCAAACTGACTACACTCCCCCCACCCACCAGAGTAGAATCCACCAGCTTGACTTGGCAATGACCCCTGTTAAGTGCACATGTGCCAGACCAGGGAGGTACAACCTTCTCACTGCCCAACCAAATATCACAAAAATTCCTCAAGTTGCCTATCCCACAGTGCCTAATGAATGACATGTTTGAATTTTCTCTTTAACTTAAATCTTAATTTGCCGTAAGGCGCTATAGGATGTCCCGAGAGTGTGAAAGGCACTATATCAACGCAAGTTCCTTTTTTCTTTCTTTAAACGACTGTTGGTTTTATACCCTGCTGCTTCACCAGATCTCTGCCTCTCATCCAGCTGTATTCTACCCCTCACAATCTGGCAACCATTTGAGAATTACCTTTAATCCCTTCACAATTTTCTAACCCCCCCCCCCCCCCACACCCCTCCATCCCGATCGATCTGAAGAATTGCAACGTGGATTTAGACAGTTTTCACGCCTCTGATTATGTAAATGATCTGACCCATAGTTTACAGTAGAGTCAATGTCAGAAAGTCCTGGCCCTTTGCCTTTACCTATCAGAATCAAATACTCCAAGGTCTGGAGTAGCAAAGCCAAATACAGAATGAAGTTCCTTCCCACTCCAATGGGAGCACCATCACTACAAGGGCCTCACGGAGGAGGCCCACCATCACCTTCTCAGAGCATAAGATGGGAAATAAATGCGGCCTTGCCATCATCACCCTCATCGAAAAACAAACAATACAAAAAAACTCTGTCCTAACAATAAGCTTTAATCCCCATTCTCACAAAAGCACTGCCTGCTGTGCCAGTGTGACATTTCCATTTTCCACACCAGCTGTTCCTGTTGGGTGCTTGAGCATGATTGTCAATTTTGTGCCAATTATGATTACATTAAGGGTAGCTCTGTCCTGTGGTTTCACATCCACTGGGAACTGGGCTAACATTGCCAGAGCTGATTTCATGTAAGGCCCTGTCAGCCAAAAGACCCCATCTGTTGTACCCACAAGAGATCATTTTCCGAGTGCATCTGGCAGGGGGGAGCCTCAATCACATGCGATTTACTGATAGCCCGTGAAGTTGTGCTTCATCAGTGTCTGCTCAGAAAATTCATAGAATCGTACAGCACAGAAGGAGGCCATTCAGCTCAACATGCCCGTGCTGGCAATTTAAAAGAACTATCCGATTAGTTCCACTCCCCTGATCTTTCCCCAAATTTTTCCTTTTCGAGTACATATACATTCCCCTTTCATCCGCACATTCTTTTCAGAAATTCTGAGCAGTTCCTGAATAGTGAATGCGCTGGCCTTATCTGTGAAAATATCAGACTTTGAACTCTGCATGAACTTTTGATGTGTGTAGAATAATAGTCAAAGCAGCGAAGAGCAATTACCTCAATTATTCACTTGGAACTCAAAAGCATGTAAAAACACAAGTAATGATTAGTGGAGTTCTTTACTACATGTTTACATGCATAGAACGGTATGCAGTAAGAATATGTATTTGTGCTTGAGTGAAAACTGGGAACTCTTATCACATTGCCTTGTTCCACAGCAGGCTCAGAGGGAGGTAAGGTTGTTATCACACCTCAGTTGAAATATCTGCTCAATGAGTTTCTCTAGTTTTATCCATGATTCTCATGTAACTGAATGATTTAGTTTTGATGTGTTCAAAAGCAATTGGATAAATGTTTGAAAAAAAGCATTAAAAGGTACAGGGAGTGGAATGGAACAAAGTTCCTTCAGTGAGTCGGCACAGACATGATTTGCAAAATTGCCTCCTTCCATGCTGTAAAATTCTGATGGGCCCGTTCTGCTGGCGGTAGTGTGCCGAAGAGGTCTGTAAGTTCACTTATGTCTGCGGCCCCTGACACCATCCTAAATTGTGGAGATGGGGTCATTCACATTGTAGGGGCAGGCAGCCCATGACTATAGGGGTGCACGAGTGGCATCCGTTCTATCACCAAAGCAGAGCTGGCCAAGGTTGCTCTGCTAGAAAGACCCCAAGGCACTACGTCTGTGCAAGGTCTTTAGCCTTTATTGGGTTCCCCTTAGAACTTATGCCAGCTCTTAGCTAGTGAAAGCTCCTTTAAGACTTTATAAGGGCTAACCAGGCAGCATTCCCGGGAACTCCTGCAGACAGGCCCCCTGAACATAGGAGGAGGGTGGAAAACTTGCATGCACTTCCTCACCGGAATTTAAAGTAGGACTTAGATGGAGTAGAGTCCGGCACGAGTTCTTCCCCAATTTCCGATCCCTCTTTGGGCAATCCACCTGAGTTGTGCCTCAGATCTAATTGGAATCTCAGGCCCCACATTTCAAGCTTATTAAGGAAGTAGGGGAGCTCTCTTGAGGTTGGGACAAAGGTATGCAGGGGCAGAGTGGAGAAAGCTTTACTCTGCTTCTGGCCTGTGCTATACCTTGTCTGGGAGGGCATGATGTCGACATTGGTTGCAGCATTAATATTTCTCACTTTGATGGGCATGAAAAGTTCAACAAATTGAAGAAGAGAAAAAATAAAGTCAGTAGAGCTTAAAACAGGATGCAATTAGCTCAGCAGTAACCAAAGGAAACTGCTGCTCCAAGACTGTCTAAAGTGTATTTATGTCTGACAGTCTGAAAATAGGCTTGCGATTCTCTGGTATACAAAAACTAGCATGAAATTAAATGTGATAAGCATTTCATCAAACATGGAGCGTACCATAATGAACCGTTATTTGCTATGTCACAATTTCATTAGTAGAGGAGCAACGTTAAGCACTGTAAGTACATTGGGCTTTAACATTTTTATATAGACAGCTTCATGCTGACAGATTTTATTATAACAGGGTCTCCTCATGCAGCATTAATCATGAGAATGATGAAGAAAATAACAGGTGCATTCATGACAAAGTAAGCAGATTCTAGGGAATGTCAGTAATACAGAGATCTAGGGGATACATGCAGGGAAGTAAAACATATGGAAAATAAGCCACAGAGCAGTGCGAGACACCATGGGCTCAATTTTCAAATGCAAGTCCGGGTGCGTTGCAAAACCCGGAGCG
This sequence comes from Heptranchias perlo, assembly GCF_035084215.1. Lineage (NCBI taxonomy): Eukaryota > Metazoa > Chordata > Chondrichthyes > Hexanchiformes > Hexanchidae > Heptranchias > Heptranchias perlo. The sequence continues at coordinate 64,766,238 of NC_090334.1, forward strand.
GGGATGAATCCCGGCTCCAACCCGCCGACTTCCAAGTTTCACACAAACACATCTGGGTGCGTGCACCGTTTCTGAACTCGGAAGTCCTGCCGGCTTTAATTTAAACAAGCAAATGTACCTCATTGAGATACTTAAGGTACTTTATTTCTTACATACTGGCCACTTAAAACGATTTTCAACTTACTTGGGCAGCTTTCCCACGGCTTCCAATTCACGGGCGTGAAGGGCCGGATCAGTCAAAACAAAAGTGAATAAAGTCAATAAAATAACATTTCACAATGTAATATAATAAATAAACCTACCTTTCAAACGATGTCACCCCCACCACCCGTGCTCCGATATGTTTCCGATGTCTCCCTCCCCCCATGTCTCTCCAAGGTCTCCCCCCCCCCCACAAAGTCTCTCCAAGGTGTCCCCTCACCGATGTCTCTCCAAGGTCTCCCCCCACCGATGTCTCTCCGAGGTCTCCCCCGACCCCCGACCTTTGTCTCCCCCCTACCCCCCCGATCTTTGTTTCCCCCTCTGATCTTTGTCTCCCACCTCCCCCCCCCCCCACTCTCTTGCAGCGGCCGATGAGGTCTTTCTCTCTCTCTTTCTCTACCCCCCACCCCACCTCAGCGTTGCAGCTCCTGTTGGCAGCCAGTCTCTCAATCAGGCTGGCTGCCGGGCGTGAAACCTGGAAGAGGCTTCAATTGGCTTCATTACGTTGCGATCGCAATCCACCTACTTGCCTTCCAGGTTTGGCACCCGCAAATCACCCCCTCCACTGCTATCCAGCTGCCCTTTGAAAATTGACCCCCATAACTCAAGTTTTGTAGATTTTTCTGAGTTATGAAATTTAAAAAGTAAACATTAATTACTTGATGGTGTTGTTTCCAGACTTTTTGTAGTGCCTTATATTGAGTAGAGGCGAGATGTTTGGCTACTTGATTCCACTGGCGCTGTGTCCCGTCAGAAGTTAGCATCACTGGGAGTTTTCTCTACATGCAACTAAAATAGAGTCATAGAATCATAGAAACGTTACCGCACGGAAGGAGGCCATTCGACCCATTGCATCCGCGTCGGCTCTATGCAAGAGCAATCCAGCTAGTCCCACTCCCCCACTCTATCCCCATAGCCCTGCAAATTTTTTCCTTTCTAGTATTTCCCTTTTGAAGGCCATGATTGAATCTGCCTCCACCACCCCCTCGGGCAGTGCATTCCAGAACCTAACCACTTGCTGTGTAAAAAGGTTTTTTCTCATGTCACCTTTGGTTCTTTTGCCAATCACCTTAAATCTATGTCCTCTGGTTCTTGACCCATCTGCCAATGGGAACATTTTCTCTATCTACTCTGCTTAGACCCTTCATGATTTTGAATACCTCTTTCAAATCTCCTTGCAACCATCTCTGTTCCAAAGAGAACAACCCCAGCTTTTCCAGTCTATCCACGTAACTAAAGTCCCTCATCCCTGGAATCATTCTAATAAATCTCTTCTGCACCCTCTCTAAGGCCTTCACATCTTTCCTAAAGTGCAGTGTCCAGAACTGGACACAATGCTCCAGTTGTGGCCGAACCGTGTTTTATAAAGGTTCATCATGACTTCCATACTTTTGTACTCTATGCCACTATTTATAAAGCCCATCCCATATGCTTTTTTAACCGCTTTGTCAACCTGCCCTGTCACCTTCAATGATTTGTGCACATATATACCCCCAGATCTCTGGGGATAGAGAGCAGAAGGTGGAAAGAAATAGAACCAAACAAGCAGAGTGCACAGAACAAGAGGAATAAATTAAAAGAAAGACAGATATGTGCAGTGGGAGAATAATTTGGAGAAAAACAAGTAAAACAGTGGCCAGGAAGAAAGCAACACTATTCGTAGAGGTGGAGTGAAGATTGTTTTTTTTTATATTCGTTCACGGGTTGTGGGCGTCGCTGGAGAGGCCGGCATTTATTGCCCATCCCCAATTGCCCTTGAGAAGGTGGTGGTGAGCCGCCTTCTCGAACCGCTGCAGTCCGTGTGGTGACGGTTCTCCCACAGTGCTGTTAGGAAGGGAGTTCCAGGATTTTGACCCAACGACAATGAAGGATCGGCGATATATTTCCAAGTCGGGATGGTGTGAGACTTGGAGGGGAACATGCAGGTGGTGTTGTTCCCATGTGCCTGCTGCTCTTGTCCTTCTAGGTGGTAGAGGTCGTGGGTTTGGGAGGTGCTGTCGAAGAAGCCTTGGCGAGTTGCTGCAGTGCATCCTGTGGATGGTACACACTGCAGCCACAGTGCGCCAGTGGTGAAGGGAGTGAATGTTTAGGGTGGTGGATGGGGTGTCAATCACATTGGAGCCAAATAGTTTTTAGGCAATGCCTTGAACAGGTGACCTCAATAAGAAATTATTCCATAGTGCTCAGGAATTCGATGAGTGATTGCGTCAACGGGTGGATTTTATTTCCATTGGCTTCAATCCACGCAGGGAAGTAAAACATATGGAAAATAAGCCACAGAGCAATGCAAGACACCAAGGCCTAAATTTTAGCACAGGGTCGGGAAGTACGGGTTTCCCGGACATCCTTATAATTTTGTCATCAGGGATCAGGAGTCATCGGGGGGAGGGGTCCGGAGTCTTCCGGGCGACGAGGCGGGTCCGGAGTCATCGGAGGTCAGAAGGCATCGGGAGGGTCCGGAGTCATCTGGAGGCATCAGGGGTCATCGGGGGGGAGGTCGGGATCGGGTGTCATCGGGTGGGGTCGGGGACGGGAGTCATTGAGGGGATCAGAAGTCATCGGTGGAGGGGGTGGTGCGGTCGCAGATCGTGGTGGGGGGGGGTTGCGGAAAGTAGGCTTTTTGAGCCTGGAGGAAGCACTCCTGCTCCTCTAGGCCCACAAGCAGTGCGATAAAGGCACTTACCTGCTGTTTCCAGCCTTCTCGCCTCCTCTCATGTGGCATGAAGTTGAAGGCCCGGGAATCCCAGTCCCTTAGGGTTAAAAACAAAAAAGCTGTAAAAATGGAGGCCCACAGTCTTCAGGAAAGCTTTCACTGACCGACCTGCCTCCAAAGAGCGGATTGGTCACCCGCCCCTCATCCCGCCTCCATGAAAACCGGAAGTGGGCGCTTTGGAAGCAGGTTGGGGTCGGATTTTGGATTTTAAAAAATTTTACTGCCCCCCCCCCCCCCCTCCCCGGCCCCCAACCTACCTGTTCTTCCAGGTTAAAATTTAGGCCCATAACTCAAGTTTTATAGGTATTTCTGAGTTATCACATGCTGGGGTAATTTAAAAAGTAATCATTAATTGCTTGGTGCTGTTGTTTCCAGACTTTTTGTCGTGCCTTATATTGAGTAGAGGTGAGATGTTCGGCTACTTGATTCCAAACTGCTGATTCTCTATAACCTGTTTTACCCTGTCACACAAAGTCAAAATTACCTCCACTCAGCCGAATCCCCCACCATCAACATCCTGGGGGTCACCATTGACCAGAAACTTAACTGGACCAGCCACATAAATACTGTGGCTACAAGAGCAGGTCAGAGGCTGGGTATTCTGCAGCGAGTGACTCACCTCCTGACTCCCAAAAGCCTTTCCACCATCTACAAGGCACAGGTCAGGAGTGTGATGGAATACTCTCCACTTGCCTGGATGGGTGCAGCTCCAACAACACTCAAGAAGCTCGAGACCATCCAAGATAAAGCAGCCCACTTGATTGGCACCCCATCCACCACCCTAAACATTCACTCCCTTCACCACCGGCGCACTGTGGCTGCTGTGTGTACCATCCACAGGATGCACTGCAGCAACTCGCCAAGGCTTCTTCGACAGCACCTCCCAAACCCACGACCTCTACCACCTAGAAGGACAGCAGGCACATGGGAACAACACCACCTGCACGTTCCCCTCCAAGTCACACACCACCCCGACTTAGAAATATATCACCGTCTCTTTATCGTCGCTGGATCAAAATCCTGGAACTCCCTTCCTAACAGCACTGTGGGAGAACCTTCACCACACAGACTGCAGCGGTTCAAGAAGGCAGCTCACCACCACCACCTTCTCAAGGGCAATTAGGGATGGGCAATAAATGCCGGCCTCGCCAGCGATGCCCAGATCCCATGAACGAATAAAAAAAAAATTCACACAGTCTTTCACTCAGTCACCCATTGACACAATCATTCATCCAGTCACCTTGTGATGCCATTACTCAACCAATCATCCAGTTACTCAATCCCTCCCCCAATTGCAGTCTCAATCACTTGCTTACGCATTCGCACAGTCAACTTACATCCTGTGTAATATTATCCACAAACTCTTCTAACAAACATTAGCTTAATTTGCCAGATTGAGGTAACTGGATGGCAAAGTTCAATAGAAATAACAAAGGTTTTGAACTTATTATGAAACCTGACAGCAGTAATAGATGATCAATACAGTTAAGTTCAGCTGCAGTAGCAAAAGGTACTATGATGTAAATATACCAAAAGCAAAATACTGCAGGTGCTGGAAATCTGAAATGAAACAGAAAATGCTGGAAGTACTCAGCAAGTCAGACAGCATCTGTGGGGAAAGATACAGAGTTAATGGACATGATTTTAAATGGGAAAAACGGGTGGGTTGGGGGCAGGGGGGGGGGGCAGTAAAAATTTTAAAAATCTAAAACCCGCCTGCAACCCGCCTTCAAACTGCCTAATTCAGGTTTTAACGGAGGCGGGACGAGGAGCGGGTGACCAACCCGCTCTCAGGTGGCGGGTCAGTTATTAAAAGCTTTCAAGGAGGCTGCGGGCCTCCATTTTGACAGATTTTTTGTTTTTAACCCCTGGGGGCCGGGATTCCCGGGCTTTCTCCTTTATGCCATGTGAGAGGAGGCGAGAAGGCCTGAAACTGCACGTAAGTGCCTTTATAGCACAGCTTGTGAGGCCCAGAGGAGCAGGAGTGCTTCCCCCAAGCCCAACAAGCTTACCTGCAGTGACCCCCCCCACGATCCCCGACTGCCCACCCCCCCCACGATCTCCGACCCTCTCGATGACTCCAGACCCCGACCCCCTCCAATGACTGAGCCCCCCCCGCTCCGATGACTGATCCCCCGATGACCCTTCCCCATTTAGCATTTAGCTGTTCACGTCTTCGTCCTTCCTCTTCTCCCGTCCGACTGTCAATCAGGCTGGCCTGTCGGACAGGAAACATAAAAAAAAAACACGTCCTTACCTCAAAATCGTAAGGACATCCGAGAAATCCGTACTCGATGAAAGGATGACCTTTCGTCAGAACTGGAAGAAGTTGAAGATTAAACCTTTTTTAAGCAAGTACAGAGCTAGGGAAAGATGGGATGGGGAGGGGAGGTGGAAAGACCAAAATGGAAGGTCTCTGATAGGGTGGAGGGTAAGAGTGATTAAAAGATAAAAGGGATGATGGTTCAAGGCAAGGAAGGTGTTAATGGGATAAAATAAAGAAACAAAAGATGGGTTTAGAGGATGTAACCACTGTTATATTAGACATTTGACCAATGTATTGTACAGCTTTGATAAGAAAAAGAAAAAGCTTGCATTTATATAGTGTCTTTCATGACCTCAGGACATTCCATAGCTAATGAATCATTATTGAAGCGTGTTCAGTGTTGTTATCTGGAGGAACACAACAGCCAACCTGCACACATAAAGGTCCCACAAACAGCAATGAGACAAATGACCAGATAATCTATTTTGGTGGTGTTGATTGAGGGATAAATGTTGGCCAGGAAACCAGGGAAATTCCCTGCTCTTATTTGAATACTGACATTAGATCTTCTATGTCCACCTGAGTGGGCAGATGGTACCTCGGTTTAACATCTCATCTGAAAGACAGCACCTCTGACAGTGTAGCACTCCCTCTGTACTGCATTGAAATGTCAGCCTAGATTGTATGCTCCAGTACAGGAGCGGGGCTTTAATGCATGATAAATCTACCAACCTTCAGATTAGGAAAACAAATCCATGGCAGAAGGATTCCAAAGTTGCACCTTTGTGTTTGGGATTCCAATTCTTAGATGTCAGACTTGGTCAGTAGTAGTGCTTGCATGCCTGAGTCAGACGGTCATGAGTTCAAGCCCCACTCCAGGATTTAGGCATATAATCTCGGTTGATAGTCCAGTGCAGCACTATTAGAGCTGCCATCTCTCAGGTGCAATGTTAAATCAAGATCCCGTCTGTCCTCCCATGGCACTTTTCGAAGAAGGGCAGGGAATTTCCCCTGGTGTCCTGGTCAACAGTTATCCCTCAACCAACATCACAAAAAACGTTTAATTATTTATTTATTTCATTGCTGTTTGTGGGACCTTGTTGTGTGCAAATTGAGTGCTGCATCTCCCTACATTACAACAGCAACTAGATTTCAAATAGCACTTCACAGGCTGTCAGCATCTGAAAATAGAAAAAGGAGGGTAATGTTTCGAGTATGGACCCTTCATCAGTAATGGAAACTTGAAGATAAGCAAGACCCTTAATTGAACAAAATGAAGAGGAGAAATGGAAACAGCTAAAAGTCAAGAGTTAGATGTGTCAAGTACCATCAAAAAGAAACAGTTAGTTGGTATAATAGTTGTGAACAGGTTTTTTAAAAAGCTAGAAAGGGATGAACATTTCTGGATGACATAATAAAATAGTTTCAGTCAGCCATTTAAAAAGGAAGAGAACAAGGCAAACAGATCTAAAATGGAAAAGGACGGGGTGAAAGATTGAAATGAGAAGCAGGAAGGGAAATGGTGCACACTCAAATGGTTTTTTTTCTTCCATTTGCAGTTTCTTTTTCTTTTTATCAAAAATAAACATTCTGTGACTGAAATTCCTCAGTACGCAACCCAACAGTTACACTGGGATCGGGCCCATCGCTGCCCTCCACAGAGTTTCTGCCCATTATAAGGCAAGTTGGAAACTCCCGGAAACAGTGGAGACCTGGTGCAACTGGGTCTCCACAACTTTCTGGGGGCGCGGTCCCTTGTTGGAGTTACGGTGGCAAACAGGTAGATCACCTGAGGTATTTAGGCCCTTCTGTTTATATCTCACTTGTAAGGTTTTGTTCATTGGGAAGAAAAATAGGGCTGATTTTGAGATGTTGAGGTGTATTTTCCCCCAAGAGCGGACATCGAGCGGTTAGCGATCAGTAGTCCCGGCAGGAGGCCTGGTCCAGGATGAGGGCTGGGCCTCATTAGCATCAGGATGGCTGGCTGCAGCAGCGTGTTGGGAATAAAGTTACTATTCACATTCTACGCATTCTTGCCTTAACACTGTTCGAGCTCTGAAAGCTTTGAAATTTCCTCCTAATCTGCTCCATTAACTATAGAAGTGGAAGACAGCATTGATTCAGTCTGCAACCTCATGCGACCAATTTGCCCTCAATGGAGGATGCCCTTTGGTCCCAAAGATGGTTGCCTTCATTGCTGCATCTTCTCCAGCAAAATGTCTAGTGCCTCAGCATAAAGGGAAGACTTCTCCCCATTTTCCTCTCTAACTGCATGATGTTTTAGTGTTTTCAGCCAAAAATGGATATTATCTTTAAAACAAGTGAGCAGCAGTCCTTTAAGAGCTGCTGCCTCACCAGATAACCTGCCCCAACCAATAGGTATGGCCTCTCTGCTCTAGGAAATTATACAGGGAGTGTGCTCCAAAAGATTATGGAACTGACCTTGCAAAACCCTCAACTATCTGCTAGAGCATTCTATGAGTTCCTCACTTCAGTCCCACCACGATTGCCACTGATGTTTCTAACTGCACGATAAAACCATCAATAGCTGTAAAATGCTGCCTAAAATTGATTATCTTTATCAAAAATATATTAGCACCATAACCATGCCCACGTTTCCTTCCATTTATCTCAGTAGGAATCTAGTCTGTAGTATATGCTTCAAAAATTTGCATCGCTTCAGTTTAAACTTTAGATAGTGAAACAGCAACTGTTTAAATCGTTCTTTTCACAAACCTTGCAATGCATAATATAACTCAGCTCAGTTAATCGTATGTAGGGAGACTTAAAATATTCACAGCGAAGATTTCCTCTATGCAGTATGTGTAATGAAATCATGAACCCATTCTTTACAAAAGCATTTACGATTTTACTATACATAGGAACAGGAGTAGGCCGTTCAGATCCTCGAGCCTGTTCCGTCATTCAATTAGATCGACCGATCTGTACCTCAACCACATTTACCCACCTTTGCTCCATATCTCCTAACAAAAATCTATCGATCTCAGTCTTGAAAGCTTCAATTGACACACCATCCTCAGCCATTTGGGAGAGAGTTCCAGATTTCTACTGTGAAGAAGTGCTTCCTGATTTCATTCCTGAATGGCCTGGCTCTAATTTTAAGATCATGGCCTCTTGTTCACGTAGCGCACAGAGGAAATCTTCCCCTTTGGTCATCTTCCACAAATTGTCAGGTTGTTTTTCTTCTCACAGCATAATTTTCCTGCGTATTATTATCATAAGTGATTCACAATTACCGGATAATTCATTTTTAGATGATCACAGCCTACTGAGGTTCATTAACTCAACAGTCTAATTTCTGTGAAAATGTTCACTAGAAGTATTTTCCTGGTTTTTTTCACATCTAGTTGTATTCCGGTTTACATCTATCACTTATTTAGCACATAGATAAACTGCTACAACAAGCCAAAAGTTGTCAGGACTCAACTACAACCCTCACATTCACTTTTCATTACATTTATATGCAAATGAGCATTTTCACTCAGGACTACATTTCACACTTTTCGCAAAACAGCAGTTAACCACGATTCTTTTACGTGTGAAAATTTGAAGTTAGCATAGAGTAATGTTGGATATTATAGCCTTGGTGTGAAATTGAAGAACTGGATTTGAGCGAAGTGAAAATTTATTCACGTAAAAATTTATTCACGTAATCAATGACATCTTATAATTCTATAGTACTCTTCGAGTGCAGAGAGAGCTTTACGGAGCAGTGGGGGGGAAGAGTAGACACTGAGCAGAGGAGGAAATTAAAAGATAGGTAACTGGGGAGGGGAGAACTATAAAAGCGAAGGATCTTAAGAAGGCTTTTCATAGTATACAAAAATGTTTTAGCATAGTTGATTCATGGAAATGCCCTTTCAAATCAATGTTCCTTGCTCTAGCTATGCTATCTGCATTCATTTGCTCTCAAAAATGTCTACTCTCCTTTGTGTCTAAAGGTAAAGTATTGGGCTTTTAGTAAAATGTAATTTTTCTTTAATTTTACAGACAGGAAAATGTACTTGAGAACAATTAAATACAGTATTATATGAGAACAAGAGACTGTCATACAGAGTCAATCAGTAATGGATTTCCTTTCAGGTTCTCACACATTCATTCAGCAGTATATTTACTGCCCTCTTATTTCACACAAGTTACAAGGCAGCTGATTAATGCATATGCCTTTTGATATATGTCATTTTAATATAATAAATTGTTTATTATTTACTAGTTAGGAACAATGAAAACATCTCTCCTAATGATCCAACATGCCCTTGTAGTGTGCATGAAACATGATCTAACTAGCAACTTTATAGATCAAGGAAAACAAAATTGCTCTAAATTACACCTGCTCAGCAGCATTCATCATTTGGTAGGCTATGAGTCGAGACAATTAGCATTTTCTTATTACTTCAACAGAGCAGCATTAAATCCTAAGTATGTTTGTAAGTGAGATGAAAAATGATGCATTGCTATGCGCTGTTGTATGGCTACGCTATGTATTGGCCCCAGGAACTATTTGTAAACTTCCTCAGTTTGATGAATAGGATTCTTTTACACTGACTTTTCTACTTTCCTTCAGAGGTGGTGTAATTGTGCTGAGGATTTTTTTTTGCCACATGAAGCTGTTTTTGCATTATCCCATTGCTACTGAAGAAATCTATTTGGTCTAGATCACAGTGTTTAAAAGGTTTCTGGCACCAGCATTACTACATAGTCTAACAATAACTATTTCAGTAATAAGAGTACTGTCTCCTTTCATTTGCAAAAATGTGTTCAGTTCTCAATGAGTGAACAGAGACAAATACATTGGAAGTCTTAAATCAATCCTTGCGTCAGTTCATGGGTAAAATACAATGGTGCTTCTGATGTAGTGCTTCTTACGATAAGGCACGTGGACCTTTTGTGGCCCACTTATCTTTCACATCAGGCCTTCTAAAGACCTGCTGCTTCATGTGTCACTGGGCCTCCATCCATGGCTTGCCTGGCGGTGAGATGTTGCCAGCCTTGGCACTTAGTGCTATTCTATCTTGTTCAGTGAGAGACTATTGTTAAGAGGTAAGGCTATCCCAGCAGCCACAAACCAAGTGGAAAGGATTTATTACGTTGCCTGGGTGGCACTGGGTGAGAAATCACTGACATAAATCCATTTTCTATTAGCCTATGGTGCTGCTTATTGCAGCATTCCTGGAAGTGGCCCTTGAGCAAAACAGTGCTCAGAGCAAAGTTAGTGATAATGTAATCTGATGAGGTATCAGAATTTAGTAGAGGGTAAAATTGGTCATCAGCGATAGCGCAGAACAGGCGATAGAAGATTGACAGCCCATTTACACCACACCTGATTTTATTTTCTATTTGGCACTGTGTAAAATGGTTCGTTATTGCTCATTTCGCACTATTACCGAAGACCAATTTTACCCCCAGAGTCTTTACAAGGTCAAAATGCTGAGAATATTCACTGAGGTGAGATAAGTTATGGTGGAAGACTTGTGCATTTCGAAAGAAAATCATTTTTAAGACTGCATTTTAAAAAATAATTCTCATGTTATTTGGTCTCTCCAAAAGTATAAATTTTTGCTTTGTAGACTCTCTACTTTTATCAGAGGATGAAGATTTTATATTCACAACTTAAAAGTGTAACCATTTGTACACAAATGTTATTTTCATTTGAATCAGAGTAGGGGTGATTCTGTGGTCCCTAAACTTCGAACGGGGAGTTGTGCACTTGTAGGGATTGTGGTCGATGAATCAGGGCTAAGTTTTAAATGTTACAGACAAATATATCAATGAATTTCTGTGGAGTAGTGAATTAAATAAATAAAAGAAAACTGGCATTTATATGAAGATTTTCACACTAAGACCCTTCAAAGCGCTTCACGTGATGAATGACCTTTTACACAATGGGGGTGATGAGCCGTAGGGTTTCTCCCGATCGTCTGCCGTAACTTCGGTGGAATAGCCAGAGAAGCAACGTAAACTCCCATTTACACCGCTTCCCTGGGGTTTCTGTGTCTCTTCGGCGGACAGTCGGGACCAACCCTGTGAAAGCTCACCCCCACTGAACACAGTGACTGTTCTTACCTAGGCAAATGCAGCGGTCATTCTGCATCAGCAACATCCTGCAATAAGATAAATAATCAAGAAAGTCTAATTTTACGTGGCATTGGTTGAACCAGACTGGTTTACAATACAGAAGGAGGCCAGCTGTGCCAGCTCTTTGCCTCAACAATGGAAAACTAATCCTGCTGCCTCACTCTCAATATGTATCTTCATCTGATTTGAATATTTTCCCTTAAAAGATGCAGTGAACTCTACCTCAATCATTCCCTCTTGTGAGGTATTTCATGTTCCAACAACCTTCTGCATAAAGACATTTCTTCTAATCTCTCTCCTCATTCTCTTAGTAACAATTTTAAAATGATGGCCCCCAACCAGATGAAATAGTTTTTCCTTGTCCGGCCCATCATAAGTTTTGGTACAGTTTTTTAATCTATTTTGTACTTTGTTCATCTCAGATTTGAAGATTCTCCACTAATGATCTGTTGATGTGTTTGCAAACTTTTCTGCTCAGTTAATTTGGACCAGACCTCTTTTCTCACAGAACTTTGCCCTTTTCCAGTCCAGTACCTTTATCCTTGACTCTTCATTACCCTTTTCTATTACATTGAACCTAACTGTGTTGTGGTTGCTATTTTCCAATTGTTGCCCTACTCTCACAGCAGTTATCTGCAATGCTTCAGTTCCTAGAAATAAATGAAGCAAAGCTGTTTTTCCTCATTGGAGTACAAACATACTGATCTAGGAAGTAGTTTTGAATGCATTCTAAAAATCATTCCCTACTATGACTACATGCATTACCTTTATCCCTGTCTAACATTGGATAGATAAAATCACCCGATATTATTGCCATATTGTTCTTACATAACGCCCTGAACGGTTTGCCGATCTCCCCCTCTATCACAATTTGGTAGCCTGTAATAAACACCAGGAATTGTACCATTTCTCTTCATTTTCCTTAACTGAAGGGGAAATGTTGACCAGCACACTGCATCAACCTGATTCACCAGAATAGGTAAACAGGGGGCAATTTTAACTTAACCTGCCTGTTGGGAAACTGACAGGATTGGGTGCGATGCTGGTTTTATACCCCGCCCGATTTTACTCTCCATTGAAGTCAGTGGAGAGTAATATTGGGTGGGGTGTAAAACCAATGTTCTATCCGATCCTGTGGGTTTCCCACCCAGCGAGTTAGGTTAAAATTAGCCCTTAGGGTTTTGGGATAATGGCTCATCTGAAGGAGAGCACTTCCAACAATACAATGCTCCCTCTGTACTGCAGTTGAAATGTCGGTCTAGATTATGCAGCTAAACCCTGATGTGGGTTAGTAGCGATCTTGTTAACAGCAAGATCGCTACTAACTGAGCCAAGCGAACATGATTGCAGCATTATAAAAATGCATACTAACTCTTTTAATGCCAACTGCCTTTTCAGCTTCTAGAATGTTTATTTTTCATATCAAGAAATTCAGGAAAAACTTTAATATTGAAATATTTCATGATTTTAAAAAATGTGTTCAATGGTTATATCAATATAGATTTCTAGCTATGCAGAAGTGCAAGTATGGAGTCACAGACTCAGAATAGATAAATGTACCTTGACATCATCCCTTCATTTATGTTTAATCCTAATGGGCAGATGGTGAAAGAGTCTTTCTCAAATATTTGTTTATGGAAGAATTTGCACTTCACCATGAAATTATCATCACTGCCTGGTGGTTTTAAATTGCTGCACTGCAGCAACTAATGATTTCTTAGGTGATATGATGCCTCTGAGGCAAGCTGGTGGAAATACAAGTGTGAAACTAATGTAGAGAACTATAAGGAAAAATAAATTAGAAGCTGGAGTCTTCAATGAGAATATTTTAAAAGTACAGGCTCAACCTGGAGTTTGGAATTAATCATTTATAATTATGGGGAGCTTTCTCTTACAGTACTACTCAGATTTATTTAATTTCAATTATAAATATTTTCTGGAGCGACATAATAAGAGAAGTTGCTGAAATGTTTTTCTTTTTATCTGGTCCCATTTGATGTGCGAGGTAAAACATTTTAAGTGTAAAAGTTTCACTGTTTAGCGGACAAATGAACACTGAGTTAAATCAAGTGAATGTGACTTGCAGATTTATAACAGTCTGAAATACTTAGAGACACCATACGGGGTGAAGTTGTGCTGTGCTATTTCAATAATGAATATTTATGAAATTTTTCTGCCTGCTATTTTAATTTTGAGCAAATAATCTAGATTGACACTTCAGTGCAGTAGTAAGGGAGTGCTACATTATCAGAGTTGCTGTCTTTCAGGCCCTGTCTGCCTGTTCAAGTGGAACTAAATGATCCCATGATACCATTTGAATAAGAGCAGGGTGTTCTCCTGGTGCCCTGGCCAACACTCATCCCTCAACCAACACCATTAAAACAGATTAACTGGTCATTTATTTAATTTGCTGTTTGTGAGATCTTCCTGGGTGCAAATTGGCTGCCAGGTTTGCCTGCAAAACAATGGTGCCTACACTTCAAAAATAATTCACTGACTGTGAAGTGCTTCAGGACATAGAGACATAGAGTCATAGAGTTATACAGCACGGAGAGAGGCCCTTCGACCCATCGTGTCCACGCCGGCCATCAGCCCTGTCTACTCTAATCCCATATTCCAGCATTTGGTCCGTAGTCTTGTATGCTATGGCATTTCAAGTGCTCATCCAAATGCTTCTTGAATGTTGTGAGGGTTCCTGCCTCCACAACCCTTTCAGGCAGTGAGTTCCAGACTCCAACCACCCTCTGGGTGAAAAAGTTCTTTCTCAAATCCCCTCTAAACCTCCCGCCTTTTACCTTGAATCTATGTCCCCTTGTTATAGAACCCTCAACGAAGGGAAAAAGCTCCTTAGTATCCATCCTATCTGTGCCCCTCATAATTTTGTACACCTCAATCATGTCCCCCCTCAGCCTCCTCTGCTCCAAGGAAAACAAACCCAATCTTCCCAGTCTCTCTTCATAGCTGAAGCGCTCCAGCCCTGGTAACATCCTGGTGAATCTCCTCTGCACCCTCTCCAAAGCGATCACATCCTTCCTGTAGTGTGGCGACCAGAACTGCACACAGTCCTCCAGCTGTGGCCTAACCAGTGTTTTATACAGCTCCATCATAACCTCCTTGCTCTTATATTCTATGCCTCGGCTAATAAAGTTAAGTATCCCATATGCCTTCTTTACCAACTTATCTACCTGTTCCGCTGCCTTCAGGGATCTGTGAACTTGCACACCAAGATCCCTCTGACCCTCTGTCTTGCCTAGGGTCCTCCCATTCATTGTGTATTCCCTTGCCTTGTTAGTCCCTCCAAAGTGCATCACCTCGCACTTTTCCGGGTTAAATTCCATTTGCCACTGTTCCGCCCATCTGACCAACCCATCTATATCGTCCTGCAGACTGAGGCTATCCTCCTCGCTATTTACCACCCTACCAATTTTTGTATCATCAGCGAACTTACTGATCATACCTTTTACATTCATATCCAAGTCATTAATGTAGACCACAAACAGCAAGGGACCCAGCACCGATCCCTGTGGTACCCCACTGGCCACAGGCTTCCAGTCACAAAAACAACCTTCGACCATCACCCTCTGCCTTCTGCCACTAAGCCAGTTTTGTATCCAAAGTGCCAAGGCACCCTGGATTCCATGGGCTCGTACCTTCTTGACCAGTCTCCTGTGGGGGACTTTATCGAAGGCCTTACTGAAATCCATGTATACCACATCCACTGCGTTACCCTCACCCACACGCCTAGTCACCCCCTCAAAAAATTCAATCAAATTAGTCAGACATGATCTTCCCTTGACAAAGCCATGTTGACTATCTCTGATTAATCCTTGCTTCTCCAAGTGGAGACTAATTTTGTCCTTCAGAATTTTTTCCAATAATTTTCCTACCACTGATGTTAGGCTCACTGGCCTGTAGTTCCCCGGTTTTTCCCTACTCCCCTTCTTGAATAATGGTACTACATTAGCGGTTCTCCAGTCCTCTGGCACATCCCCTGTGGCCAGAGAGGTTCTGAATATATGTGTCAGAGCCCCCGCAATCTCCTCCTTTGCCTCACACAGTAGCCTGGGATACATTTCGTCCGGGCCTGGGGATTTATCCATTTTTAGGCCTGCTAAAACCGCCAATACCTCCTCCCGCTCGATGTTAATATGTTCGAGTATATCACAGTCCCCCTGCCGTATTTCTATGTCTACATCGTCCTTCTCCATAGTGAAAACAGATGCAAAAAATTCATTTAGAACCCCTCCTACATCTGCCGGCTCCACACACAGATTGCCATTTTTGTCCCTAATGGGCCCTATTTTTTCCCTACCCTTAATATACTTATAAAACATCTTAGGATTTTCCTTTATTTTGCTCGCCAGTGTTATTTCATGGCCCCTCCTTGATCTCCTAATTTCTTTTTTAAGTATCCCCCTGCACTTTTTGTACTCCTCTAGGGCTTCCTCCGTCTTTAGCCTTTTGTATCTGCCAAAAGCCCTCCTTTTTTTCCTAATCCATTCTCGTATATCCCCTGACATCCAAGGTTCCCTGGAGTTCTTGGAACCACCCTTGACCTTTACGGGAACATGTTGCCATTGTATGGTCTCAATCTCCCTTCTGAAAGACTCCCATTGCTCCGATGCGGATTTTCCTACAAGCAGCTGATCCCAGTCCATTTTGGCCAGATCCTGCCTTATCCTATTAAAATCGGCCTTCCCCCAATTTAGAACCTTTATTTCCGGCCCCTCCCTGTCCTTTTCCATGACCACCTTAAATCTCACCGAATTATGGTCACTCTCACCAAAGTGCTCACCTACTAGCACTTCTTCCACTTGGCCGGCCACATTCCCTAGAATTAGGTCCAGTACCGCCCCCTCTCTTGTAGGACTTTCTACATGCTGGCTCAAAAAGCTCTCCTGGATGCACGTTAAGAATTTTGTACCCTCTAATCCTTTTACACTCTGAGTATCCCAGTTAATATTGGGGAAGTTGAAATCCCCCACGATTATTACCCTGTTATTTGCACAATTTTCTGAGATTTGCCTACATATCTGTTCCTCGATCTCCCCCTGACTGTTTGGGGGCCTATAGTATACTCCCATCAAAGTGCTTGCCCCCTTTTTGTTTTTAAGCTCCACCCATATGGCCTCATTAGAGGAACCTGCTAATATATCATCCCTCCTTATGGCAGTAATTGATTCTTTAATTAATATTGCGACCCCCCCTCCTCTTATACCTCCCCCTCTGTCTCGCCTGAAGATTCTGTACCCCGGAATATTGAGCTGCCAGTCTTGCCCCTCCCTCAACCATGTCTCTGTGACAGCAACAATATCATACTCCCATGTGTTTATCAACACCTTCAGTTCATCCACCTTATTCGCAAGACTCCTTGCATTAAAATAGATGCCATCCAGCCTTGCCCTCACATATTTGCCCTGTCTTCCAAGCTGACTTGTTTTTTTCTCTATATTTGGCTGCACATTACCCCCTATTGTAGCTCCACTCTGTATCACATCCCCCTGCCAAGTTAGTTTAAACCCCCCCAACAGTGCTAGCAAACCTCCCCGCAAGGATATTTGTCCCGCTCTGGTTCAGGTGCAACCCGTCCGACTTGTACAAGTCCCACCTTCCCCAGAAGCAGGCCCAGTGATCCAGGAAACTGAAACCCTCCCTCCTGCACCAACTCTTTAGCCACGCATTCATCTGTTCTAGCCTCCTATTTCTATACTCACTAGCCCGTGGCACTGGGAGTAATCCAGAGATTACAACCTTTGAGGTCCTGCTCTTTAATCTGCTACCTAGCTCCCTAAATTCTTGATGCAGGACCTCATCTCCCTTCCTACCTATGTCGTTGGTCCCAATGTGGACCACGACCTCTGCCTGCTCACCCTCCCCCTTGAGAATGCCCTGTAGCCGCTCAGTGACATCCATGACCCTGGCACCAGGGAGGCAACAAACCATCCTGGAGTCACGTTTACGGCCACAGAAACGCCTGTCTGTTCCCCTTACGATAGAATCCCCTACCACTATAGCTCTTCCACTCTTTTTCCTCCCAGCCTGTGCAGCAGAGCTACCCCTGGTGCCAGGAAGTTGGCTGCTGCTGCCTTCCCCTGATAAGTCATCCCCCTCAACAATATCCAAAGCGGTATATTTGTTTGAGAGGGGGGTGGCCACAGGGGACCCCTGCACTGCCTGCCTGCTCTTCTTACTCTGCCTGGTGGTCACCCAATTACTTCCTGCCTGTACAACCTTTACCTGCGGTGTGACCATCTCACTAAACGTGCTATCCACGACGTTCTCAGCATCGCGAATGCTCCTTAATGAATCCATCCGCAGCTCCAGTGCCGCAATGCGGTTTGTCAGTAGCTGCAGTTGGATACATTTCCCGCACACATGGTCGTCAGGGACACCGGAAGGGTCCCTGATTTCCCACATAGAGCAGGAAGAGCATAACACGGGGCTGGGCTGTCCTGACATGACTTACCCTTTAACTAATTAATTCAAATTAAATGAATCCCACCAATTTCACTTCAATTAAAAAGGTATACTCAAGGGCCCTTGCTGAACAGCAGTCCCCCACTACACAACAGAGACCAGAGAATCCACAAACTCTAACCTTAGACAAATTCAGCAGGAAAATACTCACCAGCCAATCACTTACCTCTTCCTTGGTGACGTCCCACTTGGATTACTTTTTGCTTCTTATTTATCTTAGGTCCAGGAGTTAAGTCCCTGTGATGTCGCACAGTAGTTGTCTCTTGGTGCAGGTCTGCTGCTGCTTTTATTCCACAATCTCAGTCTTCTACTCTCAGGTCCACTACCGCTCTGCAGGAAAAGTTTGGAAAAGCAAGGCAAAGCAGAAACCTCCTTCCCCCACTTCACCAAACTCCCACACTTACCGAACTCTCAGCACACTGTGTAATATCCGCACACCATGCAGTCCGCACTGACAGGCCCCTGTATTTCTACAGTTGAGACTCAGATGAGTCAGGCCTGCCCCACCTTCAGGTACCAATTGAATCTAGCTAACCAATTAACTTGCTACAGCAGCTCTCTGCTGAAGCCTGACAGAAACTTAGAAATTTAAACTTTTAAATTGACCTTAAACAGTTGAAGCAATATGCACTAGATTTAAAGAGATTAACCCTTCAACTCCCACACTTACCGAACTCTCAGCACACTGTCCCGAACTCTCATCACAGGGACAAAAATGTTGCTACTGAAATGCAAGCTCTTTATTTCATTCTTTCTTACTTAACAAAGGTGTTAATCCATTTAAAATCAATAATAAATTTCATTTGAAATTCTATTGCAGATACAATTAAAACTCAATAGAACTAATGGGCTTTGAAGTTAAACTCTTTTTCTATCAACAAGCTCGGTAATGTGCTTCTTCACATGTTATTTTCTAGCTTAGAGGCAGCTTTCTGGCTGGAAATTATGTAGGAGGGATCTTGGGATTTGTGCGAAGGTAAAATGACTTCTAGCTTTCCCTATCTTTTAAAGATATTCTGGAAGTTGGCCACCACCATTCTTTTTTTATGAACTTTGATGTACCCTCCGTCATAAGAACACAAGAAATAGGAGCAGGAGTGGGCCATCTGGCCCCTCAAGCCTGCTCCGCCATTCAATAAGATCATGGCTGATCTTCTACCTCAACGCCATTTTCCTGCACTATCCCCATATCCCTTGATGCCTTTAATATCTAGAAATCTGTCGATCTGAGGTAGAGAATTCCAATGATTCACCACCCTCTGAGTGAAGAAATTTCTCCTCATCTCAGTCCTAAAAGGCCTAACCTTTATTCTGAGACTGTGACCCCTGGCTCTAGACTACCCAGCCAGAGGAAACATCCTCCTTGCATCTACCCTGTCGAGTCCTGTAAGAATTTTGTATGTTTCAATGAGATCACCTCTCATTCTTCTAATCTCTAGAGAATACAGGCCTAGTCTACTCAATCTCTCCTCATACGACAATCCCGCCATCCCAAGAATCAGTCTGGTGAACCTTCGTTGCACTGCCTCAATGGCAAGTATATCCTTTCTTGGGTAAGGAGACCAAAATTGTATACAATACTCCAGGTGCACTCTCACCAAGGCCCTATATAATTGCAGTAAGACATCTTTACTCCTGTACTCAAATCCTCTTGTAATAAAGGCCAACATACCATTTGCCTTCCTAATTGTTTGCTGCACCTGCATGTTAGTTTTCAGTGACTCATGCACAAGGACACCCAGGTCCCTTTGAACATCAACATTTCCCAAAATACTCTGCATTTCTGTTTTTCCACCAAAGTGAATAACTTCACATTTTTCCACATTTTATTCCAACTGCAATGTTCTTGCCCACCCACTTGGCCTGTCTACAACCCCTTGAAACCTCTTTGCATCCTTCTAACAACTCACATTCCCACCCAGTTTTGTGTCATCATCAAACTTGGAAATATTACATTTGGTCCCCTCATTCAAATCATTGATATAGATTGTGAACAGCTGGGGCCCCAGCACCGATCCCTGCGGTACCCCGCTAGTCACAGTCTGCCAGCCTGAAAAAGACCCGTTTGTTCCTACTCTCTGTTTTCGGTCTGTTAATCAATTCTCAATCCATGCCAGTATATTACCCCCAATTCCACGTGCTCGAACTTTGTTCACCAACCTCCTGTGTGGGACCTTATCGAAAGCCTTCTGAAAATCCAAATTCACCACATCCATTGGTTCCCCCTTATCTATTCTACTAGTTACATCCTCAAAGAACTCCAATAGGTTTGCCAAACATGATTTCCCTTTCATAATTCCATGTTGACTCAGCCAAATCCTATTATTATTTTCTAAGTGTCCTGTTATCGCATCCTTTATAATAGATTCTAGCATTTTCCCTACTACTGATGTCAGGCTAACAGGTCTGTAGTTCCCTGTTTTCTCTCTCCCTTCTTTTTTAAATAGTGGGGTTACATTTGCCACCCTCCAATCTGCAGGAACCATTCCAGAATCTGTAGAATTTTGGAAGATGACAACCAATGCCTGCACTATCTCTATAGCCACCTCTTTCAAAACCCTGGGATATAGATTATCAGATTCTTGGGATTTATTCACTTTCAGTCCCATTAATTTCTCTAATACTATTTTTTTACTAATACTAATTTCCTTCAGTTCCTCATTCTCACCAGACCCTTGGTTCTTTAGTATTTCTGGGAGGTTTTTTGTGGCTTCTTCCATGAAGACAGACACAAAGTATTTGTTTAATTTCTCTGCCATTTCCTTATTCCCCATTATAAATTCTCCCATTTCTGTCTGTAAGGGACCCACATTTGCCTTTGCCAGTCTTTTTCTTTTTACATACCTATAGAAGCTTTTACAGTCCATTTTTATGTTTCTTGCTAGTTTACTCTCATATTCTATTTTCCCTTTCTTTATCAATTTCTTGGTCCTCCTTTGCTGAATTCTAAAATGCTCCCAATCCTCAGTCATCATAAAATTCTAGTTATTCACTGTCACAAGTTGCATATATGGAACGACTGTAGCGCCAAGCACAGGTTCACATCTACTTGGAACTACTTAAAGCTCAATACTGTCATTCTGGTCATTCTTGGGGTTTCTAACACTGGCTCCTTTTCTCCCCTACCTTATTGAATTTGATGTGGAGATGCCGGTGATGGACTGGGGTTGACAATTGTAAACAATTTTACAACACCAAGTTATAGTCCAGCAATTTTATTTTAAATTCACAAGCTTTCGGAGGCTACCTCCTTCCTCAGGTGAACGATGTGGAAATGAAATCCTCGAAATGAAGTCGCATTTATAATTCACAGAACAATGCTTGGTGATAACAGACAGTTTTTTCAACTGCCCGTTGCCACGGCAATCAGTGTGCAGACAGACAGGTGTTACCTGCCAGGTCTCAGAATATACAAATCACCAAAAAAAACAACAAACAAAAAAAAACAGAGATAGAGAGGTAGAAACATAGAAAAGACAGCAACTGACCCGTTATATTAAAAACAGATAACATTTGTTCGCTGGTGGGGTAACGTGTAGCGTGACATGAACCCAAGATCCCGGTTGAGGCCGTCCTCATGGGTGCGGAACTTGGCTATCAATTTCTGCTCGACGATTTTGCGTTGTCGTGTGTCTCGAAGGCCGCCTTGGAGTACGCTTACCCGAAGGTCGGTGGCTGAATGTCCTTGACTGCTGAAGTGTTCCCCAACTGGGAGGGAACCCTCCTGTTTGGCGATTGTTGCGCGGTGTCCGTTCATCCGTTGTCACAGTGTCTGCATGGTCTCGCCAATGTACCATGCTCTAGGGCATCCTTTCCTGCAACGTATGAGGTAGACAACGTTGGCCGAGTCACAGGAGTATGAACCATGCACCTGGTGGGTGGTGTCCTCTCGTGTGATGGTGGTATCTGTGTCGATGATCTGGCATGTCTTGCAGAGGTTACCGCGGCAGGGTTGTGTGGTGTCGTGGACGCTGTTCTCTTGAAAGCTAGGTAATTTGCTGCGAACGATGGTCTGTTTGAGGTTATCACCAAGCATTGTTCTGTGAATTATAAATGCGACTTCATTTCGAGGATTTCATTTCCACATCGTTCACCTGAGGAAGGAGGTAGCCTCCGAAAGCTTGTGAATTTAAAATAAAATTGCTGGACTATAACTTGGTGTTGTAAAATTGTTTACAATTGTCAACCCCAGTCCATCACCGGCATCTCCACATCATGACTACCATCGACACCACAAACTGCCGGCTCACAGTGGAAAGGATATCCAAGAAGATCGCGCATTTAGACACAGACATCAAGTTTTTACAGAGCTGCAAGAAAGCAGACAAGATCCCGAAAGGACTCCAGATCACGAACCCACTCAGGTCCACATACAACTCGGATTACGCTGAGAGACTCTGCCGCCGTACCTCTCGCACACTCCGCAACCATCTCATACACCAACTCTACAGCAGACGCCACAACCTCGAAACCAAGATAGAGTCCATACTCTCAACCTGTACTCAGGACACAGCAGACCAGCTACGATATACCGCCAAACAGACGAGGCAACGGAACTACGCTGCCTACATGAAAACCAAGAGCAGGAAGCTTGAGAAACTCGGCATCACCACCAGCATCGACCAAGCTTCCCCTGGTACCACGGTTGCAACCACAGGGAAGTCTATCGTCAATTTGTCCGACCACACCCTTCAACCAGACGAAATCGAAGTTCTCAGCCGAGGGCTCAATTTCTGCCCCACTACCAAAATGGACCCCACTAGTCTCACGGCAGACACAGAGGAATTCATCAGGAGAATGAGGCTCCGGGAATTCTACAACAAACCCCAAGATTTCAGCAGCGAACCCAATGAGACAATCAACGATCCGGAACAGCAGACAGAGGGATCCGCGGTACAGCAACCGAAGATGAAAGAGTCAAACTGGACTCCTCCGGAGGGTCGCTGCCCTAAGCTTGACATGTATGTTCAAGCTGTCAGGAAATGCATCAGCCGCACTCAGAAGAGAGTCCAGAATGTCACCCAAGCACAACGCAACGCCATCAACGCTCTCAAGACCAACCGCAACATCGTCATCAAACCAGCGGACAAAGGAGGAGCCATAGTCATACAGAACAGAACGGACTATTGCAAAGAAGCATACCGACAACTGGACAACCAGGAACACTACAGACGGTTACCCGCAGACCCGACCAAAGAACACACCCACCAGCTCAACAAACTGATCAAGACCTTCGATCCAGACCTTCAAAGCATCCTACGCACTCTCATCCCACGTACTCCCCGCGTGGGAGACTTCTACTGCCTCCCAAAGATACACAAAGCCAACACACCCGGACGTCCTATCGTATCAGGCAACGGAACCCTGTGTGAGAACCTCTCTGGATACATCGAGGGCATCCTGAAACCCATCGTACAGGGAACCCCCAGCTTCTGTCGCGACACTACAGACTTCCTACAAAAACTCAGTACCCACGGACCAGTTGAACCAGGAACACTTCTCACCACGATGGACGTCTCGGCACTATTCACCAGTATCCCCCACGATGACGGCATCGCTGCGACAGCATCAATACTCAACACCAACAACAGCCAATCTCCGGACGCCGTCCTACAACTCATCCGCTTCATCCTGGATCACAATGTCTTCACCTTCAATAACCAGTTCTTTACCCAAACACACGGAACAGCCATGGGGACCAAATTCGCACCCCAATACGCCAACATTTTCATGCACAAGTTCGAGCAGGACTTCTTCACTGCACAAGACCTCCAACCAACACTATACACCAGATACATCGACGACATTTTCTTTCTATGGACCCACGGCGAAGAATCACTGAAGAGACTACACGATAACATCAACAAGTTCCATCCAACCATCAAGCTCACCATGGACTACTCCTCAGAATCAGTTTCTTTCTTGGACACACGAATCTCCATCAAAGACGGGCACCTCAGCACCTCACTCTACCGCAAGCCCACGGACAACCTCACGATGCTCCACTTTTCCAGCTTCCACCCTAACCACGTAAATGAGGCCATCCCCAATGGACAGGCCCTGCGAATACACAGGGTTTGCTCAGACGAGGAGGAACGCGATGGACATCTACAGACGCTGAAAGACGCCCTCGTAAGAACGGGATATGACGCTCGACTCATCGATCGACAGTTCCGATGGGCCACAGCAAAAAATCGCATAGACCTCCTCAGGAGACTAACACGGGACGCAACCAACAGAGTACCCTTTGTCGTCCAGTACTTCCCCGGAGCGGAGAAACTACGCCATGTTCTCCGCAGCCTTCAACATGTCATCAATGACGACGAACACCTCGCTATGGCCATCCCCACACCTCCACTACTCGCCTTTAAACAGCCACCCAACCTCAAACAGACCATCGTTCGCAGCAAATTACCCAGCTTTCAAGAGAACGGCGTCCACGACACCACACAACCCTGCCGCGGTAACCTCTGCAAGACATGCCAGATCATCGACACAGATACCACCATCACACGAGAGGACACCACCCACCAGGTGCATGGTTCATACTCCTGTGACTCGGCCAACGTTGTCTACCTCATACGTTGCAGGAAAGGATGCCCCAGAGCATGGTACATTGGCGAGACCATGCAGACACTGTGACAACGGATGAACGGACACCGCGCAACAATCGCCAAACAGGAGGGTTCCCTCCCAGTCGGGGAACACTTCAGCAGTCAAGGACATTCAGCCACCGACCTTCGGGTAAGCGTACTCCAAGGCGGCCTTCGAGACACACGACAACGCAAAATCGTCGAGCAGAAATTGATAGCCAAGTTCCGCACCCATGAGGACGGCCTCAACCGGGATCTTGGGTTCATGTCACGCTACACGTTACCCCACCAGCGAACAAATGTTATCTGTTTTTAATATAACGGGTCAGTTGCTGTCTTTTCTATGTTTCTACCTCTCTATCTCTGTTTTTTTTTGTTTGTTGTTTTTTTTTGGTGATTTGTATATTCTGTGAGACCTGGCAGGTAACACCTGTCTGTCTGCACACTGATTGCCTTGGCAACGGGCAGTTGAAAAAACTGTCTGTTATCACCAAGCATTGTTCTGTGAATTATAAATGCGACTTCATTTCGAGGATTTCATTTCCACATCGTTCACCTGAGGAAGGAGGTAGCCTCCGAAAGCTTGTGAATTTAAAATAAAATTGCTGGACTATAACTTGGTGTTGTAAAATTGTTTACTATTGAATTTGAGCTGTATGATATGAATATCAACCAGTCTCATGTATTCATTCGCAGGTAGAACAATTGAAAGTAGTACCACAGTCGAGCTGAAATAAGACTTGCCTGTTATTTATGAGTATGTTGGCTTATTTAGCAACATCCAATAACTTCAAAAGCGACAGTGTAACCTTCACCTGAGAACAGTTCGCTTCATCTACTGTCTGTAGCTGTTGTTTGCCTTTGTTACAATTTTTGGATATTTGGCTGAAAAATTATTCCATTCTCTACAATTCTGACTCCAGCAGAATAGGTTTCTTTCTCTCTGACATGACATTTTCCACAGCACCTACAGTCTATTTCAAAAAATTTTGGGTTTCCTATCAGAAGTAACATTTTCCTTGCAAAATATTGTACTTCTCCCTGGGTACTTATTACTTTTGAGAATCCCTACGTGGTCAGTTTTCGGTAAAGTATTAAAATGCCTACGTGGCAAAGAAGCAGAATGCAAAATGGTTAGAAAGGGTTAATTAGTTAGTAACTGAGATTGGTACAGGTGGCCTGGCCTCCTGCTGGGCCATATGTTTGCGTAGTCAGCAGGTTTGCATTGTCTTATCAATGTAGAGTCTTTGATGTGATTCAAGGACTGGTCTGAATGTCTCCATGTTTATGGCAGATCAATATAGGTAATGAGCTTAGCCAAAGTTGAAAGACATTCCAGGTTGGGAGATAAGGAACAGAAGGAACAGGGAAGAACATTCCAAGTTGGAAGGTGAGGAAGTATCCCCTTTGATGTCTAACAGCAGCATGATCAGCACATGGACGATCTATGATTGGCCGGAAATAATGTAACCTCGCATGGCAACCTATGTCCGGCTTATGATTGGTGTTGACCCCCGTTAAGTATGTTCCAACCCCTATTGATTTGTATAAAAACGTGTGGATTTCTGTATGTTTCTTGTTCTTGCTCTGCCAGCATGGAGGAGCTCTATCAGGAGTCCAAATCAATGCTGCAGACTAAGAACCCTGCTATTAAAGTTGTGATGAACTTCAAAATGTATTCGACTTCAGTTTTTACTGAACCAGACTGAGGGGAAAGAATCCGGATCGTCACTTTCAGCTGTTTTATTGCCAGTTTACCAGCTTTGAGTGTCAGCTATGGCTCAGTGGGTAACGCTCTCACTGTTGAGTCAGAAGGTTGTGGGTTCAAGTCCTACTCCAGAGACTTAAGCACAAAAATCTAGATGAACACTCCAGTGCAGTACTGAAGGGGTGCACTGTTGGAGATGCTGTCTTTTGGATGAGACATTAAACGAAGTCCCTGTCTGCTCTCCCAGGTAGATGCAAAAGATCCTGTAGTACTATTTCAAAGAAGAGCAGGGGAGTTATCCCCAGTGTCCTGGCCAATATTTAATCCCACAATCACTAAAACAGGTTGTCTGGTCATTATTACCTTGATGTTTGTGGGAGCTTACTGTGTGCAAATTGGCTGCTGTGTTTCCTGTGTTACAACAATGACTACACTTCAAAAGCATTTCATTGGCTGTAAAGCCCTTTAGGGCATCCTGAGGTCATGAAATTCGCTATATAAGTGCAAGTTTGTTCTTTCTTAGTTGAAGAAAGCTTTTAATGCCGGGTTTGGTTCTTGTAAAAGTCTTTCCTTAGTGCCATTGTTCTGTACCCTAAGATCGATTCTGGCCCTGATTTAAACCTGGAGCAGGATTCAGGGTGGGCGGGGAGCAGTCCAAACGTCATACAAGAATCAAAATCAAGCTACTCTGGTGCACTGTCCAGCAGTTTAAGAATGACATGGGTGAAGGTTTCGGGCGGCCATTCACTGAGTCTCTTGACTGCAGAAGGGGCTGATAAAAAGTCAGACTGTTATTCAACTTTTCTTCACACACTGTTGTTCAATGTACAAATCAATTTTTTCTCTTTAGTATTGTTTTGCACTACTTGTAATTTTTTTACAGTTGATATTTGGTATATTTTACCAGTGTGTGCTGATTTGAGGATGCTTATATAAGATGATGCTGGCTTATTCATTAACTTCCTGGTCCTTTGATTGACAGTAGTTGATCCTCGAGAAATTACTCCGATTATGAGAATACATTTTGTAGTAGTGCACTGAAGTCCTACTGGTGAAGTGACGCTGGCTGGCTGGAATTTTAATCAGCAAGATATGAGTGGAAGAATGACTTCTTATCCATTAAACCCAACTTTAATAAAACTGTAAGTTGGTACAGCAGCCAATTATTTCTGAAAAATACAATTCCACAAATGGCAGGCTATGTTATTTCAACCATAAAAACTACAATAAGACACAACTGGGATTTGATATGTAAATGATTTTGAGTTTTCTACAATGATGCTCAGGTAGCTGGAACTGAACATTTGCAATTAATTTTTCCACTTAAATATATTTTCTTTGGGTATTTTATTTTAGCGTCCCGAGCTCACACTGCAGTAATAGCATACAAACACAATGGCATGGAATTTGCTTTGAGCAGCGAACAAATGTCATCCCTCATTAGATTTAAACTTGCCACGGGTTTTAGTGCGGGAACTTCCTGTAATGGTGAGCTGCAAAAGGTGCAGCATCTTCTTCCGGGCATCTGTGAGCTGTGTGAGTGAAAACAGCTCTCTACCCCATCAATCAATCAGATTAAAGCATCCTTGACAAGCTGCGCAGTGTCAGAACCCCAGGAAGTGAAAGCTGCAACAGTTAATTTAATGTAAAATCAGTTAGAGACTGCAAAATAAAGAGAGCGTAAGAAATATTGAATTAAAAGTCAGAGATAAAAGAGACAGAAATAAACGACAATTAAAATTGGAAGGAATGAGACCCCACATTTTTAAAAGTTAATTTTCAGTGCCAGGTGGATGTTTGGCAGTCATGAAGACTTTCCACACCATTAAAAGTTAGTTTAGGTCTAAAAAAAAACAGCATGCCTTTTTCTGTGTAGATTAGTTCATTTTCAACTGGGCAGTGAAGCCTCTCGCCAATGTCTTTGGTCAAGTGTTTGAATCGTGCCGCAAATTTTATGCCGGCAACTAGCATAAGTTACATTTCTCGCCCATGGTCTCTGAATTAGAGAGAGAGTCCAGTAATAAATAACACATTTTAAGCTCCATAACACGTGCATTTAAAAAACAATACCAGCCATTCAAATGCAGTGAAGCAGGTTTGAAGTCAATGGGAATTAGGGGGAAAACTCTCCAGTGGCTGGAGTCATACCTAGTACAAAAGAAGATGGTAGTGGTTATTGGAGGCCAATCATCTCAGCCCCAGGACATTGCTGCAGGAGTTCCTCAGGGCAGTGTCCGAGGCCCAACCATCTTCAGCTGCTTCATCAATGACCTTCCCTCCATCATAAGGACAGAAATATGGATGTCCGCTGATGATTGCAAAGTGTTCAGTTCCATTCGCAACTCCTCAGATAATGAAGCAGTCCGTGCCCGCATGCAGCAAGACCTGGACAACATCCAGGCTTGGGCTGATAAGTGGCAAGTAACATTCGCGCCAGGCAACGACTATCTCCAAAAAGAGAGTCTAACCACCCGCCCTTGACATTCAACGGCATTGCCATCGCCGAATCGCCCACCATCAACATCCTGGGGGTCACCATTGACCAGAAACTTAACTGGACCAGCCATATAAATACTGTGGCTATGAGAGCAGGTCAGAGGCTGGGTATTCTGCGGCGAGTGATTCACCTCCTGACTCCCCAAAGGCTTTCCACCATCTACAAGGACACAAGTCAGGAGTGTGATGGAATACTCTCCACTTGCCTGGATGAGTGCA
Organism: Heptranchias perlo; assembly: GCF_035084215.1. Taxonomy (NCBI): domain Eukaryota; kingdom Metazoa; phylum Chordata; class Chondrichthyes; order Hexanchiformes; family Hexanchidae; genus Heptranchias; species Heptranchias perlo. The sequence goes on from NC_090334.1 coordinate 64,795,007, forward strand.
GCTCCAACAACACTCAAGAAGCTCGACACCATCCAGGACAAAGCAGCCCGCTTGATTGGCACCCCATCCACCACCCTAAACATCCACTCCCTTCACCACCGGCGCACCGTGGCTGCAGTGTGTACCACCCACAGGATGCACTGCAGCAACTTGCCAAGGCTTCTTCGACAGCACCTCCCAAACCCGCGACCTCCACCACCTAGAAGGACAAGGGCAGCAGGCACATGGGAACAACACCACCTGCACGTTCCCCTCCAAGTCACACACCATCCCGACTTGGAAATATATCGCCGTTCCTTCATCGTCGCTGGGTCAAAATCCTGGAACTCCCTTCCTAACAGCACTGTGGGAGAACTTTCACCACATGGACTGCAGGGGTTGAAGAAGGCGGCTCACCACCACCTTCTCAAGGGCAATTAGGGATGGGCGATAAATACAGGCCTTGCCAACGATGCCCACATCCCCTGAACGAATAATAAAAAAGAAAAAACAAGTTGGGGAATAGGCACAGTATTAATTTTCCTTTATGGGTACCTATGTGCCTTCATCACAGCACCACAGCAGTAGCTTTCGGTGCACAGCCCTTGCAACTGGTTACTAAGTGGCACTTTTTTAGGCACCACTTTTCAGTTTAGATGTTTCTGCCCTTCTACTTTTCATCAGGCCACGATCCTGGCAGTTACGCTATGATCGTGGCTGCTGGTGCCCTACATCACTGGCCCTGCTGGAGTTTGGGGGGCCAGCGGGTATCTGCGCCACGATGTATCTCAGGTGTCCACCCCGTCCCATGGTGTCAGAAAGTATGCCGTCCATCAGCTGCCCAGGGGTTTTGCTCAACCCCTTTATCTCAGAAAGCCTATTCTTTCTTCCTTCAGCCACCTGCACAAAGGAGTTGATTCTTAATTTTTCTTGGCCCAGACCTGCCCTGATGGGGGCCAGTTCTGCCGTTCTGGAGGCTGGTATGCCTCATCTGACTCAGCATACCAGCCTCCAGTATTATACTAGGTCCCTCTGATGCCTAGGGAAATGGGACCCTGTGACGTAAGTTGTCCCCAACCCTGTTCCTGCCCCCTGTGACGTGGCTGGCCTTGTAAGGGGCAGGGAAAGGCCTCACCCCTTATAAGGCCAAGCAGGTTTTCCCAACTGAGGTCCTGACCCAGTGCATCCAGGCGCCACCCATTTTCCAAGCCATTCGGCCGGACTCCCGCTGGAGATACAGCAGAAGTCCAGCGGAACGGCCGAGGAAATTTGGGCCCCATTATTCGATGATGATGGCCTAAATACTATTTGTATCACAGCTCCAGGTATCATAAAGTTTACGGAATCAGATTGATAACCTTCAATTATTTCATGTTTAGATTTTCAATTTTTAAAAATGAATAAGATTTGCTCTCTCTTCATTACATTATGTTCTCGGGTAGCGATCTGTGAAATTGTGTTGGATGCATCATTTTAAATTGATGAAGAACATTTCTATTTGACTTTTTCACCTTTTCCTAATTTAATGGTAAAGATGTATTCCTTGATAATATTGCAGACATTTTCTCTACTTTGTGTTGGGGTAGACATTGGGTTAAGCCGGTGTTCGGGCGCAGAAATGAGCGTTTTCTGTATGCAGGTTACCTTTAACGTCTGGTGGAAATGGGGACAAGCAAATCTGACTGGTACTTCCACCCAAAGATTGGAAAATACTGCAAGGCACCAATATCCCCACAGTCGTATGGAGTAGACATGAGAGATTAAGTTCTCAGATAGAAATTATGTGGGTGTAAAGTCCAATTGTAAATTTGTGGTGGGGGGGAGCTGTTTCTCGTAGGCAACAGGCAAGATTGCTAATTTTTTTTTTATTCGTTCATGGGATTTGGGCGTCGCTGGCGAGGCCAGCATTTATTGCCCATCCCTAATTGTCCTTGAGAAGGTGGTGGTGAGCCGCCGCCTTGAACCGCTGCAGTCTGTGTTGTAAAGGTTCTCCCACAGTGCTGTTAGGTAGGGAGTTCCTGGATTTTGACCCTGATCAATTTTGCGGTCCCGGTACACATGAACCCCACCAGTGGGACAATCTGCTGGTCAGATGATCTAGTCTAGTGTTTCCAATGTACTAATTGGCCTTTCAACAACTGGATAATTCCCTTAGTCGAATGACTCCTCAGCCAACACTTTCTGGAGATTCCAAATTCCAGTGAATACAGAAGGCCTCTTTTGTCTGTGTATGATGCATTCCAGTCTGGTAATCACGTTGACGTCTCCAACTCATTGAATAATACTGGTCCAATTCCCATATTTTTGGAGTTGTTTTAAATGTACCCTAAAGTATCATCAGGATAAATTTGACCCCAGGTCCATGATCCAGAACATTTTGACTTGTCATCAATGCTTAAAATATTTTCTCGTATAAATGTGTAAAGGTTAGTGGCTAAATGACCTTTCTTATTACATTTCATAAGAAAATGATCAGAGACGCTTACAGTCACCTCTGCCTGAAAAGATTTAGTTATCAATGATGTTATTTGCATATATATCAGAAAGCCTGGATTGCTTCGAGTCCATGTTTAGCCTGTAATTCTGTAAAAGGGCAAATCCATCCCCAATTTTATAAATATTTTATTAATATAATAAGTGTTGACCTCCCTTTCTTCCAATCCACAGCATAGCTTCTGAACAAATCAATGCATCTTCCATAATGGAAAGTGCAGTAGGGTGGAGGCCTGGAATCCAACAGTGCAGAAATCCTATTAAATATCTATTTAGCACCCTCTAGCTCATTAACCCACAGGGCATTTTATTTTGGAATAACAAGGAGCCCAGGTCTAAATTTTTAAATATATTTTGCTTAATCGTCAGTCATGTAGATGAAGCCAGCCTTCTCATGGAACAAATGCCAATAGTAGAAAGCAAAGCTAAAATGCCAGAAAATGCCTACACAGTTCTGTTAGTGCCATACAGCCTGTGTTCCTTACAATTTATAAATTGTAGTTTTTTGTGTCTATTTATCTATCTAAAATTATCAAGATTTTATAGAGAAATGTACACAGACAATTGTTAGATCATATTAAATCCCTGATGAGGAAACAGTTCAATCAAAAAAAAACTCTATTCATTTTCAATGAAAAAAACAACAATTTGCATTGAAATAGTACCTTTAAGATTAGAAAAATGTCCTAAGGTGCTTGTGGAGGATCATTCATGCTAACTAAATAATTTTAATTATGCACAAGTGGCTCAGTAGACCAGTGCAACATTTGAAGTAAGGCAGAGCCATATAGACCATAATGGCTCCAGATTCAATTGCTAATCTGTCCTGAGTAGCACCATAGACGTTTACAGCACAGAAGGAGGCTATTCATCCCATCATTCCTGTGCTGGCTCTTTGCTAGATTCAGTCCAACTGCCCTGGCCTCTCTCCATAGCCCTGTATCTTCCTCTGCTTCAAATGTTTATCCAATTTTCTCTTAAAAAATGCAATGGTCTCGACCACTCAATCACTCCCTGTGGCAAAGCATTCCATGCTCCAACAACCCCTGTGCGAAGAAGTTTCTCCTAGCTTGCCTTCACACTCTATTAGTGATCATTTTAAATTGATAACTTTTCATCAATGACTCTGCAACCAGAGCAAATAATACTTTCCTATTTACTTTATCACAAACCTTCATGATTTTATAAACCTCTATTATATCTCCTCTTAGCCTTCTCTACACCAGTGGAAATAGTCTCAAGATCTGAAGTTTCACCATTATAGTTTCCCATCCCTGACATGATCTAGGTGAATCTATGCTGCATTCTCTCTATGATTTTAATATCTTTCGAATATATACCCCCAAACTGTAAATAATACCCTAATTGTGGCCTGCTCAATATGTTGTATGAATTTATTAATACTGATTTACTCTTGTCCTCTATGCCCTTATTATAAAACCCAAAATTCTAATGTCCTTTATTGGGGTTTTTATAGCTTTATCTACCTGCACTCGTATTTTCAGGGAATTATGTATTTGGACCCCTTGGTATCATAGTAGGTACACCACAGGAGGAGGCCATTCATCCCATCGTGCCTGTGCCGGCTCTTTGAAAGAGCTATCCAATTAGTCCCATTCCCCTGCTCTTTCCCCATAGCTCTGTAAATTTTTTCCCTTCAAGTATTTTTCCAATTCCCTTTTGAAAGTTACGATTTCCACCACCCTTTTCAGGCAGTGCAATTCAGATCATTAAAACTTGCTGCGTAAAAAAAATGTTTCCTCATGTTGCCTCTGGTTCTTTTGCCGATCACCTTAAATCTGTGTCCTCTGGTTACCGATCCTTCTGCCACTGGAAACAGTTTCTCCTTATTTACTCAGTCAAAATCGTTCATGATTTTGAACACTTCTATCAAATCTCCCCTTAACCTTCTCTGTTCTAAGGAGAACAACCCCAGCTTCTCCATGTCTCCACATAACTGAAGTCCCTCATCCCTGGCAACATTCTAGTAAATCTCTTCTGCACCCTCTCTAAGGCCTTGACATCCTTTCTAAAGTGTGGTGCCCAGAATTGAACACAATACTCCAGCTGAGGCCTAACCAGTTTTTTATCAAGGTTTAGTATAACTTCCTTCCTTTTGTACTCCATGCCTCTATTAATAAAGCCCAGGATCCCATATGCTTTTTTAAACAGCCTTCTCAACTTGTCCTGCCACTTTCAAAGATTTGTGTATGTGCAACCGCAGGTCTTTCTGCTCCAGCATCCCCTTTAAAATTGTACCATTTAGTTTATATTGCCTCTCCTCATTCTTCTTACCAAAATGCATTGCTTCACACTTCTCGGCGTTAAATTTCATCTGCCATGTGTCTGCCCATTTCACCAGTCTGCCTATGTTCCCCTGAAGTCTGTTACTATCCTCCACATTATTTACTACATTTCCGAGTTTCATATCATCTGCAAATTATGCATTTGAAATTATACCCTCTATACCCAAGTCCAGGTCATGAATATAGAATCATAGAATCATAGAAGTTTACAACATGGAAACAGGCCCTTCGGCCCAACATGTCCATGTCGCCCAGTTTATACCACTAAGCTAGTCCCAGTTGCCTGCACTTGGCCCATATCCCTCTATACCCATCTTACCCATGTAACTATCCAAATGCTTTTTAAAGGACAAAATTGTACCCGCCTCTACTACTGCCTCTGGCAGCTCGTTCCAGACACTCACCACCCTTTGAGTGAAAAAATTGCCCCTCTGGACCCTTTTGTATCTCTCCCCTCTCACCTTAAATCTATGTCCCCTTGTTATAAACTCCCCTATCTTTGGAAAAAGATTTTGACTATCTACCTTTTCTATGCCCCTCATTATTTTATAGACTTCTATAAGATCACCCCTTAACCTCCTACTCTCCAGGGAAAAAAGTCCCAGTCTATCTAACCTCTCCCTATAAGTCAAACCATCAAGTCCCGGTAGCATCCTAGTAAATCTTTTCTGCACTCTTTCTAGTATAATAATATCCTTTCTATAGTAGGGTGACCAGAACTGTACACAGTATTCTAAGTGTGGCCTTACTAATGTCTTGTACAACTTCAACAAGACATCCCAACTCCTGTATTCAATGTTCTGACCAATGAAACCAAGCATGCTGAATGCCTTCTTCACCACCCTATCCACCTGTGACTCCACTTTCAAGGAGCTATGAACCTGTACTCCTAGATCTCTTTGTTCTATAACTCTCCCCAACGCCCTACCATTAACGGAGTAGATCCTGGTCTGATTCGATCTACTAAAATGCATCACCTCACATTTATCTAAATTAAACTCCATCTGCCATTCATCGGCCCACTGGCCCAATTTATATCAAAAAGAGCAGTGGTCCTAATACCGACCCCTGGGAAACACCACTGTATACTTCCCTCTAGTCTGAAAAACAATCGTTCACCACTACTCTCTGCTTGCTGTGCCCAGCCAATTTTGTACCCATGCTGCCACTGTCCCTTTAATGGGGTTTAATTTTGCTAACAAGTCTGTTAAGTGGTACTTTATCAAATACTTTTTGAAAGTCCATATACACATCAAGCGCACTACCCTCATTAACCCTCTCTATTACTTCACCAAAGAACTCAATCAAGTAGTCAAACACAATTTTCCTTTAACAAATCCATACTGACTTTCATTTATTAGCCCATACTTTTCCAAGTACCAATTTATTTTATCCTGGATTAATGTCTCTAATAGTTTCCCCACCACTGACGTTTGGCTGACTGGCCTGTAATTGCCGAGTTTATCCCTCTCCCCTGTTTTGAACTGTGGAGTAAGATTTACAATCCTCTAGTCCTCTGGCACCATGCCCATATCTAAGGTGGATTGGAAGATTGTGGCCAGAGCCGCTGCAATTTTCACCCTTACTTCCCTCAGTAACCCAGGATTCATCCCATCTAGACTGAGTGACTTTTCTACTTTGAGTACTGCCAATCTTTTAAGTACCTGCTCTTTATCTATTTTTATCCTATCCAATATCGCTACTACCCCCTCCTTTACCGTTACAATGGCAGCATCCTCTTCTCTAGTGAAGACCGATGCGAAGTATTCATTTATTGCCTCAGCCATGCCCTCTGCCTCCACATGAAGATCTCCTTTTTTGTCCCTAATCGCTCCCATGCTTCCATTGACTACCCTTTTACTATTTATATGTTTATAAAAGACTTTTGGGTTCCCTTTTATATTAGGTGCTAATCTATTCTCATATTCTCTTTTAACCCATCTTATTCCCTTTTTTAGATCTCCTCTGTACTTTCTGTATTCAGCCTGATTCTCGACTGTATTATGAACTTTACATTCATCATAAGCCTCCTTTTTCTGTTTCATTTTAATCTCTATATCTTTAGTCATTCAGGGACTCTAGCTTTGGATGCCCTTCCTTTCCCCCTGATAGCAATGTGTCTACCTCTGTGCCTGAGACAACTGCTCCTTGAAGGCCTCCCATTGTTCAATTATTATTTTGCTTACCAATTTTTGATTCCAGCCCACCTGGGCAAGATCGCTTTCTAACTCACTGAAATTTGCCCTCCTCCAGATAAACATTTTCACATTTGATTGTTCCTTATCCTTTTCCATAACTATTCTAAACCTAATGATATTATGATCACTGTTCCCCAAATGCTCCCCTACTGAAATATTCTTCACCTGCCCTATTTTGTTCCCAGAACCAGATCTAGCACAGTTTCCTTCCAGGTTGGGCTGGAAACACACTGTTCCAGAAAGTCCTTGAACACATTTCAGGAATTCCTCCCCCTCTTTGCCCTTTACATTGTTATTGTCCCAGTCTACATCGGGAGAATTGAAGTCCCCCATTATCACTACTCTATAGTTCTTGCATCTTTCTGTAACTTGCTTGCAGATGTTCTCCTCTATCTCCTTCCCACTATTTGGTGGCCTATAGTATACACCCAGCAGTGTAATAGCTCCTCTATTGTTCCTTAATTCTAAACAAATAGATTCTGTCTTTGACCCCTCAACTACATCATCGCTTTCCACTGCTATATTAATTTCTTTGATCAATACTGCAACCTCCTTTTTTTTCTTCCCTATCTTTCCTGAATACCGTGTAGCCAGGAATATTAAGTACCCAAGCCTCCCCTTCTTTGACCCAGGTCTTTATTGTTGCCAAGTTTTTTTTCGTTCACGGGATGTGGGCGTCGCTGGCGAGGCCGGCATTTATTGCCCATCCCGAATTGCCCTTGAGAAGGTGGTGGTGAGCTGCCTTCTTGAACCGCTGCAGTCCGTGTGGTGACGGTTCTCCCACAGTGCTGTTAGGAAGGGAGTTCCAGGATTTTGACCCAGCGACGATGAAGGAACGGCGATATATTTCCAAGTCGGGATGCTGTGTGACTTGGAGGGGAACGTGCAGGTGGTGTTGTTCCCATGTACCTGGTGCTCTTGTCCTTCTAGGTGGTAGAGGTCACGGGTTTGGGAGGTGCTGTCGAAGAAGCCTTGGCGAGTTGCTGCAGTGCATCCTGTGGATGGTACACACAGCAGCCACAGTGCACCGGTGGTGAAGGGAGTGAATGTTTAGGGTGGTGGATGGGGTGCCAATCAAGCGGGCTGCTTTATCTTGGATGGTGTCGAGCTTCTTGAGCGTTGTTGGAGCTGCACTCATCCTAGCAAGTGGAGAGTATTCCATCACACTCCTGACTTGTGCCTTGCAGATGGTGGAAAGGCTTTGGGGAGTCAGGAGGTGAGTCACTCGCCGCAGAATACCCAGCCTCTGACCTGCTCTCATAGCCACAGTATTTATATGGCTGGTCCAGTTAAGTTTCTAGTCAATTGTGACCCCCAGGATGTTGATGGTAGGGGATTCGATGATGGTAATGCCGTTGAATGTCAAGGGGAGGTGGTTAGACTCTCTCTTGTTGCAGATGGTCATTGCCTGGCACTTATCTGGTGCGAATGTTACTTGCCACTTATCAGCCCAAGCCTGGATGTTGTCCAGGTCTTGCTGCATGCGGGCTCGGACTGCTTCATTATTTGAGGGGTTGCGAATGGAACTGAACACTGTGCAGTCATCAGCGAACATCCCCATTTCTGACCTTATGATGGAGGGAAGGTCATTGATGAAGCAGCTGAAGATGGTTGGGCCTAGGACACTGCCCTGAGGAACTCCTGCAGCAATGTCCTGGGGCTGAGATGATTGGCCTCCAATAACCACTACCATCTTCCTTTGTGCTAGGTATGACTCCAGCCACTGGAGAGTTTTCCCTCTGATTCCCATTGACTTCAATTTTACTAGGGCTCCTTGGTGCCACACTCGGTCAAATGCTGCCTTGATGTCAAGGGCAGTCACTCTCACCTCACCTCTGGAATTCAGTTCTTTTGTTCATGTTTGGACCAAGGCTGTAATGAGGTCTGGAGCTGACTGGTCCTGGCGGAATCGAAACTGAGCATCGGTGAGCAGGTTATTGATGAGTAAGTGCCGCTTGATAGCACTGTCGACGACACCTTCCATCACTTTGCTGATGATTGAGAATAGACTGATGGGGCGGTAATTGGCCGGATTGGATTTGTCCTGCTTTTTGTGGACAGGACATACCTGGGCAATTTTCCACATTGTCGGGTAGATGCCAGTGTTGTAGCTGTACTGGAACAGCTTGGCTAGAGGCGCAGCTAGTTCTGGAGCACAAGTCTTCAGCACTCAGCTGGGATGTTGTCGGGGCCCATAGCCTTTGTTGTATCCAGTGCACTCAGCCGTTTCTTGATATCACGTGGAGTGAATCGAATTGGCTGAAGACTGGCTTCTGTGATGGTGGGGATATTGGGAGGAGGCCGAGATGGATCATCCACACGACACTTCTGGCTGAAGATGGTTGCAAACGCTTCAGCCTTGTCTTTTGCACTCACGTGCTGGACTCCACCATCATTGAGGATGGGGATGTTTGCAGAGCCTCCTCCTCCCGTTAGTTGTTTAATTGTCCACCACCATTCACGACTGGATGTGGCAGGACTGCAGAGCTTTGATCTGATCCGTTGGTTGTGGAATCACTTAGCTCTGTCTATAGCATGTTGCTTCCGCTGTTTAGCATGCATGTAGTCCTGAGTTGTAGCTTCACCAGGTTGGCACCTCATTTTTAGGTACGCCTGGTGCTGCTCCTGGCATGCTCTTCTACACTCCTCATTGAACCAGGGTTGATCCCCTGGCTTGTTGGTAATGGTAGAGTGAGGAATATGCCGGGCCATGAGGTTACAGATTGTGCTGGAATACAATTCTGCTGCTGCTGATGGCCTACAGTGCCTCATGGATGCCCAGTTTTGAGCTGCTAGATCTGTTCTGAATCTATCCCATTTAGCACGGTGGTAGTGCCACACAACACATTGGATGGTGTCCTCAGTGCGAAGACGGGACTTCAATCTCCACGAGGACTGTGCGGTGGTCACTCCTACCAATACTGTCTTGGACAGATGCATTTGCGACAGGTAGATTGGTGAGGACGAGGTCAAGTAAGTTTTTCCCTCGTGTTGGTTCGCTCACCACCTGCCACAGTCCCAGTCTAGCAGCTATGTCCTTCAGGACTCGGCCAGCTCGGCCAGCAGTGGTGCTACCGAGCCACTCTTGGTGATGGACATTGAAGTCCCCCACCCAGAGTACATTTTGTGCCCTTGCTACCCTCAGTGCTTCCTCCAAGTGGTGTTCAACATGGAGGAGGACTGATTCATCAGCTGAGGGAGGACAGTAGGTGGTAATCAGCAGGAGGTTTCCTTGCCCATGTTTGACCTGATGCCATGAGATTTCATGGGGTCCAGAGTCAATGTTGAGGACTCCCAGGGCCACTCCCTCCTGACTGTATATCACTGTACCACCACCTCTGGTGGGTCTGTCCTGCCGGTGGGACAGGACATACCCAGGGATGGTGATGGAAGAGTCTGTGACGTTGGCTGAAAGATATGATTCTGTGAGTATGGCTATGTCAGGCTGTTGCTTGACTAGTCTGTGGGACAGCTCTCCCAATTTTGGCACAAGTCCCCAGATGTTAGTAAGGAGGACCTTGCAGGGTCGACTGGGCTTGGTGTTTTGCCGTTGTTGTGTCCGGTGCCTAGTGGTCCGATGCCTAGTGGTCTGTCCGGTTTTATTCTTATTATGACTTTTCGTAGCGAGATTTTACAACTGAGTGGCTTGCTAGGCCATTTCAGAGGGCAATTAAGAATCAACCACATTGCTGTGGGTCTGGAGTCACATTTAGGCCAGACCGGGTAAGGACGGCAGGTTTCCTTCGCTGAAGGACACTAGTGAACCAGATGGGTTTTTACGACAATCCGGTAGTTTTATGGCCATCATTACTGATACTGGTATTTTAATTCCAGATTTTTATTTAATTAATTGAATTTAATTAATTAATTGAATTTAAATTCGCCAGCTGCCGTGGCGGGATTTACACTCATGACTCTGGATTTTAGTCCAGGCCTCTGGATTACTAGTCCAGTAACATAACCACTATGCTACCGTCCCCTGTGGTGACTTAAGCCTGCAGTTCACCAACCTTATTTACCATACTTCATGCATTTACGCACATGCACTCCAATCTCATCTTATACTGCCTTGCAGTTGCCTCCTGTCTGATCCCTCCTATTTCTAAACTATACTGTAGTGCTACTTGGCCCTCCCAGTCCTCTGTACACCTTGTTTCTCCTCTCTAATGTTTCATCCTGGTGCCCACCCCCCTGCCAAATTAGTTTAAACCCTCCCCCACAGCATTAGTTAACCTCCCCATGAGGACATTGGTCCCAGCTCTGTTGAGGTGCAACGCATCCATCTTGAACAGATCCCTTCTGCCCCAGAGCTGGTCCCCATGCCCCAGGATTCTGAAGCCCTCCCTCCTGTACCATTGCTCCAGCCACGCATTAACCAGTGATGTCTCTCAGCTAATCTACATCTTTTAGTGTCTCATCATTAAGTGTATATTCCCATGCCTTATTTGTACTCCTAAAATGATTTATCTCACACTTATCCACATTTAATTTGCATCTGCCCTTTCCCTTAATCTGTCTATGTCTTCCTAAAGTCCTTTACAGTCCTCCTCATTGTTTGTCAAACCTTCTACTTTTATGTCATGAGCAGGTTTCAAGATTCTGTTCCTGATACCCAAATCCACATATATACAAAATGGACCCTGCAATAAGCCTTCCAATCTTTCTCCAGTCCAAGCAACACCCATCTCTCCATCTCTAACTCTTTGCGGGTAATTTCAACTTCTGGCGATAGTGTGAAACAGACAATATCAGATCGCCCGCCCATTATAGACCCCTCCTGATTTTCCAAACTGGGAGAGGTATATAACGGGCAACCGATCTGATATTGCCTGTTTAGCACTATTGCCAAAAGTTAAAATGATCTGCTTTGTCTAGTCAATCAACTAACTTTCTAACAAAGGTGCTTAAACTCCTTTTATACCATATGACACGACTGAATTTTCCTAACAAGCCTCTTGTGAGAGAATTTATTGAACACCTTCTAGAAAATCCATGCACATTACATGAAATGCATTCCCTTTATCAATCCAATATAGAAATTGTATAGAACCTTGGTTAGACCACACTTGGAGTACTGTTCACAGTTCTGGTCTCTACATTATAAAAAACACATAAAGCCATTGGAGAATGCCCATGACTGACATTAGACTCGTGGTCCATTTTCCAGCACTGCTTGTGGGCCAGGAGGAGCAGGAGTGCTTCCCCCCGCCCCCCCATGCAAACCTGCTGTGACCTGCCTCCGTCCCTGTGATCAGCCAAACCCCCATTGCGACTGGCCGTCCCCCTTGTGATCTCTCCCCCTCCCGTGATCTCTCACCGCCCCCCCCGCGTGATCCGATACTTGCCTCCCCCTACCCCCCGTGATTGACCAACCTCCCTCACGATCTGATGTCTAGCCCCCTCCCTCCTTTCTCTCCAGTTTCCGGCTGCGGCCTTCTACAGTGGGCCTTCCCGCCCGGCAGCCATCCAGCCTCTCAATCTGGCCAGCCGCCAGGCAGGAAACGGAGAAAAAAAACTCAAATGAGGTCCTGTCGTTAAATTCAGCAGGACCTCCGCCTTTCCCGTATTTCCGTGTTTCCCGGCCACTGACAGAATCCCTCCCCACCTCCCCGTAAATACCGAGGCCCTTATGTCTCATTGCCCAAACAGTCACCTCTAGAATCAATCCGCTGGCTCTGATTTTAATTATCAGAAAGTCCAAAAAGAGGTGACAAAGAATAACCTTATTATTTGTACTTTGAATTAGTCTGAGACAACGTGGTCTGTACTTTTAACACACTAGGGGTGAAATTGGGCTTGGGCAGTGGTGCAAAACAAACCATAGTGAAACAACAGCCTGTTTTAGACCCCACATGATTTTCTATTCCATTGAAGTCAACGGAAAAGAAAATTGGGCAGTTTGTAAAATGGGCTGATGATGTACTTGCCCCCTTTTTAAGCCACTGCCTAAGCCCAATTTCAGCCCCATTACCTGCAATATTCTGCCTGGTAATAATGGGAAATAACATTACTGACACTCTGAATATCTGCCTCTATATAATTAAACTAAAAGGCAGTGGTTGATGTTTTTGTCACATCTGACAGAATTTCTATACAATGTAAGTTTATCAGACTTACTGATCCAAGAGGAAGCCTTATGAAGCAAGCACTAAAGAATTTTCAAACATTCCGATGCCTATAACTTATCTGTTTGTGTTACATTGCACTGTTGTAGTATTCTGAATAGTCACAGTTCCAAAATTCTGTGAAGAAAGCAATTTGCATGTTTCAAGTGGCACAAGAATCATTTATATAATTATTTACTAAACAGAAAAGATCCAGAGTATAAAAGAGCACCAAACGGGACGGAAGATTCCAGAAATTTTCAGGGTTCCAAAAGAGAAAGTAAAGATAGAAGGGGCTGCATTTGTGATCAGTATATCAAATGGGAATGAATGACTGGAGAAAAAGAAGTCACAGCTAGAGGATAAGGTAGAGATTAAAAATTAATAGCTGCTAAGAAACCAATTAATGAGCTATGATTCCAGATTGTCTGCATCTACGGCTGCTGTGGATATAAGAAGCCAGCTTATGTATGTCCTAGTGGAATCTGATTCAAAACAAGCAGAAGAGACAAAATATGAATATAAGCATCAATTTTTTCATTCTTTTCATTTATTGACTCTTAACTGGTTTTTCCGTACTATTGCTGTCTATTAATATCAGTTAATGCATGTATATTGCTACAAGATGCAATGGTGTGTAACTATTTATTAAAGGTTGACAGCAGATTTGACTGCTTACAAAGTGCGATATTTGATTTTTATTTTATTGTGTTTAATCCTTGTCCAGCTAAATCCAGAATGGAATCTGCTAAAGCAGCTCTCGCTGTGACTGTCAAATGTAATATGGAATAGCATTTGGATTGCTGAACTGACACCGAACCTTCTCTCTCTACTGTTGAAAGCTGATAGCAGGGCTTTACCCAAAACATTAACCAATGTTTTCTCTTTCCGCATATTGATGGATCTCCTGGATGCTTCAGATTTCCAACCATTTCCAGTTCTTTTTCCCTTTTAAAGAAAGAAAGAACTGCACTTATATCGCACATTGTATGACCTCAGGATGCCCCAAAGTGCTTCACAGCCAATTAAGTCACTGTTGTAATGTAGAGAAACATAGCAGCCAATTTGCACACAGCAAGATCCCACAAACAGCATTAAGATAAATGACCAGATAATCTGTTTTACTGATGTTGGTTGAGGGATAAATGTTAACCTGGACACTGGGAGAACTGCCTTGCTCTTACTTCAAATAGTACCACGCGATCTTTTACATTCACCTGAGAAGGCAAATGTGCCTCGGTTTAAGGTCTCACCTCAAAGACGGCACCTCTGGCTGTATAGCATTCCATCAGCACTAGATTACGTACTCCTGTCTCCGAAGTGGAGGTTGGACCCATAACTTTCTGACTCAGAGACAAGAGTGTTACCATTGAGCTAAGACTGAAGACCTTTTTAAGCCCTCATTACCCTTCCTGCGAATGGGATGTAATTTTTTCACTCTTAAAACATATCTGCTGTTGAGACACTGTTATTCCGACCTCATTCGAGGATGCATGGATTTTTTTGGTGGTGATAAGCCGCACTGCTAGAAATTATTATTTCAACACAACCTCTATTTTAATGTGTTAAAAGAAAGCAAAATGGTTGTCCTTATGAACATAAGCTAAAGCAGAACTTGTGAATAAATCAGTTTCTGACGCATTTGCCTGAGTGGATCACAAAAATAGCCCCTGGGGACATGCGCATTATACAGGTTTGAATTCATGGTGTATGGTTCGAAACTTAACAAATGCTTCTGTAGCACTAATCTGTAGCCTTTTGATTGAGTCCCCAATTGTGTGTTAGTTGTAATACATCTGACGTCACAGAAAGTGCAATGAGCAAAAGCATATGCATATCTCGATGTATTAAAAAAGTGAGCAGTTACTCAATGCACTCTCAGTGTCCTAATGGAACTTCATTTCCCATCTCCTTATATAAAGCACTCCACATGTCCCATAGATTGTACCAATTGTGGAAACATTGGCCCAACTGGTCAACGAACGGTGCCCACTGTTAGTTAGACTTGCCCTTGCCCGTTTAATCTCCATGATATTTTGCACTGCAAGTTGGTGGAAGTGCGAGATGGAAACATACGCGGCACCCTCTTACTTCAAATAGTACCAGGCGATCTTTTACATCCACCTGAGAAGGCAAATGTGCCTCGGTTTAGGGTCTCACCTCAAAGACGGCACCTCTGGCTGCATAGCATTCCATCAGCACTGCACTGAAGTGTCGACCTAGATTACGTATCTGGGATCTGAGTGAACAGGGCAAGCAACTGTGTATCTCCTTAACTAAATCAGATTGAAGGATTGTTAAATGAACAGCTCATGGACTGAACAAGGAAGTGTAAATTAGAATGGTGAATTCAATGTCAAATCAGGTACAGAAAGAGAAATAACGAGAGGGAAAGAAAGATTGGATTAAGAGAGAGAGAAAAAGGAGACAGAAAGCAAAAGAAAAAAAATATATTTTTTAAATCTCCAATAACAATTAAAACCGGAAGGAATGAGACACCAGTCTTGTAATAGTTAATTTTTAGTGCCAGAGAGGTTGACTGGCAGTAATTAACACTTATTACACCATTAAAAGGATACTCCGACTGAACAGGACAAGCCCTAACTTTCTGTGGTGAGTTTAGTTTGTATCCACTGCACAAATACAGGAACTTCACGCCATTCAATGCATTTGAATGGTGATTGTAAACAATTTTACAACACCAAGTTATAGTCCAGCAATTTTATTTTAAATTCACAAGCTTTCGGAGATTTTCTCCTTCCTCAGGCAAATGTTTCAAGATCTCCTTGAAGCCTACGCATTTATACATATTGAACAATAATACATGGTGTTTACAGACTGCCCCTGCAACTGCCCGTTGCCAAGGCAATCACCGTGTTCAGACAGAGAGGTGTTACCTGCAGAACCTCCGAATACACATTCAACAAAAAAACAAACAGGGAAAAAAAAAGAGAAAAAAAAAAACACAGAGAGAGGCAGAAACATCCGGAAGGCAGAGAGAGCCAGCAAATGACCCATTATATTAAAAACAGATAACATTTGTTCGCTGGTGGGGTAACGTGTAGCGTGACATGAACCCAAGATCCCGGTTGAGGCCGTCCTCATGGGTGCGGAACCCGGCCATCAACCTCCGCTCGACGATTTTGCGTTGTCGTGTGTCTCGAAGGCCGCCTTGGAGTACGCTCACCCGAAGGTCGGTGGATGAATGTCCATGACTGCCGAAGTGTTCCCCGACTGGGAGGGAACCCCCCTGTTTGGCGATTGTTGCGCGGTGTCCGTTCATCCGTTGTCGCAGCGTCTGCATGGTCTCGCCAATGTACCATGCTCTGGGGCATCCTTTCCTGCAACGTATGAGGTAGACAACGTTGGCTGAGTCACAGGAGTATGAACCATGCACCTGGTGGGTGGTGTCATCTCGTGTGATGGTGGTATCTGTGTCGATGATCTGGCATGTCTTGCAGAGGTTACCGTGGCAGGGTTGTGTGGCGTCGTGGACGCTGTTCTCTTGAAAGCTAGGTAGTTTGCTGCGAACGATGGTCTGTTTGAGGTTGGGTGGCTGTTTAAAGGCGAGTAGTGGAGGTGTGGGGATGGCCATAGCGAGGTGTTTGTCCTCATTGATGACATGTTGAAGGCTGCGGAGAACATGGCGTAGATTCTCCGCTCCGGGGAAGTACTGGACGACAAAGGGTACTCTGTTGGTTGCGTCCCGTGTTAGTCTCCTGAGGAGGTCTATGCGATTTTTTGCTGTGGCCCGTCGGAACTGTCGATCGATGAGTCGAGCGTCATATCCCGTTCTTACTAGGGCGTCTTTCAGCGTCTGTAGGTGTCCATCGCGTTCCTCCTCGTCTGAGCAGACCCTGTGTATTCGCAGGGCCTGTCCATAGGGGATGGCCTCTTTGACGTGGTTAGGGTGGAAGCTGGAAAAGTGGAGCATCGTGAGGTTGTCCGTGGGCTTGCGGTAGAGTGAGGTGCTGAGGTGCCCGTCTTTGATGGAGATTCGTGTGTCCAAGAAAGAAACTGATTCTGAGGAGTAGTCCATGGTGAGCTTGATGGTGGGATGGAACTTGTTGATGTTATCGTGTAGTCTCTTTAGTGATTCCTTGCCGTGGGTCCATAGAAAGAAAATGTCGTCGATGTATCTGGTGTATAGTGTTGGTTGGAGGTCTTGTGCAGTGAAGAAGTCCTGCTCGAACTTGTGCATGAAAATGTTGGCGTATTGGGGTGCGAATTTGGTCCCCATGGCTGTTCCGTGTGTTTGGGTAAAGAACTGGTTATCGAAGGTGAAGACATTGTGATCCAGGATGAAGCGGATGAGTTGTAGGATGGCTTCCGGAGATTGGCTGTTGTTGGTGTTGAGTATTGATGCTGTCGCAGCGATGCCGTCATCGTGGGGGATACTGGTGTATAGTGCCGAGACGTCCATCGTGGTGAGAAGTGTTCCTGGTTCAACTGGTCCGTGGGTACTGAGTTTTTGTAGGAAGTCTGTAGTGTCACGACAGAAGCTGGGGGTTCCCTGTACGATGGGTTTCAGGATGCCCTCGATGTATCCAGAGAGGTTCTCACACAGGGTTCCGTTGCCTGATACGATGGGACGTCCGGGTGTGTTGGCTTTGTGTATCTTTGGGAGGCAGTAGAAGTCTCCCACGCGGGGATTACGTGGGATGAGAATGCGTAGGATGCTTTGAAGGTCTGGATCGAAGGTCTTGATCAGTTTGTTGAGCTGGTGGGTGTGTTCTTTGGTCGGATCTGCGGGTAACCGTCTGTAGTGTTCCTGGTTGTCCAGTTGTCGGTATGCTTCTTTGCAATAGTCCGTTCTGTTCTGTATGACTATGGCTCCTCCTTTGTCCGCTGGTTTGATGACGATGTTGCGGTTGGTCTTGAGAGCGTTGATGGCGTTGCGTTGTGCTCGGGTGACATTCTGGACTGTCTTCTGAGTGCGGCTGATGAATCTGGCATTGACGCATTTCCTGACAGCTTGAGCATACATGTCCAGCTGAGGGCAGCAACCCTCCGGAGGAGTCCAGTTTGACTCTTTCCTCTTCGGTTGCTGTACCGCGGATCCCTCTGTCTGCTGTTCCGGATCGTCGATTGTCTCATTGGGTTCGCTGCTGAAATCTTGGGGTTTGTGGTAGAATTCCCGGAGCCTCATTCTCCTGATGAATTCCTCTGTGTCCGCCGCGAGACTAGTGGGGTCCATTTTGGTAGTGGGGCAGAAATTGAGCCCTCGGCTGAGAACTTCGATTTCGTCTGGTTGAAGGGTGTGGTCGGATAAATGGTGAGTCAGACAGCAAGATGCCGTTTTCGCAAAGCTAACAGCGGAGCGGTGCGTCTTGGACGGCAATTTTTTGATTTTCAATTTTAATTGCACACCTGCACTCGTCTGAAGTTGCTGAGTGATTTGCGCATAAGTAATAGTGAGTGCCGTTAGCCTCACTGTTATTTTGACTGCAAATTCTGGGCCATTATAGGGATACGTCCACTGTAATCTCATCCTGTACACTTTAAAAAAGGACGACTTCAATTATGCCTCCAATAATTTAGCTACCCATTCTTTCAGCCCTCAGGAATGTGTAATCATTAATTCTACCTTTGTAAGCAGTTTGGTATAAATTAGCATTTTAAAGCTAATTAACCTTACTCTCCTTGCTTCATGTGGGCCTGTTCCAGGTTTATCTTCTGACAATGATAGCCAATCCAATACCAATTTGAATTAAGTTTTCTACAAACAGCTGCTTCTGCACTATATAAAACTTTATGCCTATAGATTCATTCACAATCTTATTGAATGGTTTGAAAATCTCCCATGAAGGTAGAAGAGCTAACATCCTAGAAATATATTTAATTTCTGGTTTCATATACATCGTGATTAAGTCGACCCTTCCAAATAATGATAATTGCTGACTTTCAAATCCATGTCTATTATCTGTAGGTCAGAGTTGTGTTTTGGATTTGGAGGAAAACTTGTTATGTAATGAAATTTAAGGGGGAATTTCCCCTGTACAGTATGTGTAATAATAACAACAATATATATTTATAGTACCTTTAGCATAGAAAACCATCCCACAGTGCTTACAGAATGAAAAACCTGTTATTAAACACATGACACACAAAGGAAATCTTCCCCCATGATTTCTATTTAAGAACAGACATGTCCACCTTGTCCAAAGCTCTCTTGATACTTGGAGATTTTTTTTCCTATTTTGATCATTTGAAAAATTCTATGAAGATTCCCTGACAAGTATATGTTTTTGTTGAAAGGCTCTGGCCTTGTGCATTGTTTCTCACGATTTCCTGTCATCGGGCCAAAGCATGTGCTAGGATATTGAAATTATTATTAAGAAAGGAAAGTAGTCTGATTGGGGTGATCTAATTGAGGTGTCTAAGATGATTGAAGAATTTGAGAGGGTCAATAGAAACTATTTCCTCTGATGGGGGAGTCCAGAACAAGGTGGCGTAATCTTAAAATTAGAGCTAGGCCTTTCAGGATGATGTCAGAAAGTACTTCTTCACAAAAAGGGTAGTGGAAATCTGGTACTCTCTCTCCCCTAAAAAGCTACTGAGGGTAGGTCAAATGAAAATTTCAAAATTGAGATTGCTAGATTTTCGTTAGGCAAGAGTATTAAGGGTTACGGAACCAAGGCGGGTAGATGGAGTTAAGATACAGATCAGCCATGATCTAATTGAATGGCGGAACAGGTTCGAGGGGTTGAATGGCCTACCCTTGTTCCTGTGTTCCTATGTCTATAGTTTTTGGAAGGGTCTTTCTCCAATTTAAGATGTATCACAATGATGGCCTGATTCAATGTTTGGGATAAATTTCCTCTCATCTTTATATACTTTTTACAATTTTAATGCCTCCAAATATCTAACATTATGGAGCAAACCAGTACTGGGACGTTTGCTTGCCCTACCATTAGTTACCCTTTACCTGCTTTGCCCCCATTTCTAAAGGTGCCCCACAGAGGACGATTTTTTTCTCCTTCAAAATCCTTATGACACTCAAAGAAGCAAAGAAGTCATTAAAATACTGAATCTTCAGGCTGCATTTGAGTGCATGTAGTTGTCTATAGCAGGAATAGAATATTATGATAATTACCTAGTTCTCACAGATAATCTGTCCCTCTCCATCCAGAGAATTTGCCAATTTTTTAGATTATATTGTTTTAAGACTGACCTTAGATTGGAAAAGTGTTTATTTTGCACTCCTCAACCTTAAGGTTTTTATTAATAATTAATAAAGTTTTAGCGAAAGTTGCTAAAGTCTTTTATTCGACTTCCACTTGTCCTCTATTTGTTATTCCTGTTTAATTTTGATAAATAATATATCATCCTCTGCATGTTCAGAGCATTTTAGTCCTCCAGATTATCACTGAAGGCTTTACCAAGCTTTTGTGACCAGCAAACTACATTTCTGATTTCTGTCAAAAATGTAAGATGCTCTGCACCAATGCAAAAGGAAGGTATTAAGTAGAAGAAAGGAGTTCTTCTAATTAGCTCATTCCATACGAAAAAAACCTGTGCTAAGATAATTACAGTGAGGAATAGATTCCAATTTCTGTGTGAGAATTTTGTCCAGCATTTTCAAAACAGATCAACTTTCCTTTTAACAGAGTTAGCTTCCTCTTCTGTGAGAAATCTTTCTGTGAAGATATCAGCTTGATTTTTAGTTCTGTATTTCATGTTTTTCCTTTATATTTTTTCTGCCTGATAAGAAACAGTGTTGGATTTACTATAAATCTTCTCAATATTGTATCTCTGCTGGGTTTACTAATATACGGTGAACATACTCTGTCTAGGGAATTTATAAACCTTTCAAGTTCTAAAATTGCATTTAAAACTTCTCAGTCTTCAGCTTCTCGAGATTTCTTATGGTATAATTGTAGCATGTTGACCAGAACTTCTGTCCTCCTCCCTTAATCAGTGTAACACTGTTTCAGTTTTGTGATTCCATCATCTCTCACAGTGTCTTACCATGAATTTCTGGTAAATTTTAATTAGTTTGGACTTATTAGGATGCTCAGTCACTATTGCGTTATAAGTGTTTAATGACTAAGATCTTTCCTTTTTAAGTTTAGACAGTTATCTCAGAATTTTGCCCCGATTTCTAAACTAAACACTCAATATTGAATTATTAGGTCAGTTGGAAAAGTCTGATTGACATGCTTAGCCTCTTTGTTCTTGTTCTTTAATGACATAATCAAAGCCTTCTCCAGTTATTTCATAACTGATGGAGGATGATACTACTGACATATTCACTGTGGTTCCAGTGCATTTACATTTCATAGCCTTTATTTGACATTCTGCAATATTGACTTTGGATTTTTTTTGTACCGATACAATCCATATTAACTTAAATCAAGATATCTAAACACATCTATAAAATGTTAAAGGTTCTGTTTTCAACAAACAAGCTGAACAGTGCATATTTCAGTAATCTATAAAGGTAAGCATTTTTAAAAATGTTGCAGATCTCTAAATTGCAATGTATTCAATGATTCAAATAAACAGTTTTAATAGTTGCTGTTAATTGCTGTACACACAACTTTTATTAATACAGTGCCACACTGTAGAAGTGACACACAGATGCGAATGGTCAGCCACCCTACTCCAAATTAAACACATTCGAATACCATATTATTGAAAATAAGTCTTCTTGGACTTGATGGTGCTGCTGGCCTATCCTGAGGAATAAATAAGATGTTAATGTAAAAAGAAAAGCAGTTGCCTACGATGCACAAGAGAACATCAGCGGTTTGACTGATGTCTGACAGGTCTCTTAAAGGGGTCTGAAAAGTACCTAAGGCACAAAAAATGCAGCGATGACTTTTGCAATCTCTGGGAGTCAATGTCATCGTGACTTTTTGCAGCACTGGCTGCAAAATCAGTCAGGTTCATTGTGGAGGTTCAGCATTGCCTTTATTAGTACTTTTGACTTAGAATGAAGCACCAGCTTGAACATCCTCCCCCCGGGGGGTGTGCTTCTGCCTTGCAGTCTGACATCCTCTGTGTAGCAGCCACATTCTCAGAATGGAGTTCAGTGACAATGTAGTACAGTTGTTAAATAATTTGTGTCACTTTAACAGCAGCCAGGGAAGCTGTTCATTTAATTTACTAATGTATGGTAATTTGTGACGGCTGTAAGGTTTGTTCAAATGCACACAGGAGTATAACTATTCATTTGTAGCCACATGCTTCCAAATGAATCTTAGAAACATATATCTGGTAAATTTCAACAGCCAGAAAACTGCAATTGCAGTTTTTTGAATGGCATGTATCTGCAAATTAGAAAAGGTAGAAAAGTTGTGGATTCACAAATTATAACTTGCACACTTATAGCTCATTTAATAAACCAAAACCTCCCAAGGCACTTCATAAAGACGCATCAAAAGCAAAATACTGTGGATGCTGGAAATCTGAAATAAAAGCAGAAAATGCTGAAAATACTAAGCAAGTCAGGCAAAATCTGTGGAGAAACAAATAGAGTTAACGTTTCAGGTCGATGACCCTTCATCAGAACTGGAAGAAGTTGAAGGTTAAACAGTTTTTAAGCAAATAAAGAGCCGGAGGAAGGGGAGGGGAGGAAAGTTCAAAAGGGAAGGTCTGTGATAGGGTGGAGAGCAGGAGTGATTAAATGACAAAAGGGATGATGGTGCAAGGCAAGAGGGGTGGAAATGGGACAAGTAAAGAAACAAAAGATGTCTAGAGGAGCTGTAAATGGCAACATCAGAACCATTACCAGCACCCGCTGCCTGAGAAAATAGGAGCAGTGATTATGACCTGAAGTTATTGAAATCAATGTTGAGTCCTGAAGATTGTAAACTGCTTAATCGAAAGATGAGGTGCTGTTCCTTGAGCTTGTAAAGACACAAAGCGGAAGAGGTTGACTTCGAAGGGATTTTTGAAGGTGGGGAGAAGGTGGGCAGAGGGCTTAAGGAAGAGAATCCCAGCATGTAGGGTCGTGATAGCTTTTGCAGCCCTTGGAATTTTTTTTAGGCTTTATTAAATTATAGTAAGAGCAGGTGATTATTTGATTTTATTTCTCAAGTGGCAGAAATTTTGTGGATCTTATTGGTGCCAATGGGCTAGACAGAGTTAATGCTATTCCAATCTTCAAAACAAGTCAGAAACGGGATCCAAGAAATTCTAGCCTGCCACTTGACATCTTCAGTTCCAAAACTATTGGAATCTATTGTAAAGCAATCAAACAAGGAGCATGCAATTAGAATAAAGACAATGGGGTTGACATAGTGGGTGAAAAAATGGGATTCCTTTTTTTGCTGAAAACAGCTATGTTTGCATCACAGTAACGGGGTAAACTAGTGACGCAGATCTCAAATGTATCAGTTGAGTCCTGTGAAATGATGCTTGACAAGCTCTGTCAAGCTGTTAACAAGTCCCTTGAGATATTAGAACCCATGAAATATTGGATCCTTCTGCAGTAAAATGTGTCATTTTGCTACTGGGAATGGAGGGTAACAGGCAGCACTGAAAGGTAAGGTCCACAGATTGTGCTCTCTGTGTTCTCATGGAGGATGGAATAGAAAGACAAAAGCACTGGTTGTCTGAGGTGGGCAATGCCCGCAAACTCAGGTACCCAACTTTGCACAACCAATTTGCAGGATGCCTGAATATCTAACGGGCAATTCGGGGACCAAAAAGCACGTTGTGCTACCCGTATGCATTGGCCTCCTTTCAACATTAAAATAAAAACCTGCAATGAATATTCTGATGTTGTGTAAGGCTCTAGCCTTAATGTGTACCTCGTTCTTATGAACTGGGAGCTTGGGGATCCTCGAATTTGGCCTGCTTAAAAAGGCTTCTTAAAGGGAGATAGGATTTTTAGTTATTGATAAAAGTCTTTGTTTTCTTGTGGGTTTAGTTACAGTTTGCTGCATGCGTTAGTTGGTTTTGCTGAGTAGTTCCCCAATTTGTACATATTTGTTTTTTTTTCTTGTTGATGCTTTCCTTCATTATCCTTGGTTGCTGCTGCCATTTAAATGCTACCCTACAAAATGGTGACGATGGAAATTCCTTTGGGGGTTCCAAACGTGCTACATGACTTTGATGAGGAAGAATAGTTCATGAGGGCCCAACAAATACAATGATACATGAGGCATTTGGTCTGCACCCATCACTACTTCAGCACCCACATTTGTCGAACCCTCCACAACTAGCTGGACATGTCAGAGGAGACCTGTTTTTGCCGCTTCATAGGAGTGGCTGCTCCAGAGTTATAGCATCTGGTGCAGGATAACCTGTAGATAACATCTGGAATAGGGATGGCTCTTCCCATGGAAGGGAAAGTTACCAGAGTATGAAGCCTTCATGTCATTGCATCATTCCAATCCACCATAAGGCACACTTACCATATCAGGCAATTGACATATATTTTATTTGCACGGGGCAACTTTCATCACTTTTCTTGTGAAAAGGAGGCATCTTCTGGACAGGGTCCGCACCTTTCACTGGATGGCAGAGATCCCTTAGGCGCAGGGCTCTGATGTGAGCACCAGAGCTTTTTCATATTAACTCCATAGCCGACATCAACAGAAAGAAATGACACTCAATTACCATTCTGATGATACCCGACCATAGAAACATCATTATGCACATCATCCAGGAAGCAGTCATGATACCTTTGTTATGCAGGAGTCCATAATGCCCGCATTAATTGAAGGAGAAGAAACATTGGTTGGGTGACTCTCAGGAGAACAGGGCTTTCCTCTGCATCCGTAATTACTGACCCTACTGAGCAATCCCCTAACAACAGCAGCACACGCAGCCTGAATGCCTCAGTATCTGTTTGCTGTTCTTTGGCTTCCACTTCCACCTTCAAGAAATGTGCGCTTTGCGGCTTTGACACAATGATAGTGTGTGTGAAAAGTGGCAATGGTTGTGTACTGTGCTTCATATGATACATTCCAGGTGGTGTGGTAGTTAGATCTTTGCACTGGTTAATAAAATCCATAAGCAATAAAGGATATCTTCCTTTATCTTCCTTCTGAGCCAGATGCGAAGGGAGCTGAGTAACTACATTGACTCAGTCTATGATGTCCCTTCATGCAGTTTGCACTTCTGCCCTTACTGGATGTGGCCTTCATCCCCATTAGTCAACTTTTCTGTCACCACCATAACTTTCCCATTTAATGGCAAGCTGCAATCCTTTAAAAGCTGCTGCCTCACCACTCCCAAGCTATGTGTACTGCAGGGCAAACTTTATGGGCAAACGTTTCATGTGCCAATAGCTTATTCAAATTAGGAGAAGGGTCATCTGTTGGAAAATTCAATGCGGACGACCCTTTTAACTGCTTGTGCCGTAGGCGTAGCTCAAGCTTATTGTTGTTAGACTCAGAAAATCAGGCCGGAATATTTGGGAGGCTTTAGAAGCCCATCAGACTCCAATGGAGAATGCAAGATTTACAGTACATAACTGAGATAGTGAATCAGCTGCCACTCAATACATATAGTGAGAAGAGTAAAAAAAATTCAGTGATCTGAGAGAAGCATAAAGTTGGATGGTCTTAGCAGGGGCCACCATTGCCCTTATATGGATGATAATCCATTGTAGGGATGTTTTAAGGGTAGGCATATTTGGCTTAATTATGAGAAGGCTATGAATTTATCTAGGTCATTTAAATGGTACTGCAGCAGCAATGACGGAATGAACCACAGCTTTGTGCCATGCAAGATTGCCCTGCTCTGATGTCTGTATCTTTTTACCCTTATAGGATAATCTGATATTTAATTAAAGGGAGCAACAGGTGACCTGAAGCAGAATCCTCTAAATTCATGTTTAATTAGGGTTGAAGTGGTAATTGTTGATACAATAGGATTCAAGATCTTAGAGGTTGTATCTCAAGTTTCCTGGTTGGTACCCCAGGCACTCCTCCTCTAACCTTTGCAATAAATTACACTTCAGCATGGCCCACACAGTAACTGCTGTGTGCCGCTTCATTTTGTCAGTCCTATAGTCAGAGAGTAGTACATATTGACAGTCTATAGTCATTTAGATACGACTGTGCACCTAATGGCCAATTTTCCAAATGCATATTCCTGTGCGAGCCTCACCAGAAAGCAACACATATCAGGCTCACTCCATACGATTCCAATGGATGGAAAATCTTGAGGAGTGTGCCCACAATTTCCTGCTATGTGCTCTGAGCAGGTGAGACTCCTCATTGTGGTTCACATATTGAAAATTAATGCATTGTTCTCTACACATACAACAGTTATAAAATCATTTAATGTCACTATTATTTGGCATCCTCTCATTTTTATTATTACATTTAACATGCAAACAGCAAAGAGGACTTACAATGATAAGGGTACATATGGAGATGATGTGCAAGAGCAGTACAGATAGAAGGAAAGGTACCTCAAATGAGTGCTCTGCATGAAGGTCCTCCTGTCTCTGCATCAATTGAAAAGGTCATCAGATCTTGATGAACTAACCTTCTGATGAATCCTGGTATTTATGCTGCTGGTAGTTCCTGTACATCCTCATCTGCCTCCTCTTTCACGTGCCTTTCGAAGTCCATGATTAGGCCTCCTTCAGTGGCAAGGTTGTGAAGCATGCAACACATGAATATTATTTTGCCAATGCATTCTGACATGTACTGCAAGGCCCTTGCCCTGAGCATCTATGCAAGAAAAGTATTGTTTCAAGACCTCAAAAATCTTCTTAATCAGACACCAGGGGCTCGATTTTCGCACCACCGAGCGGGTGCGTTTGTGGCGGGGGGGCTGCGAAAGTCGGGGATTCCCAGGGCGGGGCTGGAGCCCGGCTCCAACCCGCCCACTTCCGGGTTCCCCAGTGACGCGCTGACATGCGAGTGCAGCCCCCACATGTGGGACTCCCGCTGGCAATTAAAGCCGGCGGGGTGCCACTTAAGGTAATCATTTAGGTATTTCAGGTCGTTTAGAGACCTGATTAACATGATATTTTAGGAGGGGTGGGATTTTCCAAACAACTGGGACTGTTTCCCGTACTGGGGGAAACACTCCCAGTTGAAATGGACGTGTTGCAGCTATCAGCCTGTGGCAGCTGGAAAGTTCCATTTGACAGGTGGCGGGGGGAAACCCTCACTCATTGCAGGAGGCCACTCTGTCACTTTGGACAAAGTTTGGCCTCCACCACCCTCCTACTAACACTAAAATTCACCAACTTGCACACTTACCCAGGTGTCCAGACACATTTACCTACCTTGCGGACCCCCTCAAATGTACATCTTCTGGATGAAGGCAGCCATAGCTGCAGTCATGACCTCCTCGGAGGACGAACATCATCACCAGCCTCGCTGGCCACACCATCCACCTCTGACATGTGGAGCCCCACAATACAGTGTTGTGACACATCCACCTGCACAGCACAAAAGAGCCCTGCAAATACACCTACACCCACTCTGCAGTGACACAATGGGTGGCATCAGTTGTGGGTCTTCATAGTGATCCTCAGGAAAAAGCATTATTGCACAAACCAGACAAGGTTTGCAAAGACATGGCAGTAGTGGTGACAATATAATATGTTATGTGAGTTGATCAGAAATTAAATATAGGTAAAAACCATGACAAACCCTCAAACACCCTTGTGCATCCCCTTCATGCTCACGACACGTTTGCCTTACGCTGCCCACTGCACATATATGATGCTTGCCCTGTGCCTACAGCACAGGTAGTGGCAGGTTGAGTGAGGCTGACCGTGAAAGAGATGCATGAAAGGGTGAGTATGCGATAGAGCTATGAGATTGTATGAGGATTGGGTTGAGTGGTAGTGGTGGGATGAGTACTGGCGAGGTGAATAAGTGCAGGTAAGTTGAGGATGAGGTTTGAGTGGGTGTGAGGAGTGATGTGACAGAGTAGTGTTGGCAGTGCAGAAGGAGATGCGGGGTGGGGGCGGTGATGTGGCAGACGGAGTGTAGGGGAATGAGTAAGTGTACTCACTTCGGCTGATCTACTTAGGTCATTGAAGCGCCTCCTGCACTGTATGCAGGTGCGCGATATGTTGGTGATGCAGGTGACCTCCTCTGCCACCTTGAGCCAGGCATTCTTGGTGGCAGAGGCAGGCCGCTTCCTCCCGCCCGCCGGGGGGAAGATCTCTGTCTTCTCCCTCCTTCTCACCCCATCCAATAATACCTGGAGTGAGGCATCATTAAACCTGGGAGCAGCCTTCCCCCTGGGCTGCTCCATGCTGTAATTTTTCCTATTTTCTGCAGCATCAGTCAGTGGAGGACTGCCCCTTTAAATAGGGCTCCTCCAGCTGACAGCCTATGATGCGGGTGTGCAGTCCGCCCGCTGCGCAGCTTTCCAGCGTGAAACCCAAAAGCCAAGGTAAGTGGCTTCAATCAGGCTGTGATTCCGTGCGGAGCACCCCGAATTCACTGGGCGCGTTACCCATGCGCCCAGTCGACCCCCCGCTGCGGACCCACCGCCCTCCTAATATCGGGCCCCTGGTGTCAGCATGCACCTCATCGTACCTGTTCTGTGTTGGAGTTTAAGGATGATGTATAGTTGATGTCAGGAGCTAGTGATGCAGCAAGTCATAGAATGATACAGCACAGAAGAAGAGCAGTCAACCCATTATGCCTGTGCTGGCTCTTTGAAGGAGCTATCCAATTAGCGCCACTTCCTGCTCTTTCTCCATAGCACTGCAAATTTTTCCACTTCAAGTATTTATCCAATTCCCCTTTGAAAGTTACTATTGAATTTGCTTCCACCACCCTTTCAGGCAGAGCATTCCAGATTATAACAACTCGCTGCGTAATTTTTTTTTTCCTCATGTCGCCTCTGGTTCTTTTGCAAATTACCTTAAATCTGTGTCCTCTGGTTACCAACCCTTCTGCCACTGGAAACAATTTCTCCTTATTCACTCTATCAAAACCCTTCATGATTTTGAACACCTCTATCAAATCTCCCCTTAATCTTTTCTGCGCTAAGGAGAACAACCCCAGATTCTGGCAGGAAAGTGGAGTTGAGGTCGAAGATCAGCCATGATCTGATTGAATGGTGGAGCAGGCTCGAGGAGCCATGTGGCCTACTCACGCTTCAATTTCTTATGTTCTTATTCTCTAATCTCTCCACTTAACTGAAGTCTTTCATCCCTGGTACCATTCGAGTGAATCTCCTCTATACCCTCTCTAAGGTCTTGACATCCTTCCTAAAGTGTGATAACCATGCTTCCTACGAGCTGGCCTTCCAAACTGTCCTCTCCTGGAGGAGTTGTGACATGGTGTTTTACCTCATTGCGAGTGCTGCTAGGAAACCTTGCAACTAAGTGTATGGGCTCGATGTTAGCAGGGCTGCGGGTTCGCGGCGGGGGGGCTATTGGGCGTGTGGGTAATGCGCCCGGTGAAATTAGTCAGCCACCTGCGCGATCGCAGCCCAATTGGATCCATTTACCTGGTCTTCCGGGTTCCCCATTGCTGATCTGCGTGTCGGGCGGGCTGCGCATGCGCAGTACGATCTGTCAGCTGGAGGAGCTCTATTTAAAGGGGCAGTCCTCCACTGACCGATGCTGCAACAAATAGAAAAAATTACATCATGGAGCAGCCCAGGGGGAAGGCTGCTCCCAGTTTAATGATGCCTCACTCCAGGTATCAATAGATGGGGTGAGAAGGAGGGGGAGGACAGAGATCTTCCCCCTGGCGGGCAGGAGGAAGCGGCCTGCCTCTGCCACCAAGAAGGCCTGGCTCGAGGTGGCAGAGGAGGTCACCTGCACCACCAACATATCACGCACCTGCATACAGTGCAGGAGGCGCTCCAATGACCTCAGTAGGTCAGCCAAAGTGAGTACACTTACTCATTCCCCTACACTCCATCTGTCACATCACCGCCCCCACCCCACACCTCCTTCTGCACTGCCAACACTATTCTGTCACATCACCCCTCATACCCACTCAAACCTCATCCTCATCTTACCTGCACCTACTCACCTCGCCAGTACTCATCCCGCCACCACCACTCAACCCAATCCTCATACAATCTCATGGCTCTATCTCATACTCACCCTCTCGTGCATCTCTTTCACGGCCAGCCTCACTCAACCTGACACTACCTGTGCTGCAGCCACAGGGCATGCATCACATATGTGCAGTAGGAAGCGTAAGGCAAACGTGTCGTGAGCATGAAGTGGATGCACAAGGGTGTTTGAGGGTTTGTCATGGTTTTTACTTGTATTGAATTTCTGACCAACTCACATTACATATTATATTGGCACCACTACTGCCACGTCTTTGCGAATCTTGTCTGGTTTGTGCAATAATGCCCTTTCCTGAGGATCACTATGAAGACCCACAACTGATGCCAACCATTGTGTCACTGCAGAGTGGGTGTAGGTGCATTTGCAGGGCTCTTTTGTGTCGACGGCCGTGAGACGTCGGCGATGTCCCCGGTGGCACCCTGGAAGGATGCGAAGGAGAAGTTGTTGAGGGCAGTGGTGACTTTGAGAGCGACAGGTAAGAAGATTGTGCTCGGGCCAGCCAGGAGCAGCTCAGCATGAAGGAGGCTGCAGATGTCCATGACTACATGTCGAGTGACATGTAGTCAGGAAGCTGAGCCTCGGTCTGTGGACCATGTGGCGAGGGTAGTGCCCTCTGCGATGCATCTCTCTCTGCGGTAGCCCTCCCTCCGGCTGTGCAGGTGGATGTGTCACAGCACCGTGTTGTGGAGCTCCACGTGTCAGAGGTGGAAGGCGCGGATGGCGAGGCTGGTGAGACTGGTGATGCTGTTTGCCCTCCGAGGAGGTCATGACTGCAGCTACGGCGGCCCCCATCCAGAAGATGTACATCTGAGGGGGTCCGCAAGGTAGGTAAGTGTGTCCTCACACCGGGGTTGCGGTTCCAGGTCGGTGAATTTTCTTGTTAGGAGGAGGGTGGTGGAGGCCAAACTTTGTCCAATGTGACGGAGTGGCCACCTGTTGAATGCACCTTTGCAGCTGCCGCAGGCTGCTGGTTGCAACACCTCCGTTTGAACTGGGAGTGTTTCCCCCAGTATGGGAAACAGCCTCAGTTCAGTGTAAAATCCCACCCCTCCTAATAAAACAGCTCAATCAGGTCTGTAAACGACCTGAACGAGCAACATAAATACTTTCAAGTGGCATCCCGCTGGCTTTAATTGCCTGCAGGATTCCCACCAGTGGGGGCTGCGCGCGCACGCCGGCACGTCAGTGGGGAACCCGGAAGTGGGCGGGTTGGAGCCGGGCTCCGGTCCCGCTTCGGGATTCCCCGATTTTCGGAGCCCTCCCGCCAGGAACGCACCCGATAGCGGGTGCTAAAATGATGCCCTATGATTTTGAGGTAGTTTTCTGCCTATCTGCATGTTCATGAGTTTTATGATGAGGTACTGCATTTCATAGTACAAGGGAACTCAGCTGGATGAACCCATTTCATCTATCCGACACAGGCACGATGGGCTGAATGGCCTCCTATGCTGTATCATTCTACGATTCTATGACTCCATGATCATACCACAGCGATTGTAAAAATTAAGTACATTTTTCCTGTTGCTGCTGATGAACCTTGGTGAATTGGAGAAAGGCATTGCAGTGTTGGCAGATTGTATTTGTGATCTCCCTAAAGGAAGGATCCAAATGTGTAAAAGTTCAGTGTGATTGTCATCTTATTTTCAATGTTAAAGCAGCCTTTACTGGTTGACTGCATTTCCATGTCAGTTTGCTGGATATGGCAACATGTAGTGATTCCCTCTTTGCTGAGTTCAACTCTCCTGTGGCACAGGTGCTTGGAAAGGCTCAGTTCACTATGGTAAGACAGTGCAGAGGGCACAAATGGACCCTGTGGATTGTTTATCAATGTCTGCATTGCTCTTGTCATTGATGCCCTCTCCAGTGCTTCCCCATCCATCCATGTTAGATTGACTCTCGCTGAGACACCTATTGTGTTCAGCAATAAACCTCCCACTGCAACTGTATTGCTACTCCATTCACAGGTTGCATTATGAAGGATAAAGCCCCTCTAATGGCATCATTTTATTTGGTACGAAAGAAAGGGAGCAAATCAGAAGACTCGCAAAATACTGAGATGGAGCCTGAAAAGATTGTCCACAGGCACAAAACAAGCTCTATAAACATTTCATCAAAAAAAAACTTAGCAGGATCCATGCAAATGTTATAATTAAATTATTGGCACTGTGGGAGGAACACCAGAAAAAAAACATTAAACAGAACAATTTGCAAAACAATAATGCCGGAATAAATTGATTAACGCCATTAAAACCATACATAACTTAGACCATTTATGGGAAATAAATTCAATTTCCTGAAATTCTTTGAGGGCAAGGTGATGATATTGTATACAGTGATTTTCAGAAACAATCTGATGAGTTCCTTTAGAAGATGTGTGACTAAGCCTAACACCTGTAACAAAATTAAATTGTAAATTGGACTATTAACTCTTACCATTCAAGGGACAAGTTCTGGGTGCATTCTGTTTTTCGAAGATGCTGATGAGTAGATTTAGCAAACTTCCTTCAATCACCTATCTAATCTATTATTAAAAGTTGACATGGTCATTTGCCCGACAGGTATTTACCACAGCTGTGAAAAATGACTGCTAAATTCCATATTTCAAGCCTCTCATATTATTTTAAAATATTGACAGGGGCCGGGAAATTCTCTGGAGCTGCTTCTGCTCTGCTGCGTAACTTTGTCCGAAGTGCGAAGTAAACCCTGCTTACACGTGTCCAGTGAAGTTACAAGGCAGAGCAGGACTCGCTCTGAGGAAATTGCCGGTCTCTAATCAATAACTAACTCCACTAATGCATTCATAGACACAAAAGGCATCAAGGGGTATGGGGAGAGAGCGGGAATATGGTATTGAGACAGAGGATCAGCCGTGATCATATTGAATGGCGGAGCAGGCTCGAAGGGCCGAATGGCCTACTCCTGCTCCTATTTTCTATGTTTCTATATTTCTATTCCATGGCCACACAGCCTTCTGTGTAAAACAGTTTCTCCTGTTCTCTGTCCTAAATCTCTTATAACTCTTAATCTTATATCTATGTCTCCTTATTCCAGACCCCTCAATCATTAGAAATAGTCAGTTTCTGTCTACTCTGTCCCATCCCTCCATAATTTTAAACACCTCTATCAAATTGCCCTGTAATCTTCTCTCTTTTAACGAAAACAGCCTCAATTTTTCAAGTCTTTTTCAAGTATTTTGAAATCAATGATTTATATAGCCCGTTATTCTAGGCTCCCAAAAATTAACTGTCTTAAAGGGAAAAAAAACATTCAGAATAACAATCTTTTAATAATAGGTGGAAGATTCCATCTCTGTGTGATGTGTAACAACATCATATAGTTATTTCTGGGTTTACAATTTTGTTATACATATTGCACAGAGGAATTCTCCCCTCCATATTAGTCACATATAAATAATTGGGTACTTGTGACGATGTTTTGCTTGTAGTACTGAGCCTTGCATGATGGGAGCGTGAATCGGAGGGGCGGATACGAAGAATCGGGTATGCCCAATTTGTGCCGCTCCCAATTTTCCGGTGATTAAACTGCATCATCAACAAATTGGGAAGGCCATGAACTGGACACATTGACATGTGTGCCAGATTCTCTGATTCATATTCTTGTCGAGCACGATCCTGCTCAAATTTACCCTTCTATTTTCTCACATGGCCAAAATAGTTTGTGTCAAGAGTAAGATTATAATACGGTAACAACCACTTTTTTTTATATACTGTGGTCATTTTGTTACCACAACTTTGAATGAGACACTCAATAAACAGATGTCAAAGAAATAAAATACCAGAGATGTACAATGACTGGATTGCACTGCACAGAAAAGGTAGGTTAATGTTTCAGGTGAGAATTTAATGGTATCCTTTGATGAAGGGTTACATCCAAAATGTTGCCCTTTTGTTTCCCTTAAGATGCTGACTGACTTGAGGTGCACTCCCAGTATTATTTATTTTTATAAACGGCAGCCGAGGTTTCCTCTGGTCACTGTATCTTAGCAACATAGTAAACACACCAGGATGATTTCCTGTTGTTTTTTTTATTCGTTCATGGGATGTAGGCGTCGCTGGCGAGGCCAGCATTAATTGCCCATCCCTAATTGCCCTTGAGAAGGTGGTGGTGAGCTGCCTTCTTGAACCGCTGCAGTCCGTGTGGTGAAGGTTCTCCCACAGTGCTGTTAGGAAGGGAGTTCCAGGATTTTGACCCAGCGACGATGAAGGAACAGCGATATATTTCCAAGTCAGGGATGGTGTGTGACTTTCGGAGGAACGTGCAGGTGGTGTTGTTCCCATGTGCCTGCTGCTCTTGTCCTTCTAGGTGGTAGAGGTCGCGGGTTTGGGAGGTGCTGTCGAAGAAGCCTTGGCGAGTTGCTGCAATGCATCCTGTGGATGGTACACGCTGCAGCCACAGTGCGCCAGTGGTGAAGGGAGTGAATGTTTAGGGTAGTGGATTGGGTGCCAGTGACTGTGTATTGTTCAGTCTTCATGATATATCTTCCATTTTTCTTGTCTATGGATAACTTCATACAGTATGCAATATGAGTTTCTGCAGCTGTGTCAAAAGCAGCATGTATTAGTATGAACACATTAAAAATGATTCCCAACGTAAAAACAGTTAGGTTAATATTTCAACTTTATTAGATCTGAATTAATATAAATCAAACCTGTCTAATTTCATGAGTTGATTTGTACGGATAATCAGCACATATTAAAATCAAAAAGTAGCTTTCAATTACAAAATCCTACGCAGTTGTGTTTTAGTCATTATGTGTTAATCTTCAGATTTAGAATCAACTCAAGGCTTCGGTTATCTGCAGGAAAGAGAACCATTTGAATGTAGGATTGAGCATACATCATATGTTTGACACTAGTATACACTTATCTGGAATGGAATGCTGGATATTAATGCAATAAAACTGCATGAACAGAAACATTCCAAGGCAGTCTTCAAATAAAATGCCGATTTTATTTCTTCCCATAGAACCTGATTGGTAAACACATGCCAGATATATACAAGAATTCTCTCAGGCTGTCACTGATTGTTCTTCACAGGAGAGACCTTAGAATGCACAGGCACAAATGCTCTGTAAGGATCTCACAAAGGTACGCACGAGGTCAGCCTGCAGAACACAACTACCTTTAAAACATTCCTTTCTTTACTTTCCTTCATGGTGGCTCCCCCTGCTGACGAGAATCCCAGGAGTATTCCCACTCAGAATTTGCTTCCGATTATTTCATAAAAGCTACAATCTTGCAAAGAGCTGGCACAGGCAAAATGGGCCGCATGACCTCCTTCTGTGCTGTACGATTTTATGAATCTTGGAAATTACTGCCAGTATAAAGCATTAAGCCAGCAACAATTGAGCAATGAGCAATTGAGCTGCATTGTCTCTCACATACTGTACATTTCCAGACACAAAGGGGTGGATCTTGACTTTTTGCGATAGTGTAAAACAGGTGATAGAGAGTCGGCAGCCCATTTTACATCACGCCAGATTTTTATTTCTGTTGAAGTCAATGGAAATAAAAGTCTGGAGAGATGTAAAACGGTCTGCCGATTCACTATCACCTGTTTTACAATATGGGTTTTTGACCAAAACACTCACCTGACGAAGGAGAAAGCCTCCGAAAGCTTGTGATTTTCAAATAAAACTGTTGGACTATAACCTGGTGTTGTAAGATTCCTTACATTTACAATATTGCACAAAGTCAAGATCTACCCCAAACAATGTTGCTGGAGCTTGAGAGTAATATGTGAGCCTTAATGCACTCAAATCATGTATTTAAGCGACCAGATTGGCTACTTAAGGGGCAGCCCTTCCACACATTGCTGCAGTAAGAATTATATTTTTCCATGTCTGGGTTTTTGACCAAAACAAGCACTAGCACTGAACTTGGAAGAAGATGACCAACAGAAGCAGGAAAGGACTACCCGAGATTCAATTAGCACATGTAACATACCATCAAATCTGGTCAGTTTGCTACACACCAGGGGGCAATTTTGATGTGTAGCATACACTGGGCAGGTGTTGGGCAACCAGTGTTGATTTGTGTTCAAATCCTTCCATGGCCTCGCCCCTCCCTATCTCTGTAACCTCCTCCAGCCCTACAATCCTCTGAGAACTCTGCGCTCCTCCAATTCTGGCTGCTTGCACATCCCCGATTTTCATCGCTCTACCATTGGCGACCATGCCTTCAGCTGCCTATGCCCTAAGCTCTAGAATTCAATCCCTAAACCTCTAGTCCTTTCTACCTCTCCTTCTTTAAGTCATTCCTTAAAACCTACCTCTTTGACCAAGCTTTTGGTCACCTGTCCTAATATTTCTTTATGTGGCTCGGTGTCATATTTTGCCTGATAACGCTCCTGTGAAGCACCTTGGGACATTTTTACTACATTAAAGATAAATGTAAGTTGTTGTTGTTGTTGATAGGCAGCTGGCGGACTGAGGGCAGCACAAATCCAATGGCCCATCTGTAGAGACAAGCCGACAATTCTGAATCAAAGGGGAGTGGCAGGCTGATCGGGGTGTAAGTGGTAAGGAGCATTTTTTTTGGCAGTGCAGGAAGATCTATTATCCTCATCCTGACCCCCCAAAAATGCTCCATAAGACATTTTTCAGTAGCCTCCAGCAATCCCTTTAAAGTTTATTGTGCTGTATTGGGCGGGACTTTTGCAGCACAGATGCTTGGCATTTGCCCATCAAAATTGCATCAGGGCCCTATGTGCCTAATAGGACCCCGATATGCATATAGTGATGAGGCTCCTGCCTATTTTTGCTGCAATCCTTGGCCACCTAGTTCAAGGTCTGAAACAAAATGTGAACGAGCGGGACTTGCTGGTCAGGGCAATGAGGTGGAGGTAGGCCTCACTGCCAACATTTTCCTTCATTCTCTGCCGTGCTCCCGCCCAGTTTTGGGGAGGAAAATTTCCCTCGCTCCCAAAGCAGAATTCTGATATGGCTGGAATTTGCTAAGACTGGTTGCCGGGAGGACCCATTTTTACCAAGTCTTCTTGGCTGCCAGCCTTAGCGAATTGCAGCAAATTTACTTTGGGGCTGCAGCCTGCAGCACGAGACCCATGGTTCTGGATCTGCCACCACCACAGGACTCACACTGTGTGATAACAGTTCAAGTGGCGGCTTATCGCTGCTCACAGCTGATTTAGAGGATTAGTGTTGCTCCTTTTTCATTTGCCAGCTCGCTATGCGGGAGAGAAAGCTGAGAGACTGAAAACTGAAAAGCCGTGTGTAAACCAGCAGAAGAATATTCTCCAAGAAACTTATAGTAACCGCCACCCCCCCTCTCTCTCCCCCAGCAATTAATCCCCGAGCACTAGGCAAGATCAATTTCTGGGCTTTATCCCTGGCTTCCACTTAGTGTAGTAAGATCCCAGATTATCAACTACTCCAGTATCCTCTTTTACTGATTTCACTTGTCAGCAACTTAAATAATAATTTTTGATTAACTTAATATACCTCCTCTAAAATACCCTTGCACTGATGATTAAAACAAAAATCAATGCAATTAACCAACTAGGTCTCCATCGAATGCTACAAATGGTGAATTTTAAGTATGTGACTAGTATCAGCAGTCTGACAAATGTTAGATAGAAAGGATGCTTCTGATATATTTCAACAGACACGGGTAAAGAGTGGGAGATGCACTCAGGACTGAAGCAGATCAGTTTACACAAAACGATTATGTTGACAAACACATCACAGTGACACCAGACCTAGATGCTGACCATGATGGAGTTAACAAAAACCAGCAGGCCATTAATCAGGACTATGGAGACAGAAACGTTTGATAAGACAATTTATCTTGATGGCATCATCTGGTATGGCAGTCTGTGTTTTCACTCAAAGGAGCAGGATGTTCAGCTAACTTACTGATCAGGCTTAGCTCGCTCACAATTGTTTCAACTGAAGGGTGGGTGAGTCACTTAAAGTATGTGAATGATGTGAAACAGTTCTTTTCCAAAATGATCTAACTGTCAATAAGTGTTCATTATGGCCTAGAAATTACTGCTGGCAATATTAGGATGTTGTCCACAAGTATCACCAACAGAAATTTCTAATCTCATATGTTTTAATACAGTGAATTCTGAATAGATTTACTTCTCACAGTTTAGTCTGAAATGTAAATTCTGCTGGAGCATGCGCTCAAGATACTTGTAGCCATCAAAGCATGCTGGTGATAGGTTTTATTCATGATGTGGCTCTGCAGACTGAGTTGTCTGCCTGATGTTGCTTCGATGTGAGGCGGCAATCTGGTAACATGGAAGGGGGGATGTTTTCTGCTTTTAGAAATCAGGCTGCTAATCTCTCTATTTTTCATTTCATTTTAACAGTTTTGAATAGAAATGCTAATTACTCCAGTTTTTTGCTGGGTGAACTTGTTCAACACCATCTTGTTAGCCTCACCAGCAGAAAGCTGGCCAATCAGGACTGCACTGCAATGGTGCTCATTTCGTCCCTCCCAAGTGGCCGAGCAGTTACTTAATTAATAAAAAATCGGCCACGGGATTCATTTGTTTAACTTATCAAAACCTTTTGGCCTTCTTTGTGCTTGTAATGATTTATTTAAACTTTGAGATTTTTGTTTTTTTTGTCAATGAGATTGAAATGTAAGTGTATGGAAGCTTTTATCAGTTTAAAACGACTGTGTAGCGCAGCAAACTGTTGAAAGCCTGAATGCTAGTTGGTAGGGTGGGTACTTAGTCTCCAGTGGAGTCTGTGCTCTCTGGGTTAATGTTTGGGTCGACGAGGCCTGGACAAATATGGGGCCAGATAGAGGGCCCAGACAAATATGGGGCCCCTGGTAAAACTCGTCATAATGCAGAAAAACTGCATGCAACCACTGGATCAGCTTCCCTTCAGCATAACATATTATGAAATAGAGTCATAGAGTCATAGAGTTATACAGCACGGATAGAGGCCCTTCGGCCCATCGTGTCCGCGCCGGCCAAAATGAATTGCTTTATTATTAATGCAGTGTGTAAACATTCTATGGACCTATTTCTTCATACATTGCTCTACACATTTGTGTTTTAATGGATGATGATGGGGGGTGGGGGGCGCTAATGCAAGGGGTGCAGAGGGGCCCTGAATGTTCTTGGTGGCCAGGGCCCCAAGAATTCGCAATCAGGCTTGAAATAAATGGTCAGATAATCTATTTTAGTGATACTGATTGAGGGATAAATGTCAGCCAGGACACCGGGAGAACGGCCTCATTCATTTCAAATTATGCCGTGGGATTGTTTACATCTACTTGAAAGTTTGGTTTCAAGTCTGCTTGGTTTAAAGTCTCATCCAACAGTGCAGGACTCCCTCAGTCCTGCGCTGAAGTGTCAGCCTAGATGATGCACTCAATGCTCAGGAGTGCAGCTTGAAGTCATGATCTTCTGATTCAGAGGTACGAGTGCTACCTCTGAGCCAAAGCTGATAAAGTTCCTTTTTTCTCGATTGAATATGGAAATCTTATGCACGTGATGATCTGAAAAAAGCAGTTTGCTATTTAGAAGTAACATCATATGTGTTTGCCCCCTCAGACCATGTGTTATCCATCTCCAGTGTGTATTTCTGTTTACTTGGGGAATTTGATCCTTTCTGGCCGATTGCAGGACTTGAGCATATAATCTAGGCTGACACTTCAGTGCAGTACAGAGCGAGCACTGCTCTGTTGGAGGTGCCACCTTTCAGACAAAACGTTAAACCGAGGCCCAGCCTGCCCTCTCAGGTGGACTTAAAAGATCCTACCGCACTGTTCAAAGAAGAACATGGGGTTCTTCTGGTATTTGGCCAATATTTATCCCCCCGACCAACACCACCAATAAGAGATTAACTGGTCATACTTAAAATTGCTGCTTATGTGACCTTACTGTGCTGCTGTGTTTGCCTACAGGACTGCAGTGACTGCACTTCAAAATCAATTTTTTAAAATTTGTTCATGGGATGTGGGCATCGCTGGCGAGGCCAGCATTTATTGCCCATCCCTAATTGCCCTTGAGAAGGTGGTGCTGAGCCGCCTTCTCGAACCGCTGCAGTCCGGGCGGTGAAGGTTCTCCCACAGTGCTGTTAGGCAGGGAGTTCCAGGATTTTGACCCAGCGACGATGAAGGAACAGCAATATATTTCCAAGTCGGGATGGTGTGTGACTTGGAGGGGAACGTGCAGATAGTGTTGTTCCCCTATGCCTGCTGCCCTTTTCCTTCTAGGTGGTAGAGATCGCGGGTTTGGGAGGTGCTGTCGAAGAAGCTTTGGCGAGTTGCTGCAGTGCATCCTGTGGATGGTGCACACTGCAGCCACAGTGCGCCGGTGGTGAAGGGAGTGAATGTTTAGGGTGGTGGATGGGGTGTCAATCAAGTGGGCTGCTTTGTCCTGGATGGTGTCAAGCTTCTTGAGTGTTGTTGGAGCTGCACTCATCCAGGCAAGTGGAGAGTATTCCATCACACTCCTGACTTGTGCCTTGTAAATGGTGGAAAGGCTTTGGGGAGTCAGGAGGTGAGTCACCTGTCGCAGAATACCCAGTCTCTGATCTGCTCTTGTAGCCACAGTATTTATATGGCTGGTCCAGTTAAGTTTCTGGTCAACGGTGATCCCCAGGATGTTGATGGTGGGGGATTCGGCGATGGTAATGCCGTTGAATGTCAAGGGGAGGTGGCTTCACTCTCTCTTGTTGGAGATGGTCATTGCACTTGTCTGGAGCGAATGTTACTTGCCACTTATCAGCCCAAGCCTGAATGTTGTCCTGGTCTTGCTGCATGCGGGCACGGACTGCTTCATTATCTGAGGGATTGCGAATGGAACTGAACACTGTGCAATCATCAGCGAATATCCCCATTTCTGACCTTATGATGGAGGGAAGGTCATTGATGAAGCAGCTGAAGATGGCCTAGGACACTGCCCTGAGGAACTCCTACAGCAATGTCCTGGGGCTGAGATGATTGGCCCCCAACAACCACTACCATCTTCCTTTGTGCTAGGTATGACTCCAGCCACTGAAGAGTTTTCCCCCTGATTCCCATGGACTTCAATTTTACTAGGGCTCCTTGGTGCCGCACTCAGTCAAATGCTGCCTTGATGTCAAGGGCAGTCACTGTCACCTCACAAATGATTTCCTGTCATACATGTTGGACCCATTGGCCGAGTCCAGCCATCTGCAGTGGGTGTAAAGTCAAGTTCCATGCATAAAGGAGCTCTTAAAAGGGCAGATGCATTTGTAAACGTTTTTAACCTTTTTTCAATGAATTTTTACTGCTGTGCCTTTTAGTGCTTTACGGTGTTAATTTGCAGTGCTTCTCCGATTTCTCCTGTCTTGTTTTCTGCTCGGTTTCTTTATGAGAGCAGAACAAATTTGGGTTGTTACTATGGAAACTGAAACATCTGAATATTTTTACAAGACCTTCAGAATTGAAGCATTTACAAGAGTTCAGCAGGACAGGAAAATGGTAAAAGAAAAGAAAGATGTTTTTACAATATAAACATTCATTGCAGCTCAGGAAGC
Organism: Heptranchias perlo; assembly: GCF_035084215.1. Lineage (NCBI taxonomy): Eukaryota > Metazoa > Chordata > Chondrichthyes > Hexanchiformes > Hexanchidae > Heptranchias > Heptranchias perlo. The sequence goes on from NC_090334.1 coordinate 64,836,571, forward strand.
AACAAGCTATCAAATGCATGGTGTAAGTTCTTGTACGAGTTGGCAGGACAATTTAAAATGAATGATGGGGCTTGTTTTCAAAGTACCACAGTTGTATTATTTTATGGTTGAAGTGGTATAAAATTAAAGAAGGCATGCCAAGGAGATCAGGAGCCACCAGAGTCTTACTGCTTTCATCTGCAATTATGCCACCAATTATATCTGCAGGCCTCTGAACACCTCCCTAGTGTGGTAAACAGGACAGCCCTCCTCACAGAGAGCACCTCCACTTGTCCAGCATCAAACAGGATACTCGGATGCTGTGGCACACCGTCCCTTAGCCAGAGACCCTATTTCATGCCGTCACGTTCATTTTGAGTTACTTTGGTTTCTGACAGACCTTGAAATCTTAGCAGTCTTCCTTTAAGGGCAGCTAACATGCAATTTCCGGCCCTCCCCACCCAGTATGGTGGAATCCCAGCAGCAGGCCCAGTACATGCTGAGAGCTCACTTTTAATATGTAATTGAGTCCGACCTCGGAAAATTAGTGGGGTTGGATATGTATCAGTCCTAGTACACAAAACCCTCAGCGCCATATTCCCCCACCATCCACAACCATCATGGAAAGTCAAACTCAGTCCAAGGCTTGCTGCTGCAGAGGAGGTTTATCTGATCCATTATCAAAACTATGGACCCCTGTACAATATTCACTAAGGAACATTAACAAAATCACTGAGAAAGCTTTCAATGCAGGAAATGGCAGCAGATAGAAGGGTAGTAATATTCCTTTGGAAAAAATGAACATTTAATCTTTTTGAAATGGTTTTGATTTAGGGAGATAGAGCCATATTTTAAAAATCCTGCAGTGGGTTTGAACCTCAACAAGCAGATATCCTCCTCATTTACCGTAAGTATTTGGTTCATTTACAAAAGAATAGCTTAAGAATTTCTTAAATATTTTGATAGCACAGTGGCTTGGCTGATGTTGCACTGTTCTATAGAAGTGATTTGTTCCATTTAAGATCCATATGACCAAGAAGAAAATGGCACATGTCATTGAAGTACCCTGTTTAGCCATAGTAAGAATTAATAAGCAAACAAGTGGATAATCATGACAGAACTAATACAATCTATTGTTAGAACAATGTTTCTAGTGCTTTGGGATTGTCAGAAGGGTAAAGGGTATTGATGTTAGACACTTAGAAAGAAAGATTTGCATTTATATAGAGCCTTTCATGACTTCAGGACATCTTTACAGCCAATTAAGTACTTTTGAAGTGCAGTCACTGTTGTAATGTAGGAAACACAGCAGCCAATTTGCACACAGCAAGGTCCCATAAGAAGCAATGTGATAATGACTATATTATCTGTTTTCTAATGATGTCGGTTGAGAGACACTGGAAGAACTCCTTTGCTGTTCTTTGAATAGAGCCATATGATCTTTTACATACACCTGAGAGAGCAGACGGGTCCTCGGTTTAACATCTCATCTGAAAGACAGCACCTCTAAGTGCAGCACTCCCTCAATACTGCACTGGAGTGTCAGCCTAGATTTTTGTGTTCAAGCCTCTGGAGTGGGACTCTGAACCCACAACCTTCTCACTCAGTGCTAACCGCTGAGCCAAGGCTGACACCTAATGACATCTAGTTAAATGAATTCATGTATTGGAAAATAGTCAGGCTGACAGTCTGTTACAAGTTTATATCTGAAAATGGCTATCTACCTCATATTTGCATTTTCAATAATAGTGAATGGTTTAAATCAATCCCTTCGCCTGGACGTCTGTAGACTAATGATAGCAATGTATTTGAAGAAAGGGCTGCACTTAAAATCAAATGCTTAAAAAATTCAGATCAAAATAGTACAGTGCTTCATTCGATGAGTAAAATGAGAGTTCATTATTTCAAATCATAGCAGTGACCACATTTTCAGTGTATTTGTGCAATTACATGGCTCTTGGTTCCAACCTACATGATGGCACCCTGGTCCACTGCAACTTCTTCTCTGTTGAAGTTTCCAGAGGTTCAGGTTAGAGGAGGAGGGTGAGGGAGAACCCAATAGTGGGCGATGAATATGCAAAGCCCTGCACCAAAACTGGCCAGATTGACAGCCTGAACAGGAATTTATGGCAGGAGGCCATGGGAATGGTCCACGGCAGTTAGTGGGGGGTCTGGCTGCGATCAGGGGAAGAGGGAGGCTCTGTACGCGATCGAAGGGAGGTGGGAGTAGAAAGGGAGGCCCAAGGCTTTCTCATGAGGCGCGGAGGCACACTCCTGCCCCTCTTGGCCCACAAGGAAGCCTGAAAAATAAATGTTAAACTTACCTCCTGTGCCTCTTCTGGTCCTGATTTGCACATGTATAACATGATCCTGCTTGCTTCCTGCTTGCCTGGTCAAAAGAGCAGGCTAATAAGAACGTAAGAAATAGGAGCAGGAGTAGGCCGAACCTGCTCCGCCATTCAATAAGATCATGGCTGATTTTTGACCTCATCTCCACGTTTCCGCCCGATCCCCATATCCCTTGAGTCCAAAAATCTATCAATCTCAGCCTTGAATATATTCAATGGCTTCTGGGGTCGAGAATTCCAAAGATTCACAACCCTCTGAGTGAAGAGATTCCTCCTCATCTCAGTCCTAAATGTCTGACCGCTTATCCTGCGACTATGCCCCCTAGTTCTAGACTCTCTAGTCGGGCGAAACAGCCTCTCAGTATCTACCCTGTCAAGCCCCCCTCGGAATCCTATATGTTTCGATGCGATCACCTCTCATTCTTCTAAACTCCAGAGAGTATAGGCCCATTCTACTTAATCTCTTCTCATAGGACAAACCTCTCAACCCAGGAATTAATTTTAATATGGGGACATGGTGAGAAGGAAGAGGGATCAGTGGGGTTAAGTGACTCCTGTTATTTCAACTGCCCCCCACCCAGTTTCCCCCAGGCGGGAGCAGTTAGAATTGATCCCCCTGTTCTTTTAAATCCTATTCAATGCACTTCTGATGTTTAGCACGGGAACTGCTTGTTGCTAAGGACATTTAAGGTGGGTGGGAGGAGGGGGAGTAATCAGGATTTTGTGTACCCACCCTTTCAACCTTCTATGTCACTTCTGGTTTTGACTACCTTGCACGATGGCACCAGACCTGATTTCGGGGAAGTCTTCCCTCTAAGTTTATACTTGGACTCAGGAAACTTCCTTGGCTTCCAGGAAATTCTGGAGTCCGATCCTGGCTTCAATTCATTTTCCTTTTCAGAAGATCACCAGGCCTTGCGTGGTGGCAACATTATTTATGGTCTCCTTTATTTTAATGAAGATTGCTACGGTGACCAGGATTTGGGAATGTTACTGATGCCACCCCCTCTTCCCCACTTCGCCCCACCCCCAGGACATTGGTTTCAGTGCTTAATTGGTCCCAGCTGGTATGGGGCAAACCTCTGAATGGATTTAGACAGGTAAGAAGTCCATTGGGCTATTTATAGGCTAAAGGAAGCTAATTAAAACGGGAATGAGGTTTGCCTGGTCAGCTAATACATTATTAGATAAGACTTGAGGCTCTGTAATATTTCAACAGCATGCCACCCTTTCTCAAAAGAACGCCGAGAAATTTTGACCATACGCTATGAGAAATGGTTTATTAAATTAAATGTCATTATCATCAGGAGTCATTAAATATTTATGTGCTTCATTTTATTCAGTTCTTTTTTTTTCCACGTACTGCAAAATAAATGTAGATGACAGAGTGGCTGTCGACTGGAGTAGCTCAGAGACAAGGCAGAAAGAGATAACAGATGACTTTGCCAGTGATTGGTAGCCTGTCAGGAAGAGATGAAGCTTACAGCATATTGTGCAGTAATAATATAATCCACAAACCATGCATGGAGTTGATAATTAATGCAAAGAGTGACTTGGCTTTGTGCTCCTCCTGGCTGTAAAACTATAATTGGTGCACTCATTTTCTCAGCTAGACTGGCAAGGTACAAAGAGAAATGAAGCAATGATGATTCAGTTAACAAATAAGTAACCATTTCCTTTCTGTGGATTTGGTGGTGCTTATTTATTTAAATTGTCTAGCATATTATAATAGTAGTCATCCATTTAATATTTATATAGAATTATATTCTATAGGAAGTTGGAAAGGTTTCTTTTTATTATTACATTTGCAAACATATCAAATAGTCAAGAAGAAATCAAAATATAAATTAACTATGAAGTTGTGTTTGTCTTTTTCTTCAATTGCAAATTAGTATTTTTTTTTCATTGATAGTTTTACTATAATCATCTGCTGGGAGGGATTAACATTTAGGCCACTTCAGCTTTTATGTTCAGATTCAAATCTTGATTTATGCGATAGCGTGAAACAGGCAGCCCGTTTTACATCACCTCTGATTTTTATTTCCATTGAAGTCAATCGTTTGGTGGCCACGGCTTACAGCTTGACGTCTGTGGCTCAATTTTCTAGGCCTTGTGCCTTCATCTTCGTGTTGCAGGCTCACCACCTACTTCTCGGCAGTTTTAAGTGTGAGACCAATTTTCCGGCATTGTAATTAAGCCCGAACCCAAATTTAGTTTGAACCTCACACTGGTGCGAACAGTTGGGTGGAGCAGCCAGACCACTGACTTTGTGTCCATTTTGAAGGAGTTCCTCAGGGTCTACAGCGGTCTAACCAGCGGCCGTTAAAGGGACTGTCAGAGCCATCAAAGAATAGGTAAGAAAATTTCATCAACTTTGCTTCCAATTTCCACCCTTCCGTCACCTTCACATGGTCCATCTCTGACTCTTCCCTTCCCTTCCTCGACTTCTCTATCTCCATTTTTGGGGATAGACTGTCAACCAATATCTATTATAAGCCCACCGACTCCTACAGCTACCTTGATTACACTTCCTCCCACCCCGCTTCCTGTAAGGACTCTATGCCCTTCTCCCAGTTTCTCTGTCTCCATCGCATCTGTTCTGACGATGCCACCTTCCACACCAATGCTTCCAATATGTCTTTGTTTTTCCTCGACCGAGGATTCCCCTCCTCTGTAGTTGGCAGGACCCTCAACTGTGTCCATCCTATTTCCCACACGTCTGCCCTCACCCCTTCCCTTTTGTCCCAGAACCATGATAGGGTCCCCCTTGTCCTCACCTTCCACCCCACCAGCCTACACATTCAACGTACCATCCTCTGCCATTTCCACCATCTCCAGCGTAATCCCACCACCAAACACATCTTCCCCTCCCCCCCCCCTTTCAGCATTCCGAAGGGACCCCTCCCTCCGCGACACCCAGGTCCACTCTTCCATTACTCCCAACACCCGCTCTCCTCCCCACGGCACCTTCCCGGGCAAGCACAGGAGATGCAACACCAGCCCTTTCACCTCCTCCCTTCCCACCGTCCAGGGCCCCAAACACTCCTTCCAGGTGAAATAATGGTTTACTTGTACTTCTTTCAATTTAATAAACTGTATTCGCTGCTCACAGTGTGGTTTCCTCTACACTGGGGAGACCAAACACAGACTGGGTGATCGCTTTGCTGAACACTTTTACTCTGTCCCTGAACTGTCGGTTGTTTACCATTTTAATTCCCCTTCCCACTCCCACTCTGACCTCTCTGTGCTCAGCCTCTTGCACTGTTCCAATGAAGCTCAACGTAAGCTCCAGGAACAGCGTCTCATCTTTCGTTTAGGCACTTTACAACCTTCTAGACTCAACATTGATTTCAATAACTTCATATCATAACCACTGCTCTCATTTTTTCAGACAGCAAGTGCTGGTAATGGTTCTACTGTTGCCATTTACAGCTACTCTAGACCCATCTTTTGTTTCTTAACTTGTCCTATTACCACCCTCCTTGCACCATCATCCCTTTTGTCATTTAATCATTCTTGCCCTCTGCCCTTTCAGTGACCTTCCCTTTTGTTCTTTTCTCCCCTCCCCTCTCTCCCCCCCCACCCTTTCCCTGGCTCTGCATTTGCTTAAAAACTTTAACTCTTTTAACATTGTCCAGTTCGAATGAAAGGTCTTCGACCTGAAAGGTTAACTCTGTTTCTTTCTCCACAGATGCTGCCTCACTTGCTGAGCTTCTCCAGAATTTTCCGTTCCTATTTCAGCTTTTCAGCATCCGCAGTATTTTGCTTTTGAAAGAATAGGTAAGTCTTTGTTTTATTTTACTTACCGTAACGGCAATACTGTGGACCACTGTCGGCCCGCACTAGACCCCCTCCCGACTGATCGCAATTTCAACCTGTTCAACTGAGTATGCGACAGGGACACCCGGCCAAAGCCGACAGGGTCTTTTAACATGTGCATGTCACCGGGACCCGACTGCAATTTTTACTAGGCAGCCTGAGCAGGAATCGACAGTGAATTTCTTGCCAGGCCAACTCAGCGAGGAAGTGGATCGGGGCCAGAAGAGGGCAAGAAATGTAAGGTTTCATTTTTTTTTTACTTTCCTGGTGGGGCCAGGAGAATCCTCCTTCAGACCCCACAAGGAAAGCTTAGTCCTCACCTGTCGTGATCTCGTTCCCCACCTTCCCAATTGACGGACTGCTACCGGGCAGCCTGGCAGTTAGTCCCGCCACATACCCACTGTCGGTAGGCAGATGCCAAACCATGCGATTGTCTGCCATTTCCTGCCGACTTCCCATCCGCAGTGGATGGGGGAGGGTGTCTCATTCGTGCATGGACGGGCGGGCAGGAAATTAACTCTCCAGTGCGGTTTTCCACCGGAAACCAGCTGGCAGTTAAAATCCAGGCCAAAGTATTGCCCTGTCAGTAGCTTGCGAAGTACTGTGGATGAAATTTCATTCCTTACTTGAATCAAATTGTCTTGTTTAGCCAACTAAAGCGGGTGTCTTGTTTAGAAGGCTTCTTGAACAGTGTATCTAAATGGATCATTATTCCACAACGTTTTGACTTCCAAACAATTTTCTCAGCTAACCAAGGAGAAACTAGATGCTCCACCATTCATTCCATTGCAGATCAATCAAGCTCTTCACTCAATAACATTTAATCGAAAATCTTGCCAATAGTATCCTTTCAAAATTTAAACAGTGCAAATGAATTGTGGTTAACGTGTTTTTTCTTTTGCCTCTTTTTTTTCAATTTAATAGCTGTTTTTCTTTTAAAATTAGGCTGCAGATATAATGAAGGAATTGATGAGAGGTACTGATGCTGAATGTGAGGGGGCTACTAACACGATGCCAACAACAATAACGTGCATTTTTATAGCGCCTTTAGCATAGTAAAACGTCCCAAGGCACTTCACAGGAGTGTAATCAGACAAAATTTGACACCAAGCCTCATACGGAGATATTAGGAGAGGTGGTCAAAGAGATTGGTTTTGAGGAGCGTCTTAAAGGAGGAGAGAAAGGTAGTGAGGTGGAGGGGTTTAGGGAGGGATTTCCAGAGCTTAGGGCCTAGACAGTTGAATGCATGGCTGCCAATGGAGGGGCGTAGGAAATCGGCAATGCTTAAGAGGTCAGAATTGGAGGAACGCAGCGTTCTCAAAGGGTTGTCGGGCTGGAGAAGGTTACAGAGATAGGGAGGGGCAAGACCATGGAGGGATTTGAATACAAGGATGAGAATTTTAAATTTGAGGCATTGCTGGTCCGGGAACCAATGTGGGTCAGCGAGCACAGAGGTGATGGGTGAACGGGACATGGTGCGAGTCAGGATACAGGCAGCAGCAGAGCTTTGAATGAGCTGAAGTTTACACATATGGTTAAAATGACAAGCTTGTTGGAATGTTCTATATTATTGATTCTAACTACTGAACTTAATTCAGATGCCTTGCCAGCTAATTAAATTCTCCTATCCAGCTCCCTCTGTCATTTTGGCCCAGTTAGTAACACTCTAGCCTCTGAATCAGAAGCTTATGGCTCCAAGCCCCACCTCAAGAGATAAGTACATAATCTAGACTGACACTTTAGTGCAATATGAGGAATTGCTACCTTGTTGGAAGTGTCATTTTTTGGATAGGATGTTAAACTATGGCCCTGTCTGCTGATTCAGGTAGATATAAAGGATGCTATGATACTTTTTTAAGAAATGGGGGATTAAATTGGGCCACGTAGCACCCATTGTGTAGGTGCTACGTGGATTCCTAAGCCCAGAAAATGGAGTCCGCGATGCGTGCCCACACTTCCGGCGTGACGTGAACAGGACACCATCTTTGTTTGCGCACACGCATCGAACGAACGCCGGCAGCATGTAAAGTAGGGAGATTATGGCGTAAATCAGTGTGCAACGTTGATTTGAAGCAGCCGGCGCCATTTTCGAAATCCCCACTCCAGCCAACGCAATGTCCTCACCTCCCACAACTGAACAGGAGTTAAAGGGCATGAAGGACCAAACCCCCACCCCAGTGCTATTTAAAGGGATCATGCAGGGGTTACAGGTTAGTTGCTGGATTAGTTATTCTGGCTGCTGGTACAATTGTAGGTGTTTGTGGAAGTCTCCTATACTTGGAGAAAGTTGCAATATAACATAGAGAGGGTCTGGGTGGTCATGCAGTACTGTCAGTGACAATTAAAATTGTGTGCTGAACAAAGTTATTTCCATGACTGGGAGCATTCAGAGAGGCCATGCAGAGCAGGACAAGCTGCTAGAAGAGGGAGGAGGAGGAGGAAGAGATGAAAGAGGAAGTGGAGAAGGAGGACGAAGTGCAGCAGGAAATGAAGGAAGACGCAGGGAGGCAACAAGGTACACAGGCCGTGTCTGCCAGGGTTCTGCGTGATCAGATTATGAATGACAGATACCAGTAACCTCAATGACACCTCCCCATTCACCTACAGTCCCACACTCCTTACCTTTCCTCTCTCACATAACCCTCAAATCATCCTCCTTATGATTACACATTGCTTCCTCCCTCAGCTCATGGCAGAAATGAAAACCAACACCAAATGCAAATCTAAATCCAAATTTATCAATTAACATATACAATAAAGCAAATAAAATGATACTATTTACCTTTGTGCATTCCCTTAGTGCCTGTCATTCATGTGCCTTTACCTTTCCTAGTGCTCCTACAAGGTGCATCCCCAATGGCTGGAGCATGGATAATGGAAGGTCTACTGACCTTCAATGAGGAGTGTGCCGATGGTCTTGGAGGACGACCTCAAACAGCTCTGGACTGAGAAGGCCCAGCTTCAGACTGCACCATCTCAGCCTGGGCTGCAGCAGTCTGGCCTGGCTAGCTGACAGTCAACAGCAAGGGCACAGGTCGAGTGGCAGGGGTGGGAGCAGGAATGATGTCATGAGAATGAGAGAGGACAGCAGTTTCGTCTTCCATGGCGCCACTGCCAATCTCCTGGGGCGGCGCCTCAGCAATCCTGGTGATCTGCTGGAGAACAGATTACTGGAGTGCTGTGACACCCTGGAAGCCCTGTTCCACAGTGGTCCCCAGAGCCACGATAGCAGCAGTCTGAGATCCCAAAGCAACAGTCTGAGCTCCAAATGAAGCATGCAGACCTTGGGTGGCAGATGTTTGTGCTGCAATGGAAGCTGAGACATCGGTCTTCAAACGCTGCATCGTGGTGGGTTCCACAGGTGTGCTGATGGAGGTGACCACCCATTTCATGTGAGAACAGTTGGGCTCCAAGCTCTGCACAAAGCCCTGTGCCAAGTTGGAGCTGGACTCCTCCTTGCCCCTTGACATTGTGCGCAGGCTTTCTGCAGGCTTTCCAGTGCACCAAGCATTTGGTTTTGTACCCCCAACAGCCTTCTTCTGTAGCCTGGCCCATCAGTCCTCATCTGACTCCTCTGCAGAACTAGTGTGCGACCTCGCCCTCTGGCGAGCTGGCACCTGTGGTATCCGTTACCCCCGCCCCAGCTTCTGCGCACTTGTGTCCGGCATCTCACCACATGCAGATCCCTCCTCTATCCTAGCCTCTAAAATGTACGTAGTGTCAGTATCTGAACTACGAGTATAAGATTGAGTGACGGTGTGTCTGCATCTTCACTGTCACCTTCCTCTGCCTCCTCTGACTTTGGGCTGTCCTGAGGATATGATAAGGTTTGTTCTTTCTTATGCCATTGTCATTCACTAACTATTCACAAAAATATTAAAAATGATATACCACCAAAGATAAAAGAATACTATGTTAATCATAATTTGTTGGAATTGTTTGACCATAAAATGGAATACAGTGGAAGCTCTATTATCCACTATATTGGAGGTCCACTCCCCTCCCCCAGCTGTGGATAATGAAAATTGGCAGATAATTGAGAGCTCCAAATTGTGGTTTCACAAATATTCCGAAACATGGGGATGAAGATATGGAAAGAGATTGGGAAAGACAAGAGATAGTTTTGATGCCTTGTGAAAGGTTTTGTCCCACAAAGAATCTGGCAGTTAACCATGATAGTGGATAATGAAAGTCCAGATAATGGAAACAACTGTATTAAAATTAATACCTATTAATGTTGAAGTAACTTGGATCAAATCTATCGGTTTTTATAGCCCTCTATGGAATATCCACGTGCAGTCCATAGTATGCACTCATCTCACCCTCCTATCTATTTTATTTGCTATTGGAAGGACAGATGTTTGGACCTTCACATGGCAAACATCAACCACAGGTCAGCTACCTCTTGGATAACAGGAACATACCACCACTAAACATGAGCCCAGCCAAACCAATTCCAGAATAATGAGAGCGTTTGGAGTGTTTGGATTATGAACCTGACCAGGAGGTGCAGCTCAGAAAAAGACAGAACAGCACTTGAAGAGTAGACGCTTAATCCTTTTGGTGTCATGTCTTCTCATATTCTTGGAGAAAAGAACCAGAAGCACTCAGGCACACTGGCATATTCCCACAAATATTCTGAGTGTTTAAAGGGAGAGATCTCAATTATTCAGTGTCTGATTGCCGGAGAAGTGTATTTGAAGATCGGGTTGGAGCGACCCTCAGGCAAGTGAGGAAGGGTGGACGATTGGGCCTCGGACCGGGAAAGGTGGGCAATTATTCCAGGAAGGTTAGATGATTGGGCCCCGGGCTGGGAAGGGTGGGCAACAGGCTGGGATTTAGTGGTGGGGGGGGAGGGGCGTGGAGCGGTGGCCGAGATGGGGTGGAGCAGCCCGTGTTCTTTTAATGTTGAGTCAGAAGAAACACTCCTGCACCTCCCGGCTCCACATCCAGGTAAGTATGGGACGGGGCCTTCCTGCCGGTTAGCGCACGTTACGCTATGCGAGTTCAGCACGTGGCGAATGAAGCACTGGCGCATTCAAAAATCGAGAACGGGTCCTGCAAGGTGCGCAGGACCCTAATTTAAATAAATTATTCTGGCTTTTAAAGGTTCCCGACCTGCGCTCCTGGTGCCAGTGCATCTATCAGCGCAGCTCTGGACGTAAATGTGCACGTGCTTCCTACCGGCCATATTGGGAGCTTAGTAGGCTGGTTAGTGCCCGAAAAATGGGCACTGTGCGACCGAATTTCTAGGCCATGGAGTTTCGTTTTAGCTGGATAGAATCCTCTGTAGAATAGGTGGAATCCTCCATGGATTTAGACGTATATATTACACTGTTTACAGATTAGTGCAACGTGGCTAAACTGAATCAGTACATCGACTGTTTAGTCAACGTGCTAAGCCAGTTGTCTGCCACTTAATGACAGGAATTGGCAAGTCTTAATTACCACTTCAGTTGAACTGGGATAATTATGCATGGCATAATTAAAGATGCAGTGCAGTCTGTTGCCCTTGCAATTTTATGTTACTCCTACTACATGGACTTGAAAGTAAAAGTGTTTATAATTATATATATATATATATGTGATAATGAATTGATGGTTGCTTCCTTACATATCATCACTCACTATACTGGACCTTAAATGAAGAACTGTAAAATATATAGAGGCAGAATTACTGTTACTTTCCAGCATACTTTGTACGCTGATGTCTTAAATAAGCTGACTTGCAATTTAATGTAAGCACAGGAAAAGGCAAAGAAGTCATAGATAAAGGGCTCGATTTTCCTGGGAAATTGCAAGTGCGTTGGGGGCAGGGGGCTCCGAAAATCGGGACAACCCCGTTCAGGTTCGGAGCCTGGCTCCAACCCACCGAAGCACCTCTGTGTGCGCGGGCATCCCGAATCCAGAATTCCCGCTAGCAATTAAAGCCAGCGGGATGATAGTTTAAGAGCCAAATGATCCTCATTGAGGTGCTTAAGGCACTTTACTTGTGACATATTAGGTAGTTAGAACGATTTTTAACTTACTTGGGCGGCTTTCCCACGGCTCCTGATTCAGGTGTGAAGGGCTGGATCAGGCAAAAAGAAACAAAATAAATTACATAAAAAACTATTGCACGAAGTTAAAACACAAAATCAACCTACCTTTCTGCCCTGCTGTGATGTCCGATGTCTCCTTCTCCGATGTCCCCCTCTTCACCCCCTCGATGTCCCCCCAATCTCCCCTTCTTCACCCCCCCCCGATGTCCCCCCAATCTCCCACTCTCCGTCCACAATCTTCCCCTCTCCCCCCTGATCTTCCCCTCTCCTCCCCAATCTTCCCCTCTTCCCCCTCGACCTTCCCCTCTTCTCCCCCCTGATCTTTCCGTCTCCCCCCCGATCTTCCCCTCTTCCGCCCCTGATCTTCCCCTCTCCCCCCCCCAATCTTCTGTTCCATTGCCAGATGACGTCTCGCTCTCTCTCTTTCTCTCCCCGCCTCCTGGCGTTGCAGCTCCTGATGGCAGCCAGCTCCCTGCGGCCAACCCACCACCATTTCAAAATTGAGCCCAAAGGAATTGGTTGTGAAACAATATATTTCCATATGTCAGGTGTCCGCACATGTACTGTCATTAAAATTCTATTATGTAGTAGATGCCATCTAAATAATCTGCTAATATGAAGCCCCTCACATTGGGCTATATTTTCTCCTGATCACTAACGTTAGCGAAAAAGTGGCTGTGTAGCAACTGTGCACTTCTGCTAGAATGGACTATTTGGACACATTCAGGATGCGCCATAAAGATTGCTCCCATCCAAAAATGGGTTTACAAAAATGAACAAAACATGAGAGAAAAAGTAGCAGAATTACACAGCACGTGGGAGAATCGAAAAAGGAGGATTTGGGGATAACTTTAACCCTTCGGGGTGGGTGGGAGAGGAGGCAGGTGGGGGTTAAAAATAAAAAAATCGGGAAACCCGACCCCAACCTGCCTTCAACCCGCCCACTTCCGGATTTAATGGAGGTGGGTCGGGGGGGGGCGGGCGACCAATCCGCTCTCAGGAGGCGGGTCGGTCTGTGAGATATCTTAAGTAGGCTGCGTGGCTCCGTTTTAACGAATATTTTATTTTTAACTTCTGCAGGCATCGGGAAACCCGACAGATATAAGGAGGTGGGAAGGGCTGGATCCACTAGGTAAGTGCCTTTATTGCACTGCTTGTGGGCTTCCCCCCGGCCTACCAAACTCACCTTTCAAACATACCACATTCGGCCGACACCCTGCCCCGGCCCTGTGATCGGCCGACTCCCACCACCCCCCCCCCAACCGATGTTCAATCACCCCCCTCCCCCAAATGATGTTTGATCCCCGCAATGTCTGATTGCTCACCCCCCCCCCACCCCGCCATGTCCTAACCCCACCACCCCACCCCCTTGTGATGTCTGACTTACCCACCATCCGCTCCCTGGCTATTTTCCAGCCTGACAGCCAGCCAGCCTGTACTGCGGTTAAATTTGGCAGGACCTGCGGCAAGCCCTTACTTCCAGGTTTCCCGTCCGCAAATCCTCCACCCCCCCACCCACTCTCTTCCCGGCTCTGAGTTATTATTGGGCCCTTTGACTTCAAGTCAACCCTGAGTCAGCTCTGGAAATTAACTGGTCGCAAGGTATAATTACGTGTCTCAAGGAAGACATGCAAGATGACTTTGAAAAACTGACATTTTATTTTCTATACAATAAAAGATTGATAAATTGTTTAGAGTGAATTTTACTTTGGCCCCAACTTTAACTCAGGCCGAGAGCGGTGGGGGCAAGGGGACGAGGCAGGCGGCAAACTGTCCCGATCTCGGCAGCCTGAGGCCCAGGAGATTTTAACTACCTGGACTTCGTCCAAATAGCTCCAGTCAGTCTCTCGCCCGAAACTGGTGTGAAGAGGCAGATGGCCGGCCATCAGGAGCACAATGTCGGGTGACAGGAGGCCCCTGCCAGGGACCGGAGGAATAGTCCCCCAGCACTTAGTTAAGTTACGGGCAAGGGATAAGAGCATAAGAAATAGGAGCAGGAGTAGGCCAATCGGCCCTTCGAGCCTGCTCCGCCATTTAATAAGATCATGGCTGATCTGATCCTAACCTCAAATCTAAATTCATGTCCAATTTCCTGCCCGCTCCCCGTAACCCCTAATTCCCTTTACTTCTAGGAAACTGTCGATTTCTGTTTTAAATTTATTTAATGATGTAGCTTCCTGGGGCAGCAAATTCCACAGACTTACCACCCTCTGAGTGAAGAAGTTTCCCCTCATCTCAGTTTTGAAAGAGCAGCCCCTTATTCTAAGATTATGCCCCCTAGTTTTAGTTTCACCCATCCTCGGGAACATCCTCACCGCATCCACCCGATCAAGCCCCTTCACAATCTTATACGTTTCAATAAGATTGCCTCTCATTCTTCTGAACTCCAATGAGTAGAGTCCCAATTTACTCAACCTCTCCTCATATGTCCGCCCCCTCATCCCCGGGATTAACCGAGTGAACCTTCTTTGTACTGCCTCGAGAGCAAGTATGTCTTTTCTTAAGTATGGACACCAAAACTGTATGCAGTATTCCATGTGCGGTCTCACCAATACCTTATATAACTGCAGCAATACGTCCCTGTTTTTATATTCTATCCCCCTAGCAATAAACACCAACATTCCGTTGGCCTTCTTGATCATCTGCTGCACCTGCATACTAACTTTGTGATTTTCTTGCACTAGGACCCCCAGATCCCTTTGTACTGCAGTACTTTCCAGTTTCTTGCCATTAAGATAATAACTTGCTCTCTGATTTTTCCTGCCAAAGTGCATAACCTCACATTTTCCAATATTGTATTGCATCTGCCAAATCTCTGCCCACTCACCCAGCCTGTCTATATCCCCTTGTAGGTTTTTTAAGGGAGGACCTCACGATCGGGGGTGGGGGAGGGTAGATCGGGTCAGGGGAGACCTAAACGATCCTCATGGGGTCCAGAGGAGTAATTCTGCTCCTCCTGGGCCCACAAGGAAAGCCCCCCAAAAAAAGTTTAAAACCTTACCTTTCTGGGCCTCTTTCAGCTCCGACTGCGCTTCCCGTTAGGTTGGCCTTGCGGGAAAGCCACAAAGACTTTGGTTAAAATAGCAGTCGGGCCCTGATGATGTCATCGGAGCCCGATCTGCATGTCTAAAGAAGGACCCTGCTGGTTGCTGGCAGGTGGATGTCTCGCCTGCCCAGAAGAGCAGATTGAAATCAGAACCTGTGGGATCGGTGTGGGATGTCGGTGGGTGAGTCCCATGGGCAATTTTAACTGCCTGCCCATCTGGTGCCCACCGAGTGGGCTGGGTTAAAATTGCTCCTTTTTGTGTGTATGTGCTTGATTTCTTTCGTGGATATAATTTGTTGGTGCATTTATTCTCCTTACATGCCATAAACTTTGGAATATTAGTTGCTGAAGTGCCTAACTATTTTGTGCTCTGTTCTTGAAAGAGTACCACTGATAGGTGGCTGTATAATCAACTTCACTAGCTGCAGAGGGTACAGAAGGCCCACTACCTATATCTGTGGCTAGCCATGATAGGCCTACTTACACTTCAAAACTACTTCATTGTCTGTAAAGTGCTTTGGGACGTCCTGAGATCATGAAAGGTGCTATATAAATGTAAGTTCTTCTTGTTAGGCTTCTCTTGTAGGAATGATTGTTCAAATGCATGCTTCCAGCACAGAGCTGCACCTAACACACATTCAGAAAAACAGCCATTGTGAGAACATAATTTTTTATATAAACCTTTATTAAGTAGGATTTTAGTTTGGCTTCCCACATAGCCTGTGTTGCTACTTTACAGTAACAATCTTGCATTACCTTTGTGCTCTTTTAAAAAAAATTGTACTTCTTTTGCACCTCCCTCCAGGTCCTCACACTAGGCGACACTGAATTTACTTTCGCTGTGATATCATAGAAATTTACGGCACAGAAGGAGACCATTCGGCCCATCGTGTCTGTGCCGGCCGAAAAAGAGCCTAATCCCACTTCCCAGCACTTGATCCGTAGCCTTGTAGGTTATGGAACTTCAAGTGCATATCCAAGTAAATATATATATAAAAAGATATATTGCCATGCGTATTACCTCTGTAACATGTTTAGGTTTCCTTCCTTCTGCAACAGGAAGATCCTGCCGTTTGTTCATTTCTCAGTTCTCATGTATCTATGGGTTTTGCAAAGTTACCACTCAGTCATTTTATGCAAAAAATCTGCATAACATAGCTGGATTAACAAACGTTTTGAGTGCTTGAGAAGTATTGAGAGATCATTATTACAGGTATGCCATTCCCATAAAAAAATTTACAATCAATGACATTGCATATTTCAATGCTTTTCTGCCATTTTATTATCAGACCATAAATAACGGAGAAATACAGGGTATTTAACACCTTTTCAAAGAAAAGAGGAAAATATATCCCATTACGGCAGTTTTATTCTTCTTATTTGGCATTGGCGGCACCGCATGGTGATTCTGCTGCTGATGCTACCAGACAGTATCATCAGCAACTTACATTTATATAGCCCTTTAAATGTCGAAAAATGTTCAAAGCACTTCATCGAGACATGAGGAAAATGGATACTGAGACAAAGAAGGAGAGATAAGGAAAGGTAACCAAAAGGTTGTTGAAAAGAGATGGATTTTAAGGAGGGTTTTAAAGGAGGGGAGAGAGATGGAGAGACAAAGGGGTTTAGGGAGGGGATTCCAGATACTGGAGGTGGACTAGGAGGCAAGGTCTGGAGATGAACTCTGTTGTTCTGACAGAGTCCAGCGCCAACTTTCTGTGGGTCCTGTGAGCTAATGTTGGAGGCAGTGCATAATCAGTATGTATGGACATAAAGAAAGAAAGAACTTGCATTTATATAGAGCCTTTCTCAACCTCAGGATGTCCCCAAGTGCATTACAGACACTGAAGCACTTTTGAAACGTTATCACTGTTGTAATGTAGGAAACAATGTAAGGTAGCAAATAATAAAGTACCACCTCATATAAATAATTGTCTTTGTTTTATCAGCCCTCCAACAGGCCCAACTGGCATCACACCGCAGGCAAAATCAGGTAGATTGGCACCCGTAGGGCACAAGTCCCTGTTCGACAGCTGCCCTTCCAGTGCCCTAAACTACAAACGAAAAACTTTAGCCCCATTGTAACATGTGTGGAAGGAATACATTCTGTGGTACTTGCTGCTAATACACGTGTAATTTTGGTAAAGTAGAATGCAACACATGCACAAAAGTTTGAATAAGGAGATGAGATTTAAATTGAATAAAAAGTGTCTGTATAGGTACAGCCTTTAGGCTATTGATTTTAAGCAATGTCTCATTAATTGTGCACAAGATGAACTTTTCCTAAAATCAATAATCTCCTGCTGTGTGTTGAGAGAGATTTTCATCTTACTGTACTGTGCAAGTATTTCTGTCACAAGAAATAGAGGTTTCTATGCAATTACAGTCATAACATATTTGCAGTAGGAACCATTAAAGGTTCCATTTTGTCCATTAAATTGCACCCGAACGTGCAGATATTCAAATCTCGTGACTCTTTAGATTTCATTTTTAACCCACAAATAGCTGTTTTAATGGAAAGAATAACCACTGTCCAATGACAGATGTGCAATGTTTAACTCCATGCAGGTCACATACTGCATAACATTCATTTAAATTGTGTGTTGTATTGATGGTTACTTAAGGTATAATAGGCCTTCAGAGTGATTTATATTTATGGATTTGATGTCTAGATTGAAAAGTTGCAGTTCAGTATATGATGCACCCAATGTTTTAAAGCACGGTTTGGGCTGTTAGAAATGGCCACCTGACATAATAAACGGGAAAATTACCAATACTGTCTCATATAATACCACAGGTCTTACAATGCAGCCTTTGCTGAATCCCAGCATCATTTTAAAATGGAAATTTTTTCTCAGTATAAACATTAGCAAATTGGATTGTTGCAAGGTGGGCAAGATGAATCAGCCTCGGCTGTGATCCTCCTCAGGTCAAACAACCTGTGACGGCTCACACATGACTACATAGAATCACATAGAATTTTAGAGCACAGAAACAGGCCATTCGGCCCAAAAGGCCAAGGCTGGTATTTATGCTCCACACGAGCCTCTTCCCACCTTACTTCATCTGTAAACCTATCAACATATCATTCTATTCCTTTCTCCCTCATGTACTTATCTTGCTTCCCCTTAAATCCATCGATATTATTCGTCTCAACCACTCCATGTGGTAGTGAGTTCCACATTCTCACCACTCTCTGAGTAAAGACTACTGGCTACTTGGACAATACAATGGAGAGCAGATGATGCCCATGAAACCGTCCCCCAATAAGTAGTCAACATGATCAGGAAGGGAGAGGAGGGGAGAAAATTGGCAAAAGCAACTGGAATCTTGTCGCTGTCTCAAGAAGTAAGAAGAGCGAACAACTGGAACCATAGCAACAAAGGATGGTGTATTTTAAAAGTTATGTTTTGAGGATGTAAAACTTAACTGCTGCTTAAGGTTCTGCTGTGTGTGGGGATGAGGTGGAGTCAGCTAATGCTGGGCGAAAGGTCCTGTTTCTGACGGTGGACATTTCATTTTACATAGTGAGACAATGTATTGTTTTAAAAAGGAATAAATATTTCTTTAGAAGTTTACCTTTGCATCTTTTTGTCCATTCAGAAGAAATCGTTTTTCAGTTTATTCATAAAAATGGAGACATAAGAGCCAATTTTGTAAATTAAGCCTGCAGGACCTAGCCTAGAAAGTTTGGTTCCTGATGGATGTCAACTGAGATTGTGTGGGGAGGAGGGGTTTCAGGATTTGAGGCAGAGCCCAGATCCGTCAGGTTTCCCCCCATATAAGTTACCCTGAAAATTTCCAACCCCCCTCCCATCCCAACATCTTCTGCCTGTTTCCCATGTCTCGGCAGCATCTCAGAGGGGTATCTGGGAGCATTCCTAGAATATCCCAGGAATTTCACCCAGCTTGTCCCTCTTCCATATAGTGGTTCCCATGCTGCTTTTCTGGTCCCAATAGAATGTAATAACATTTTTGGCCTGATAATGGCCTCGGACTTCCTCCCTCAGAGCAGCTAGAAATTCCAATGACACAGTGGGACAGGCCCTTCTGTAACACCTCTACAGGTATGGGTTACCAACCCTGAATATTCTAATGATCCCATGGTGGGTCAAGGTGAAGCCAAAGCAGGGGTTGGAAATCCTGCTCCACTCCACTTTTGCCACCCTTAATGGATTCACAGAAGATCTACATTCACTTCTCAAGGACAGTTGGACAGTTTGAGTTATGGGTGGATCTCTGTACCTTTACTGATTTATATCAATAGAAGCAGGATGCGAAGATTCAGACAACACACAGTAGCTAAATCCCATTAAAAATAGTTCAGAGAAAAAGTGCGAGGCAAAATTAAAGTGAGAGGAAACCCAACATGGAGTCATGTGACAGGAGCCTGTGGCATGTGACGGAGCAATACAGCACTCAACCCCCTGTTTGGTGGCAGGCAAAATGGACATACAGCTGCACGCGTGATCCTGGCATTGAGTAGATGCATGCACAATCAGAAAATGTTTCCTTTGTGTTTTGTGGCCCCATGCAGTTCTCTAAATTTAACATCATAATATTCAGCACTGGAAATTTACAGAAAATAATTATTGTTAAAAGTGTATCTTCAGCCAGCTATTTCTAAGAATCCCAACACGTTTACGATTCTGTTTTGTACTGATTGAACCATGAAATGGAGCTGTTGCAATTTTTTTTTTATATATGGCAACTAAATCCAGAGTCTAAAGATAGCAACAACTTACTAAAATGGATTTTAAAATGGATGCCTTTGTTCCTCGTCTGTATGAATTTAAAGTCATGTGCTAGAGACATGAAGACATTGTCAGCATACTGCAGCCACGTTTAAGGCAACAGAATCAATACCTCATTTTATAGCAAAAGCTGGGTGTAAATTTATGCTGCTGAATGTAATTCAGGCCTACAGACCATTTAGAATCTCATGCCTAACCACTTCACACGGGTTTCAAAATACATTTAAGTTTCCCTCATCTGAATTGATTACCTCGTCTCCAAATCTTTCCTTGTCGAAACATTGCTGGATGACTTTGAATCGAATGAGAGACAAAGAAAGGTTGTTGTTTCAAAGTCATGTGTAACAGTTTCAATTTAGCTCAATCATTTTACAGGTTGCATCCAAAGTAGAGGTATTTTTTTCTGTAATTCATTCTTTAATTCAGACTGACTTCGAATGCACAGTACACATGTAAGGTACTGGGTCACTTTTATCCTTTACCTGATGAAAATTGTAAACTCTGTCTAGTTATCATTAAAAAAATTTGGCAAGTGCAGCAGGGATAATACACTTTATCAATTGGGTTCCCAATGGAGGTCTGATTTTTAGTCTACAAAGTAGATATGACATTGCATAATAACTAAGATCAGACACGTCAGTCATTCATAAAATATATGCAAAAATGGCACCACACACTAAAGATTTTTGATGTGAGATCAACGGTCTCTTTTATCAGTTCTTTGGATAAAAATGTTACCCCTTTTACGGAATTTGTCCCTTTAAAAATTCCTTAACACAGAGTCACTTACATTCTTTTTTTTTCTCTTCTGCTCCCCCCTTCCTTTGCATTTCTCTCTGGTTAACCTTGCCAACTGGGTCTCCTTTAAACTCCACCCTGTAAATTATTCATCCTCTTGATTCAACACTCCATACAAAACAAAAATGTTTGTCATCGGGTTTCTGCTTCTAGATCCTTTCACCTAAAGCAAATGCATTTAAGCTCCCAATAGGCTAAAGAGGCTTAAGGAGTACCTTGTGTGAAGTATGGCTCTTATAAACATTGCATTTAACCAAGCGCTGCATCTGTCCCATTGATTCCAAATCAATAGTCCTGAAGGAATGAGTATAGGCTTCCTGCTGACTCTTTCTTGCTTTCTGTAACTTATCAAAATACCTCTAGGCAATTGAACCATCCCTTCAGTTGAATTGAATTTTGTCATAAATGAGGAATTGTATTAATTTATATAAATTCTCATGGGTGATGCAGAGCTTTCAATCATAGAATCATTACAGCACAGAAGGAGGCCATTCGGCCCATCGAGCCCATGCCAGTTCTTTGTTAGAGCAATCCTGTTAGTCCCATACCCCTCTCTTTCTCCGTAGCCCTGCAAATTGTTTCCCTTCAAGTATTTATCCAATTCCGTTTTGAAAGACATGATTGCATCTACTTCCACCACCCTTTGAGGCAACACATTCTAGTTCATAACTACACGCTGCATAAAAAAGTTTTTCCTCATGTCGCCTTTGGTCTTTTTGCCAATCACATTAAATCTGTGTCCTCCGGTTCTCAACCCTTCCGCCAATGGGAACAGTTTCTCTTTATTACTTTATCTAAACCCTTCATGAGGTGAGAGTGACTGCCCTTGACATCAAGGCAGCATTTGACTGAGTGTGGCACCAAGGAGTCAATTGAAGTCAATGGGAATCAGGGGGAAAACTCTCCAGTGGCTGGAGTCATACCTAGCATAAAGGACGATGGTAGTGGTTGTTGAAGGCCAATCATCTCAGCCCCAGGACATTGCTGCAGGAGTTCCTCAGGGCAGTGTCCTAGGCCCAACCATCTTCAGCTGCTTCATCAATGACCCTTCCCTCCATCATAAGGTCAGAAATGGGGATGTTCGTTGATGATTGCACAGTGTTCAGTTCCTTTCGCAACCCCTCAGATAATGAAGCAGTCCGTGCCCGCATGCAGCAAGACCTGGACAACATCCAGGCTTGGGCTGATAAAAGGCAAGTAACATTCGTGCCAGACAAGTGCCAGGCAATGACCATCTCCAACAAGAGAGAGACTAACCACCTCCCCTTGACATTCAATGGCATTACCATTGTTGAATCCCCCACCATCAACATCCTGGGGGTCACCATTGACCAGAAACTTAACTGGACCAGCCACATAAATATGGTGGCTTCAAGAACAGGTCAGAAGCTGGGTATTCTGCGGCGAGTGACTCTCCTCCTGACTCCCCAAAGCCTTTCCACCATCTACAAGGCACAAGTCAGGAGTGTGATGGAATACTCTCCACTTGCCTGGATGAGTGCAGCTCCAACAACACTCAAAAAGCTTGACACCATCCAGGACAAAGCAGCCTGCTTGATTGGCACCCCATCCACCACCCTAAACATTCACTCCCTTCACCACCGGCGTCCCGTGGCTGCAGTGTGAACCATCTACAGGATGCACTGCAGCAACTCGGCAGGGCTTCTTCGATAGCACCTCCCAAACCCGCAACCTCTACCACCTAGAAGGCAAGGGTAGTACATAGAAATAACATCACCTGCACGTTCCCCTCCAAGTCACACACCATCCCGACTTGGAACTATATCGCCGTTCCTTTATCATCGCTGGGACAAAATCCTGGAACTCACTACCTAACAGCACTGTGGGAGAACCTACAGCACACGGACTGCAGCGGTTCAAGAAGGCAGTTCATCACCACCTTCTCAAGGGCAATTAGGGATGGGCAATAAATGCTGGCCTTGCCAGCGACGCCCACATCCCATGAATGAAAAAAAATTATTATGAACACTTCTACCAAATCTCCTCTTAACCTTCTCTGCTCTAAGAAGAACAAGCCCAGCTTCTCCAGTCTATCCATGTAACTGAAGTCCCTCATCCCTGGAATCATTCTAGTAAATCTTTTCTGCACCCTCGCTAAGGCCTTCACATCCGTCCTAAAGTGCAGTGCCCAGAATTGGACACAATACTCCAGCTGTGGCCGAACCAATGTTTCATAAAGGTTCAATATAACTTCCTTGCTTTTGTACCCTATGCCTCTATTTATAAAGCCCAGGATTCCGAATGGTTTTTTAACCACTTTCTCAACCTGTCCTGCCACCTTCAAAGATTTATGCACATATACCCCCAGGTCTCTGTTCCTGCATCCCCTTTAGAACTGTACCATTTAGTTTATATTGCCTCTCCTCATTCTTCCTGCCAAAATGTATCACTTCACAATTCTCTGCATTACATTTCATCTGTCATATGTTCGCCCATTCCACCAGCCTGTTTAATGTCGTCTTGAACTCTATTACTATCCTCCTCACTGTTTGCTGCACTTCCAAGTTTTGTGTCATCTGCAGATTTTGAAATTGTGCCCTGTACACCCAAGTCTAAGTCATTAATATATATCAAAAAAAGCAATGGTCCTAGTACCGACCCGAGGGGAACACCACTGTATACATTCCTCCAGTCCGGAAAATCAACCGTTCACCACGACTCTCTACTTCCTGTCACTTAGCTAATTTCGTATCCATGCTGCCACTGCCTCTTTTATTCCATGGGCTTCAATTTTGCTGACAAGTTTATTATGTGGCACTTTATCAAACACCTTTTGAAAGTCCATATACACAACATCAACTGCATTGCCGTCATCGACCTTCTCTGTTACCTCATCAAAAAACTCAATCAAGTTTGTTAAACATGATTTACCTTTAAAAATCCATGCTGGCTTTCCTTTATTAATCTACACTTGTCCAAGTGACTATTAATTTTGTCCTGGATTATTGTTTCCAAAGCTTCCCTATCACCGAGGTTAAACTGATTGGCCTACAATTGCCGGGATAATCCTTACATCCTTTTTTGAACAAGGGTGTAACATTTGCAATCCTCCAGTCCTCTGGTATCACCCCCATATCTAAGGAGGATTGGAAGATTGTAGTCAGCGCTTCTACAATTTCCACCCTTACTTCCCTCAGCAACTTAGGATGCAGCCCTTCTGGACCGGGTGACTTATCGGGGGAAAAATTCATTCAGGGTCGTTTTCGGGTGGGGGTAGCGTGATGCACTAGTTCTCCGCGCCCGATGGACCCTACGCAGGCAGCGTGTGAACTTCGTGCTTCGTGCTGCCTGCTAATTATCATGATATCTCCGTGCAGCCAGCGCTACCCGCGCTGCTGAGAAGCTGCACGGAGAATGAGGAAGTTGGAAATGGGGCGCACACAGCGCATGTCATCGGCAGCCTGCAACTCTTAAAGTTGCAGGTGCACATTTCAAATGGCAGGTACACAGCTTACTTGGAGGAGGGAAAGATGGCCACGAGGATAGCAGGACTGGCATGAGAGAGGGCTCCACGCTTCTCTGATGATGCTCTGTAGGCCCTGGTGGAAGGCGTGGACGAAAGGAGGGCCAACATGTACCCACAGGGTGGCCGGAGACCCTCCAGACTGCAGCTCCGCAGGCTGTGGTGCAGGAAGTAAATGCCAGGAGCTTTGCACCACGAACGTGGGTGCAGTGCCGAAAGAAGTTCAATGATTTGACATGAGTGGTCAAGGTGAGTGAATGCAAATGTCAAGTGCCACATCCTACCAACAGCACCACTGCTCCATGCATCACACTCCCTGGCACCCACCCACCAACAAACACTGCCCATCCATATGCAATGATGCACTCGGCATGCTGCATCTCACCCGCACATAGTACCAAACTTGCAGGCCACACAACCATTACTCACAAGTCACACAAACTGGCAGCTATTCAACCACGACAGGCATATCACCCACACACCTTGCAGGAAACTCACTGACACACTATCCTCTGTCTTGCAGGAGAAGGTGGCGCATAACAGCTGGCAGCAGGAGGGACCTGAGGGTGGACGGGCACATTTCTACGTCCTCAC
Source organism: Heptranchias perlo (assembly GCF_035084215.1). NCBI lineage: Eukaryota > Metazoa > Chordata > Chondrichthyes > Hexanchiformes > Hexanchidae > Heptranchias > Heptranchias perlo. The sequence continues at coordinate 64,861,434 of NC_090334.1, forward strand.
CCTCCGTAGAGGAGACAGTGCTTGGGATCATTGGGCGGGCTGCCGCTGCAGCCGTCACAACATGCCGCACTGGAAGTCCTGATGAAGGAGGTCTCTGCATATCTAATGTTCCTTCTCCTTTTCCACATCTCCCTCCTCCCATAATCTTTTCTGACTCACATGCTGCAGATGCTGTCAGCACGCACGTCTTACTTGCTCCTCTCCCAACTCCACAACTCAACCTGTTTCCCTTTGTCATTGCAGATATCCAAGAACACGTGGTGGCCTATAAGGAGGAGGAGGAGGACACTGAAGCCACACCATCACTCGATCTGACACTTGCTTCCACAGCTCAGAGACTGACATTGCGAGCCGTTTAGAGGTTAGGTTAGAGGACGAATCTGTACGTGGTGAGACACCGAGCACAAGTGCGCAGGAGCCGGGGCGGAGGGAACGGATGCCACAGGTGCCAGCTCGCCGGAGGGCGAGGTCGCTCACTAGTTCTGCTGCAGTGGAGTCAGATGAGAACTTCGATGGGCCAGGCTACAGAAGATGGCTGATGGGCGTACACCAACAAATGCTTGGTGCACTGGAAAACCTGCCAGAAAGCCTGTGCACAATGAGAAGGGGCATGGAGGAGTCCAGCTCCAACTTGGCGCAGGGCTTTGCACGGAGCTTGGAGCCCATCCTTTCCAACATGGAACGGGCGGAACCCACCATGATGCAGTGTCTGATGATTGATGTCACAGCTTCCATTGCAGCACAAACATTTGCCATCCAAGTTCTGATTGCTGCATTGGAAGCTCAGACTGCTGTTATCACGGGTCTGGGGACCACTGTGGAACGGGGCTTCAAGGGCGTCACAGCACTCCAGCAATCCTTTCTCCAGCTGATCAGGATTGCTGAGGTGCCGCCCCGGGAGAGTGGCAGTGGCGCCATGGCAGTCAGACCTGCTGTCCTCTCTCACGGCGACAGCCTTCCTGCTCCCACCCCTGCCACTCCACCAGTGCCCCTGTTGTTGCTTCTCGGCCAGCCAGGCCAGACTGCTGCAGCCCATGCTGCGATAGTGCAGTCTGAAGCCGGGCACTCCCGGCTCAGAGCTGCTCGAGATTGTCCTTCAAGGCCATCTAGATGCTCCTCCAATGAAGGCCAGCATCCTGCCACCACCCACGCTCCAGCCACTGGGGAAGCACCTTGTAGGAGCACTAGGATAGGTGAAGCCACACGAACAAGAGGCACTAAGGGAATGCACAAGGGTGAATAGTTCTGTTATGTTTGCATAATTTCATTTATTCATTGATAAATGAGACTTTGATTTTGCATTTGGTGGGGTTTTTTATTTATGCGATGAGCTGAGAGGAACACCAATGTGTAATCAGATGGAGGGCGATTTGATTGTCTTGTGGGAGCAGAAAGGTGGGGAATGTAGGATTGTTGGTGAGTTGGTGGATGTAGTTCAAATTATTGATGGCAGGAATGGATCTGAGATTTAGGACTGAGATGAGGAGGAATTTCTTCACTCAGAGGGAAGTGAATATTTGGAATTCTCTACCCCAGAGTGCTGAGAATGCTCAGTCATTGAGTATATTCAAGGCTGAGGTCAATAGATTTTTGGACTCTAAGGAAATCAAGAGATATGTGGATTGGGGGGGAAAGTGGAGGTGAGATCGAAGATCAGCCATGATCTTAATGAATGGCGGAGCAGGCTCGAGGGCTCGTATGGTCCACTCCTGCTCCTATTTCTTTTGTTCTTATGTTCTTATGGATCAGGCGAGCACGCAGAGCCCTTGCAGACAAGGCGCGTGGTTCCTGTTGCACCCTTGTGTCTTCCTCTACTTCCTCTTCTGGCTCCACCCCCTCCTTCTCCTCCTCCTCCTCCTCAGCCTCTTCCACTTCCTCCTCCTCAGCCTCTTCCTCCTCAGCCTCCTCCTCCTCCACCTCTGGCTCAGGGTATTCTCCAATCATTGGTAGCAAAGGCTGGTCCCTCATGGTGGCGAGGTTGTGCAGCATGCAGCATACCACCACAAATCTGCCTAACCGCTCAGGGGAATACTGCAGGGCTCCTCCAGACCAGTTTAAGCAGCAGAAGAGTTGTTTGAGGAGGCCTATGGTGTGCTCCACAATGTTGCATGTGGCAGCATGGCTCCCATTATAGGCCTGCTGTGCACGTGTGCGTGGGTTCCTGACTGGTGTCATGAGCCACGGTGTGAGGGGATAGTCCTTGTCGCCCGGTAGCCAGCTTTGTCTTGCCGAGTCGGGTGAAAGATAGCTGGCACGTTGGACTGCCGCATGATGACGGCGTCATGACTGCTCCCAGGGTAGCGGGCATCGACCTCCATGATTTGATGCGTGTGGTCGCACATCAGCTGCACGTTGAGGGTGTGGAAGCCCTTTCGGTTGACGAAGACGGCTGAGTTGATGTGCGGGGCACGCAGGGCAATATGCTTGCAGTTAATGGTACCCTGCACCATGGGGAAGCCAGCAATGCGAGTGAACCCCCATGCTCGCTTGCTCTGCTTGTCTCTGTGGAGAGGGAAGGTGATGAACCTGTTCCTCATCTGGTACAGTGCGTCTGTGACCTCCCTTATGCAGCAGTGCACTGTATACTGCGAGATGTTGCACATGGCGTCGGATGCAATCCTCCTTGGTCATGTTGAGGTAAGAGACTTGGTCCCGGAAGGCCCTCATTGGGTAAGGCCTCCTGCTCAGTGCCCTGCGCCTCCTTGTCCTCTGTCTCCTCGCAGCTTGACCTGCTGTGCGTGGCCCCTCTGCATGCTCCCAGTCGTGCTCAATGCCAAGCGGGAACCCTAGCAGACCGCCCATGGTTGGCAGGAATGTTGTTCAACCACGGTTGTAACTTTCCGACCCGTAAGGCAGTACCTGCCAAACCACTCTCAAATATAGTCCAGGAACTCTCAGTAACAATAGGGAGCTTCAAAAAACATTTCCTACTCCTCCAGCAGCCAGAAGCAATAATTCAGCGACTAGCCTGCAACACCTGCATGGCCCTTTTAAATAGCTGGTGGGGGGTCCTTCAGGCACTATAAGACACCTTCAGATGGTCGGGGTTAAGACTGTGCGTTGAGTTGAGCGTTAAGGTCGAAAATGGTGTCTATCACTTTAAATCAGCGTTGCACACTGATTGCATGCATTTTCTCCCTACTTTACATGCTTCCAGCATTCGGTATTTGCGCATGCACTAACTCCTATACCAAGATGGCGTTCCGGCGCACGTCAAGCTGGAAACGTGTGTGCGCATCCAAGACGCCATCTTGGATGTCAGAGAGGCCTTGTAGCGCTGAAACAACGGGCGCTACACGGCCCAATTTAGCACGCATCTACTTTAAGTACATCCAGACTTTCTAGTACATCCTCTTTATCAATTTTTAGCCCAGCCAGTATCTCAACTACCTCCTCTTTTACTGTGACTTTGACAGCATCTACTTCCTTGGTAGATTTCCTTTTTGGTCCCTAATCGGCCCCATCCCTCCTCTTACTACTCGGTTACTATTTATATGCCAATAGAAGACTTTTGGATTCCCTTTTATGTTTGACGCCAGTCTATTCCCATACTCTCTCTTAGCCCCTCTTATTTTCTTTTTCACTTTTCCTCTGTACTTTCTATATTCAGCCTGGTTCTCTTGTATTATCAACCTGACATCTGTCACACGCCCCCTTTTTCTGCTTCATCTTACTCTCTATCTCTTTTGTCATCCAATAGTACTCAGGATTCCTATCGGGCGAACAGGATAATCAGTTCCAGATAAAGATGCCTTGAGAAAATATACCAGCTCCTGCGGAAATGTCATTTTTTTTCGAGAAAACCAGGCTTGACTTGCCTGACTGCATTAAGTACAACCTTAGAAAAATTATATCAGCATGAGTGATATATCTGGGCTATTTACATGCACAATTATGATTGCACTTCTGCACAGGAAGCTGGACAAGGTCATTGGAGTAGGAGATCTGAGGTGAAAGATATACTTCTATTTGGAATAGAAAGAATTACTTAAAAGGCTGACTGTTATAGCTTCTGTTTCCCAGGATATGCGATTTTAATGCTCCTGGTGTCAGCGAGTATATTTTGCTTTGTACTTTGACTGATGCACCATCCTCATTTGAATCTATTCAGGTTGGTGCTCTTTCATTGTGGAATAACACAATTATGTTTCATTCTTTACAAAAACAAATTTACAGCAAGGATTGATACTATTAATGCATCAAAACTTTATTTCATTAGTAATAAGGTGATACATTTCTAGTTTAACTTTTCGGTTTTCCATTCATTTACTGACAACCAAAATGATGACATAATTGTTTTATCAGAGATTAACTGCTTACCGTTCAGTCATTTCATTGGGGTATAATAATTTTATTGTGCCCTCGCTGTTTTTATCCTTTAGACGATGTTCTTAATTCAAGGATCTTTCTGCTATTTTCCACAGAGGCAGCTCCCGAAGTGTCCAGAGACAGGAGTGCTGGGATTTCCTGACCCAGAAAATTTACATGGCTTGGAAGAATGACCAGTGAATGGCCACACCGGACAGGGCCTAGCACCAGCAGAAGAGGCAGGAAAATCACGCGCACCTGCAGGCTTCTCAGGCCTCCAGCTACATGGCGGGTGTCGGAGCATAGGACCTACCAACTGCTGATTGAGACTAGTAGATGGAAGGTCCTGATTAGACATGGACATACTGGGAGAGGCATTTAAAAATGTATAAATCTCTTAAAGGGGCAATTTTAACTCTGCTTACCCAGTGGAAACTGGACAGGGGGGCAGTTAAAATCGCCCATGACACTTGCCCACTGTGGTCCTGCTCTCGTCCCACAGGTCCTGATGTTTGCAAGCATAGGACCCTAATTTGAATAATAACAATATTCTTGTTAGAATTTGAATATTTTATTCATTGTTTTAAATAGTTTTGGCGTGCGCCCTGGATGGCTATGGAGCGGCCTCGTCCAATATGGTGGGCAGTGAACATTCCGGCTGGTAATGGCCTCGCCCACCATCTTGGATGCTTAAGTGCCTGTTTTGCGCCTGAAAAACGAGCGCAGTGCCATCGAATTTCTAGGCCACAATCTTGCAAGTTTGATTAATGCCTTACACAACAATTCTATCCATCTGAAAGTGCAATGCCTTTTTGAAATGCAATTGTAAACAATTTTACAACACCAAGTTATAGTCCAGCAATTTTATTTGAAATTCACAAGCTTTCGGAGGTTTCCTCCTTCCTCAGGTGAATGTGGAAATGAAATCCTCGAACCTCTCGTATTTATAAATCACAGAACAATACCTGGTGATTACAGACATTCTTTCCAACTGCCCGTCGCCAAGGCAATCAGTGTGCAGACAGACAGGTGTTACCTACAAGGTCTCCAAATATACAAACCACCAAAAAAAAACACAGAGATAGAGAGGCAGAAACAAGGAAAAGACAGCAAATGACCCGTTATATTAAAGACAGATAAAATTTGTTCGCTGGTGGGGTAACGTGTAGTGTGACATGAACCCAAGATCCCGGTTGAGGCCGTCCTCATGGGTGCGGAACTTGGCTATCAATTTCTGCTTGACGATTTTGCGTTGTCGTGTGTCTCGAAGGCCGCCTTGGAGTACGCTTACCCGAAGGTCGGTGGCTGAATGTCCTTGACTGCTGAAGTGTTCCCCGACTGGGAGGGAACCCTCCTGTCTGGCGATTGTTGTCGCAGCGTCTGCATGGTCTCGCCAATGTACCATGCTCTGGGGCATCCTTTCCTGCAACGTATGAGGTAGACAACGTTGGCCGAGTCACAGGAGTATGAACCATGCACCTGGTGGGTGGTGTCCTCTCGTGTGATGGTGGTATCTGTGTCGATGATCTGGCATGTCTTGCAGAGGTTACCGTGGCAGGGTTGTGTGGTGTCATGGACGCTGTTCTCCCGAAAGCTAGGTAATTTGCTGCAGACGATGGTCTGTTTGAGGTTGGGTGGCTGTTTAAAGGCGAGTAGTGGAGGTGTGGGGATGGCCATAGCGAGGTGTTCTTCGTCATTGATGACATGTTGAAGGCTGCGGAGAACATGGCGTAGTTTCTCCGCTCCGGGGAAGTACTGGACGACGAAGGGTACTCTGTTGGTTGCGTCCCGTGTTAGTCTCCTGAGGAGGTCTATGCGATTTTTCGCTGTGGCCCGTCGGAACTGTCGATCGATGAGTCGAGCGTCATATCCTGTTCTTACTAGGGCGTCTTTCAGCGTCTGTAGGTGTCCATCGCGTTCCTCCTCGTCTGAGCAGACCCTGTGTATTCGCAGGGCCTGTCCATAGGGGATGGCCTCTTTGACGTGGTTAGGGTGGAAGCTGGAAAAGTGGAGCATCGTGACGTTGTCCGCGGGCTTACGGTAGAGTGAGGTGCTGAGGTGCCCGTCTTTGATGGAGATTCGTGTGTCCAAGAAAGAAACCGATTCTGAGGAGTAGTCCATGGTGAGCTTGATGGTGGGATGGAACTTGTTGATGTTATCGTGTAGTCTCTTTAGTGATTCCTCACCGTGGGTCCATAGAAAGAAAATGTCCTCGATGTATCTGGTGTATAGTGTTGGTTGGAGGTCCTGTGCAGTGAAGAAGTCGAGCTCGAACTTGTGCATGAAAATGTTGGCGTATTGGGGTGCGAATTTGGTCCCCATGGCTGTTCCGTGTGTTTGGGTAAAGAACTGGTTGTCGAAGGTGAAGACATTGTGATCCAGGATGAAGCGGATGAGTTGTAGGATGGCGTCTGGAGATTGGCTGTTGTTGGTGTTGAGTATTGATGCTGTCGCAGCGATGCCGTCATTGTGGGGGATACTGGTGTAGAGTGCCGAGACGTCCATCGTGGTGAGAAGTGTTCCTGGTTCAACTGGTCCGTGGATACTGAGTTTTTGTAGGAAGTCTGTAGTGTCGCGACAGAAGCTGGGGGTTCCCTGTACGATGGGTTTCAGGATGCCCTCGATGTATCCAGAGAGGTTCTCACACAGGGTTCCGTTGCCTGATACGATAGGACGTCCGGGTGTGTTGGCTTTGTGTACCTTTGGGAGGCAGTAGAAGTCTCCCACGCGGGAAGTACGTGGGATGAGAGCGCGTAGGATGCTTTGAAGGTCTGGATCGAAGGTCTTGATCAGTTTGTTGAGCTGGTGGGTGTGTTCTTTGGTCGGATCTGCGGGTAACCGTCTGTAGTGTTCCTGGTTGTCCAGTTGTCGGTATGCTTCTTTGCAATAGTCCGTTCTGTTCTGTATGACGATGGCTCCTCCTTTGTCCGCTGGTTTGATGACGATGTTGCGGTTGGTCTTGAGAGAGTTGATGGCGTTGCGTTGTGCTCGTTTTTTAAATGCAGCTATGCACTGTTCTGACAGTCTCAAACATTTATCCACTTTAACCTTGAGCTCTCTTTACTGATCAACATTCCATATCCCTGTTCCACTGAACACATCTTTTGGTTCCTTGCTCCCATATTACTTATTTCACACTTATCTAGGGTAAACTACAGCTGCCATTTATTTACCCAATTATCACAAAAAAATAAATCCTATTAAAACTTGTTGTTTGCTTTGCTTCCTATTTTGCTTACCATCTGCAGACTTGTAAATTCGGCTTAAGGTTTGCAAACAATGAAATGCTTGGAACATGTTCTATAAGTGTCATTAAAGACAAGGCAGATTGTCCTCTATCCGCTCATGGGGTATTAGATTGCCTCGACACAGTGAATAGAGGACAGTTGGGTGGGGAGGAGTGTATACACACAAGGGAGCCGGCCGATTTTCGGTCCAATCATTTAAATGCAAAAATCGGGCGGGCTCCCTTAGGGGCATGCTTTCCTCCCAGAGAATTTTCCTCCCTGCACAGCACCCAGCTGATTCAATACACACAATCACAGGTGCAGGAAAATCTACTCCAGGAGAAAGGAGGAGGATCAATGGGTACCCGTGAAAGTTTAGAGTCCTAAGGATACCCTGCTTTGTATCTGTTTGCAGTCTGGAGATGGTGAGGTTCAGTAATCTGCTGAGTGGTAAATCTCTGTCGTTACTGCTTAAACCTTATTAATCAAGCCAACACTACAGAGGACATAACGAGCCTTATTTTAGCCTATATATATTGATATGTGTGTGTATATATGTATGTATAATATAATATGTGTGTGTGTGTGTGTGTATTTGTATATATATATTCACTGTTTGCCATTGAAGTGGCACTATTTGACAGATACCTGTGAATATAAAGGAAATGGCACTTCCTTTGCTGGTAGCAGCACACACCACCATTATAGGTGATTTCATCTATACATCTGATGGGAGCGCTGCCTCTTACTGCGGTATTATGCTGTCAGAGGGGAGCAAAAAGACATGACTGCCAATCAGCTGAGCAGCTGGGATGCTCCTCAAACAGGGCAGTGAAGTGGTTTTGCAGTTGTTGGCCTCCCTGGACTTTTCCCAGCTACTGGGGAAACAAATCTCAGCACCAGTGAATCAGTTCTGATGGGGGTGGGGGGCAGGGTTTGGCATTGGAACTGCTGTATATTTCCAGCATTATTTTGTTTGTCTTTATTCCAGTGAATAGTAGCTGTTTGTGACTTGAAAATGATGAAGCAAGCACTGGATTCTGTAGCACCTGCATTATAAATCTGCCATAATAAACAGGGCAGCTTCTTCAGCTGTGGTGCTGGGAGTCACTACTGTGCAAAGCACTTCAGCATGGGGCTCTCCAATATATATGCAACATCATTAATCAACGTGTCACTTCATTTATACATTTTTGATTCTTTTGTGTTTATTATTCCTTGTCATTGTTGATAAAGCTAATGGGTTGGTTGACATTTTTGGCATCTGCATATTGCTCTGCTAATTGAAAACTACTCATGCATCTCTCCTGGGACAGCAAGACAAGGTTCAGCAGATTTACAATTGCAGAATAAGTAGCGATCTTCTACATTTCACTGCTCAATGAAACTCAGCTCCTTTGTGTATCAAGCTAGTGAGTTTAGATGTTTCAAAAACCCATGCCCCGAAATTTTCCGATTTTTATTGCTCCGACCCTACAGGAGGTATTTTTGGCTTGCATCAGTGGAGACACAGCACTGATGTCACCGCCAAACTTGTACAGTTACTGGCAAGTTGTTTATCTGGCCACATGCCGGTTTGGGCCAGCAATGCAGCTTTCCCATTGCCCGGTCATTCATTCAGCCAGACAGCGGTGAGAAAGAAAGGTTAGGCTGGTATCTCATCTTCGTCCTTCCCTCTGCAGCTCTCTGCCTTTAGTATCTTTCGACCTTAACCATATTCTCCATTCTCTTTACAGCAGGGATTGCTGGGGCTATCGTGTGGGATGTCGGTGCTGTGGGGAGCGGAGGTGGCTTGACATTTTGGGAGTGAATACAGTTCTGTTGCGGGAGGAGGGGGAGGGGTCTGCACCTGGAGAGTAGATCTGTTTTTAATCTTTTCAGGACTGACAGACCAGTTTATTTCTGGCATTTTTGGTTTTTGATTCAGTCTGCAGTTTCCCCCCCGCCCCCAAATTTCCTCCATTTTGTTTCCCTGTATAGGCCTCCCCCATGAATTTTCACCATGTCAGCTATTCTCACGTTTTCTTAATGCCTTTCCACTGAAATGGTCTTTCATATCATCTAGCAGTTTTCTATGAAACAGTTTGAAGGTCATTCAACCCATTAACTTCTTCTCGACGGAGAAAGAAACAGAGTTAACATTTTCGTCGTTCTGACTCTGTTTCTTTCTCCACAGATGCTGCCTCACTTGCTGAGCTTTTCCAGCATTTTCAGTTTTTATTTCAGATTTCCAGCAGTATTTTGCTTTTGAACTTCTCTATGTTTGGAGGATCTGCTATTTCTTCCGCTTTTTTTCCGGAACTACTAGAATGCTTGTGTTCGATTTTCAATTCTGATGAAGCGTCACACAAGAGAAAGCGGCCTTTTCTCTTTACTGACTAACCCGGTTTTTATTTCCAGCAATCTCTGTTTCTGTTTCAGATTTCCAACAGTTTACATATATTTTTATTAACACTGAACGTGCTCACTCAAGAATGAAGCAACAGATCACATTTTGACACCCGATTTTATTTCTTTTAACAGGGAGAAAACTGAGAAGTATTGCTAAAACCTAGACAAAAAATGACTGAAATAAGCGCAGAAAATCATAAAAGAGTAAACATTTAGAGCCCTGGGTGGATTGCGATTGTTGCTTCTAGGGAAGCATTTTCCATCAGATTTATAACAAAGAACAAGAGGGACAATTTGTCTTTGATTGTACAATTATGCTGCCAGCACACATAATGCATATTTAAGCAGAAAATGAATAGACCAATTTTCACCTTTGTAAATACTAACCTGCTAATTGTTTATCTAAGTAAGCAGTTCAAAACCTCATCATTCACTCTGAATGAAAGTTTGACTTTTACAGCAGGTTCTAAAGGCAATCTTACCTCCACTTCAACTCTATTTTAACTGTAGGTCAACTTACTCTACTCTGTGTATCTTATGCTTGCTGCTAACTCTCTGAGATAATCTTTGGGAACCACAGAAAAAACGTTAACGGTTACTTAAAATGTAATTGTGTTTTTTTTAATTTATGCATCAGCAAATTAACTTGTGACAAATTAAAATTTAAAAAACCAAAATTGGAATTTAAAAAAATCCTGCCTGAACTTCATAATATTATAGTATCATAGTATGGCACAGCACAGCAGGAGGCCATTTGGCCCATCGTGCCTATGCCGGCTTTTTGAAAGAGCTATCCAATTAGTCCCACTGCCCTGCTTTTTCCCCTTTCCCCGTAGCCCTGTAAATTTTTTTCCTTCAAGTATTTATCCAATTCCCTTTTGAAAGTTACTATTGAATCTGCTTCCACCACCCTTTCAGGCAGCGTATTCCAGATCATAACAACTTGCTGCGTAAAAAAATGTTCCCTCATGTCATATCTGGTTCTTTTGCCAATCACCTTAAATCAGTATCCTCTGATTATCTACCCTTTTGCCATTGGAAACTTTGCAGCCTATTGCAGTTCAGGTACAGTATCTCATCTTTCTCCTGGGACCCCTGCAGCTCTCCCGTCTGGACACTGACTTTAGTAACTTCAGATCTTAACTATACTCCCATTCTCTTTACGGCATGGAGTGTTAGGTCTGTTGTGTGGTCTGTATCATATTTTGTTATTGTTTCAGTATATTAAGTATCATTTTGTTACTGATTTGGCATATAATATGTTATACTTTGTTGTTTCAGTATTTGATGTATTATAGTTTGTTATTTCAGTATTATGTTGTACTATATTTTATTGATATTTATGTCCTGGGAAACATGTAAAAAATAAATTTTTAAATTGCTGGTTCTCTATTATGCCAATTTTGGTAATGTAATTGACTGTTATGTGAGCTACTGGCCTTTCAAATTTTAAAACCCCAAGGACCTTAGCAAGGCTAGGTGCCAGGGATGCACAGGCTGGTGCGCAAATAAGAACATAAGAACATAAGAAATAGGAGCAGGAGTAGGCCATACGGCCCCTCGAGCCTGCTTCGTCATTCAATAAGATCATGGCTGATCTTCAACCTCAACTCCACTTTCTTACCCAATCCCCATTTCCCTTGATTCCCCTAGAGTCCAAAAATCTATCTATCTCAGCCTTGAATATACTCAATGACTCAGCATCCACAGCCCTCTGGGGTAGAGAATTCCAAAGATTCACAACCCTCTGCATGAAAAAATTCCTCTTCTTTTCAGTCTCAAAAGGCTGACTCCTTATCTTGTGACTATGCCCTCTAGTTCTAGACTCTCCAGCCAGGGGAAACAACCTCTCAGCATCTACCCTGTCAAGCCCCCTCAGAATCTTATATGTTTCAATGAGATGGGAATTACATCGTACGATGCATTTCCCTTATTTGCGTGTCACCATAATACACTCACGCACCTATGGGCGGCTGTATAATGTGATTGTGGTCACTTCTAGGAGAAATTTCGACGGATGGAAAAGGGCTGGGGATCTGGTGCAAACAGGTCCTGCCCCAAATCACACCCCTACCTGCCCAGATTAAGGTGTTTTCAGCTGATATTGGACAGGATTTTCAGGGCCAAGAAGGCCAGAGGAGAAAGAATCATTTGGTCCATCCCTATGGTACACTAACTCTCCTATATTAGCATTCAACTACATTTTGATTGTGCCTTTGTCTCTATTACACTAACTGGCATACTATTCCTAACATTTATTCCTTTTTTACTAAAGAGCTTCTTCTTAATATCTGTTTTAAATTTACTTTTGACAAATTTAAATTTATAGAGGCGATTCCATGATCCTGCACTCCCACCATCCAGTGCTATACAGAGGAAGCACATCTCAGAATATCAAGGAGCTGTGTGCCTTTATACTTGGTATCAGTCTGGTTGCTTTTCTTTGTACCCTTCCCAGTGCTTCTACATTTTTTATGCTGTGGTGTCCAGAACTAAAATACAATACTCCAAAAGTAATTTGGTCAATGCATTGTGAACCCTAAGCAAACTTTTCTGATTTGCTCTTTACAGTTCATATTATAGACCCCAACATTTTATATGTTTCGTCAGTTGCTCCATCTCATTGAAATTGATGTGTTTGGTATAAAACTATGTCTTCCTGTGTTAATTCAGTTCTATTTATTATTTATCTGTGGTGCACATTTTTTGACTAATAGGCACTATTGTACTTTTCTCCTGTTTAAAATTTCATTTGGTATTTTTTGTTAATTGCACAATGCAGCTAAATCTTTCTGCAAAAAATGTTTTACTGCATCCTCTGTCCCCATTGGCCTCCCTATTTTGTCAGCCATGGCTCAGTGGTCACTTATGCCTCAGAGTCAGAAGTTTGTGGGTTCAAGTCTGACTCCAGGGACTTGAGCACATAATCCAGGTTGACACTCCAGGGAGTGCTGCACTGTCAGAGATGCCATCTTTCGGATGTGACATTAAACCATGTCTGCCCTCTCGGGTGGGCATAAAAGATCCCATGACACTATTCAAAGAAGAGCAAGGGAATTGTCCCCGCTGTCCTGGCCACTACCTAACCAACCAACACCTAAAAAACAGATTATCTGATCATGATCTCATTGCTATTTGTGGGACCTTGCTGTACGCAAATTGGCTGCTGCATTTCCTACATTACAACAATGACTACACTTCAAAAGTAAAGCGCTTTGGGACAATCCTAAGGTTGTGAAAGGCACTATATAAATACAAGTCTTTCTTTCTTTTTGCATTGTCAGCAAATCTAATCATCTTAAATTTGCTTCTGGTATCCAGGTCATTTATATAGATTAGAAATAACAAGCGTTCAACTACTAACCACTGTAGGACTCCACTCAACACCTTCCCAGTCTAATATTACACCTCTCACAAGAACCATTCCCTTCTTATCCCAGTCCCATGTTTTTCCCTGTATTCTTGTTGCTTTTAGTTTAATTAGAAGTCTTTCATTTGGAACTATACCAAAGGTTTTATGAAAATCAAAATAAATGGTCCGCAGTGAGATATATCATTGCCTTTATCAGTGATATCCTTAAAGAAGTCAATAAGATTTGTCAGGCAGAATCTTCCTCTTATAAATCCACATTGGCTATTTCTTATGAAGGTACTTAAATCTCTAAATAATGAGATGTCTCTAAATATGATAGTAACCATTTAGAATGTTTTTTTTCTAAATCACTAGTTTTAGCCCTGAATAGTGACTTGGAAAAGATTTACAATGTATTTACTGATTAATATTTGAAAGCCTATTTATTTCAATTTGAAATGCAATATGTACCTTTTTTCGTGATTGATCTGCCTGCAGTTTGGATAATAGAACTGCATCTCTATGGCTGGAAACAATATGCACTGACTGATTCCCAGTTTAAATCATCAGGCAGCTGCAGCGTTTTGAGTAGAATGCCATTTTCGTTCAACACCATCAAATAAAATATGACAAGAATAGTACATTGTGTGAGGAAAGAATAAGAAATGTGTTTGGCAGGGAGAGTCTGACAGAGATGGAGTCTGTGGAGATCAGAATATGACAAAGAACTCATTAAGTAGTGTATGAATTAAATCTTCTATGATTCGCACTATGGGGCCAATAATGCGATGGTCAGTGCCTTTGTCACAAAGGAAGATCACTTGCTGGTTCCCTGTATAATTGGGCACTTAATACAATGGTTGCAGTGCACTGTCAGCACTCAGAGCCTAGAGCATGAGGGGCCTGAAAATCCTAGAGCCATTTGGCATACTTCTGTAACTCGAGTGGGAGTGAGGCAGATGGCCCTCGATCGTATTACGAAACCATACGCCTGGTCCCAGCTTGTGCTGTTGCTTTCCATGAGGCCTTGTTTGGGTTGGAACCTCCATTTGCCCCAAACACGGTCCCCATCATCAACGCAAGCGTGGCCGGCGGGTGGGGAGGGAGTTTCCTTGGCTCCAGCCTGAATTCCGCAAGGGGGGCATCATGCTGGGCGAAACAAAATGTACTGGCCACCTTACTTTGCCGTCAATCCTGACCGGTCCCATTCACAACAACAACAACAACTTATTATATATAGTGCCTTTAACGTAGTAAAACGTCCCAAGGCGCTTCACAGGAGCGTTACCAAACAAAATTTGACACTGAGCCACATAAGGAGATATTAGGACAGGTGACCAAAAGCTTGGCCAAAGAGGTAGGTTTTAAGGTACATCTTAAAGAGGAGAAAGAAATAGCGAGGTGGCAAGGTTTAGAGAAGGAATTCCATAGTTTTGGGCCTAGGCAGCTGAAGGCATGGTTACCAGCGGTGGAGCAAAGAAAACTGGGGTGCACAAGGATGTTTGGGTTGAAAGTGTGCACAAGGCTGACTAAGGGCTCAGAATTTATTTAAAGGAGTTCCGCTCTTCCTAATGTGGCTGGAGTGTCTAAGAAGCATGGGCCAGCTGTAATAAAACATATTTAAATTTTTCTTTTTTACCGGGGTCCTTTCAGTAGGACTTTTAAGCTTTCCTGCTGCTGAACTATTGCGTCTGAAGGTCAAGTTCGCTCGAGTATCATTCTCCTTCCCCTCCCAGTTTCCAAAATGGTCTTTTCTGTCAGAGACACCGGAAGCCTTTAATGTCCAGGGTATCCCATCCCACAAACCCCTTGTTCTTCCAGCCACATTTTCGGTTAATCACAGATGCAGCAACTGATCTTTTCGAATCCCTGTAGCTCGATGCAGTTGCATACCAGTGCTGCTCCTTCAATTAGAGGGGCACTTTATAATGGGACACATCACAATGAGATGTTCACGGCACACAAGGTGCAGGCACAGGAGCGGAACACATTGAACACACATACCACCAGCACTGCACAACTAATAAAATTAATTCATTGACGCCATGTCTTGCAGTCTGTCTTTTTCTTCCTTCTTCAGAAAATAAAACATCAGTTGCCCAAAAGCCAAACAAAATATGCAATATGCAGCAAAAAGTAAACAGTGATTTCAAATAGCAGTTCAGTGAATGGAAATAGCTCCAAAAGTAAATAATAGTGCCAATTGCAGATCTCACTGAAAGATCAATGATACCTTCATATAACTGTCTTCCTGCCTGCGATGGCTGGTCTGCTGTTAACTTTTGCTTTGATATATATAGAGGCATGAATAGTGATAGACGATTTCAGTGACCTCCTTAACGTAGCTGTATACAGCATAGTGGCTGACTCCTGAGAAGTCCCCTGTGGGAACCTGGAAGTTCAGTGTTACAAAAGTTGAGGTATCCTTTATCACCATTGGTATTGCATCACAGATGACTAACTGACCTATAATCCTTGGAGTTTAGTAGGCCAGGTTGAATATCTTCCTGGTGATCCTGAGCCTCCTCGGCCACTGACTGACCCTTTGCCATGAGTCAGTTATTTCTTTTATTCAACTTGCTGCATGAGTTTAACTTTTGGTTTTGGAAGGTGTAAGTGCTCAAATCCATTGCTGCTTTATGCTGAAATCCACTACTCTTCATGCACACATACGTTTTACAAATCTTCACAAAGGATTGTCGCCCCACAGAGTGTGCATTATTTTAATCTGAAACACATCTATAATTTAATCCATATTTGATTCACTCCTTGTGCTCACCAGAGCCACCCCTGAAAATGGTTTCTTCACAACTAGCCAGTCTTTTAATACATGTCTATGGCATCAGCAAATGACATGGTTGTTTGCCAACAATGTTTTTACCAGAAAGTGTATGGAGAGCATTTTCTAATGCCAGGATATCCTCAATTACCACCTCTGATCACATATTCATAATCCCACATCAGTCTATAATGGAGATGTCTATAATGAAAAAAAGGCAAATTGCTCAACTAATCTTAGAGAAAAACATTGATTAAGGATCTGCAATTAGTCTTTTGACATAGAAAGAGCTGGAAGTTCACATGGTGCATGTCTTTGGGGAAATTAGTCACCATGACTATCCAGTATGAATCTGGCCAGATCTAATGGATAGTCTGTGTTTTTTTCAGTGTTTGTTGCCCTTGTCTTCTATAGTATCAGTCTCTCTCTCTTTCTTGCTCTATTTCCACCTTAGTTAAGCACAGCAGCCAAGTATAATTAAGAACATTTTTGAAATTATTTAATTGAGTTGTTCACTCTACAAAAATCAAACAAATAAGCTCATAGAAAATAAGTATTACCTCAGCAAATCAAAAGTCACAGATATTAAATAATCTGCCTTAAAATTCTTTCCCTGAGAGGGGTTGGAGTGCCTACATGGACAATAGGTGCAGGCTAAGGACAGCTATGTTAATGAGACGAGAGAAGGCAGTAATAGCCTTTCCATCTCATTTTTGCCTTTGGTGGGTCACCCATTTTAAGAGGCACCCAGAAAGGGGCCTGATGCCATTTGTGCAGCTCCACCTCTGGTCCAAAGATTGAAAATGTGCAGTCGGCACATTCAAAGGTTAGGTGTCTCTTTCTCAGACCCAGCAGGAATCAATGGGGCTTGAGGCATCTGGCTGGTTTTGGACAATGGCAGGGAAGCCCCATTGGACAGCAGCCATTCTAGTTGCTGCAGGCTTTCAGCAGCAGCTCACTTTCTTCCCTCATTTCCAGGTGCCAGGCCCTGCCAGGTAACAGGCTTGTATTCAGGGAGCGTCTAAGCCATTTAAATGACCTAAATCAAGAAATACAAGTGAGTTGAGGTCCTTGTAGGTGGAGCAGACTTCAGTTGATCTCTGCCTGTGTAGTGCCCAGTCATAAAGGCCACAGGAAAATCAACACTACAATGTTCTGAAGAAAATTAATAGAAATTGTAATGACTGCCAGAGTGAACAAACTTAGATTTTACCTGCAAAAATAAAAAAAACAGATGAATCTATTGGGTTTAGATGGTGGGTTTTTGCACTGAAAATCAATAATAAGAACATAAGAACATAAGAAATAGGAGCAGGAGTAGGCCAATCGGCCCCTCGAGCCTGCTCCGCCATTCAATAAGATCATGGCTGATCTGGTCCTAACCTCAAATCTAAAATCATGTCCAATTTCCTGCCCGCTCCCCGTAACCCCTAATTCCCTTTACTTCTAGGAAACTGTCTATTTCTGTTTAAATTTATTTAATGATGTTGCTTCCACAGCTTCCTGGGGCAGCAAATTCCACAGACCTACCACCCTCTGAGTGAAGAAGTTTCTCCTCATCTCAGTTTTGAAAGAGCAGCCCCTTATTCTAAGATTATGCCCCCTAGTTCTAGTTTCACCCATCCTTGGGAACATCCTTACCGCATCCACCCGATCAAGCCCCTTCACAATCTTATATGTTTCAATAAGATCGCCTCTCATTCTTCTGAACTCCAATGAGTAGAGTCCCAATCTACTCAACCTCTCCTCATATGTCCGCCCCCTCATCCCCGGGATTAACCGAGTGAACCTTCTTTGTACTGCCTCGAGACAAGTATGTCTTTTCTTAAGTATGGACACCAAAACTGTATGCAGTATTCCAGGTGCGGTCTCACTAATACCTTATATAACTGCAGCAATACCTCCCTGTTTTTAAATTCAAGAAAATATTAAACTAATTGGTAGCTTTCCACCTTCACGAACATTATGCAACAGAGTTGATTGGTATTGAAGAACTCCTGTATATGCTCTATCCATTCCTGAGTGATGGTAGGGAAATTGCAGGCCCACAGCTCCTAATGTTCCATTTGTTAACTTAAATGGACAGAAATCAGAGGCTATGGGCCTGTGGTTTCCTGACCACCCATGCGAGCCTATTCCTACCAGGACTGTCCCATCAGGACATCAGTTCTCATGTCTAAATGCAGGATTTTTTATAGGGACCTCACCTCCTTACTTGAATGATGATACAGTCCTTTCAGTATTTCCCTCTATTAAGTTAACCCTCTCTCTGCCATTCTTGTTTTTATGTTCTCTCTGAGATATACATGAATGAAAGAGATTGAATCATCCCAATCACTCAAAGCACATTACAAAATAAATGAGCAATGTAAAATTGTAAATGCAAATGATCACATGTCACACTAGGGTATAGAATCTAGGAGGTGCAGGGTAAAGGTGTATGATAATGGGAAGACTACTTCCACCTTTGGTCATAAGGAAGCCATGCAACTTTGAAAATTTAATTGGTATTGCTTGAATACAGTAAATATAAATATGGTGAAAGGTTTCCTCTCTACACTCGATGTTACAAAATTCTGAACACAAGAGCTTTCTGGAACTTGCTAGATCACCTTTGAGAGGTTAGAGAGGATTAATTGACAGAGGTTTCCTGGATTGGCTGGGAGTCTCTGTTTTTTGCCTCTGCCAGGAGGTTGGGGGAAGAAGGGTAGTTACACGGGGATGAGTCCAGTAAAAAATGGGGCAAGCTCATATGGGCTTTTTCTCATCTTTGGAAGGTAACATAACAACAAAACAAGTTTATGATTTGCTATACCTAGCACATAGAGGAAATTTTTGCCCATCGTGGGCATTAAGTCTTCCATTTTCCATGGTACCTGTCTTGTATAGAGGGACACATTATAAAAAGTAACCAGAACATTGCAGAGCTCAGGGAAAAGGTTGTTGTTTCAGTGCAACATCAAAGTTGCTTCTAAGCTGGATAATTTCGAACTGGCACAGCAATCTGCAGGTCTTCCGAGTGCCCGATGGCACAGAAAGTAGGACCATATGCTTGAAGGATTGACTACTGAAGGAGTTTTAAGGCTTCTATACAGCATGATTTGGCAACAGGTATTAAAAGCCACATTGCACTTTGATATTTCATTCCATTGATCCAGCCTATCCATGGGCTGTAATCTTGAGAATGACATGAACTTTAAATGAAAGAGCTCGTTCTCCGTTAGGCCTGCGCCAAAGCTGAGTTGGAGCTGAGGAGAGGAGACATCTTTCAATTTCTCTGATCTGTCAGCAGAGTTGGTGCAGTGCCACAATAGTATGTCACTAGATTGATACCTCAGTGCCAGAAAGAGAGATCAAACTGCATTACATTGGATGTCACATCAGGATTCGTTTGGTAGACTACAGGGAAACAGAAGTTTAATGTTTTTATCCATTATTCTATCAGATGCTAAAATAACAAGACCTGGGCATGTTGTGAAGAATTAGATACACTGTGGTATGAACTGTGGCCCCTCTTAGAGCTCCCATTTGCACATGTCCCAAGTGGTTCTTATTTGGCACAATGTGATTTAACTGATTCTAAATCAATTTGTTTCTTGAATCACAATTGTGAAAATCAGTAAGCTTTAATTTAAGTCTCACCACTGCCCTATTGTTGCTATCATTGCAGATGCAGGAGTGCAGCACAGGAGAAAAGATGAGATAACAATTGTGGATATTTTTGTTGTGGGCCCGTAGGACCGGTTTTATTAACACGAATGTCAATCCACTTCTTTTTTTGTTATTTATTGTTAGCACTCCTGAGGCCAGTTTTATGGATGCATGCTACCAATGGGAAGATTCAATCATCGCTTAACCTGGTAATCTGCATTCATAAAATCATCCCTTCCCCACGGCCTTCCTGAATCCAACACAAACTTAGAAATAGAATATTAATGTATGCTTTATTTTTCTATTCATCACACATGTCAAATCTTAATGGAGAAAAAAGATTAAAACAGCTTTCTGCCTAGTCTTTAATGCCAGCCTACATCCCATGTCCATTGTAATTTTGAATATGGCTTTGCTTTCTGCTAACCAAACAGACTTACCTAAATTGGCTTTATACCAAAAACAGTCCAGTATTGAACTGGTGGGTTGTGGTTTTAATGCAGTTACTGCAATACATCTTAGTGGTCTCCACTTTAATGAGCTATTCAATCTGACTTAGTCTAATGGAGCATAAATCCAAGTGCTTCCAGTTAGTGAGCTTCTCTGTCCAAATTAGTCTGCAGTAAGCATTGCTTTACCCAACTCTGTCCTTATCTGGCAATATGAGAAGAGTCTCATGGTGCCGTTGCCTTAGCGCTTTCACGTTGATGCAAAGCAGTTTACGATGGGCATCAGCACAAGAGTGCCAGCGTAACTCAGGCATTGGGTACTGATTGGATCATCAAGTGCATTGAAGCTGGGAGATGAGAGGTCACCTCCAGTATATAGTTTCACACCACTTGGGTGTACTATAATTCCGGTCCAACATCACATCTGAAAAGGGTCTATGGGGTCAATTGGACAGCCTGTGTAGTTTATTAATTTATAACTTCTGCTGTCTCGTGTTAAAAACGAACCATTGGGGAGTGGAGCCCTGCACAAACATCCAACCATGTATGTGCGTAGGATCTTTCAGATGAAACGTTAAACTGAAGCCCGTCTGTCCGTTCAGGTGGATGTAAAAGATGCCGAGGTTCGATTTAACCCTAAGCGTTACGATGGCCGGGGAAGTGGTGGCTTGGAGGCGTGATCTTGATTTTTAGGATATTAAGCCCTCACCTGACCCTTTCCTACCTGTCAGTTGTGTGTGGGGAGTGGGGGGAGGTTTTAAAATTGAGGTCTCTGTCTCTGGGAATAAGGGAAACACCATCTCTAAAGAAGAAGGTTATCTCTCTTGCTAATAAGGTGAAAGTAATTGCGATGCTGAATGAGCCAAAAGTTTCCCAGATTCCCAGAATGAAATCGTTAAACAGTTTGCTGTGTCACAGAATTTTTTTTAAAGATTTGTTGTGCTGCACTGTAATGTGTATATTGTAATGTGTATATTTTAATGAAACAAATGACATAAATATACTCAGTTATCCATGACAACTGTGTGACCCTTTTTACAGCATTATAATTGCAATCCAGTTTGCATTCCATTGTTATCTTCTTGCCAAGCTTGACAGAATGGGCCTATACTCTTTGAAGTTCAGAAGAATGAAAGGTGATCTCATTGAAACATACAAGATTCTGAGGGGGCTTTGAAAGGGCAGATGCTGAGAGGTTGTTTCCCCTGGCTGGAAAGTCTAGAACTAGGGAGCATAGTTTCAGGTAAGGTGTCTGCCATTTAAGACTGAGATGAGGAGGAATTTCTTCACTCAGAGGGTTGTGAATCTTTGGAATTCTCTACCTCAGAGGGCTGTGGATGCTGAGTTGTTGACTATGTTCAATGCTGAGATCAATAGATTTTTGGACTCAAGGGGAATCTAGGGATATGGGGATCGGGCAGGAAAGTGGAGTTGAGATCGAAGGTCAGCCATGATCTTATTGAATGGCGGAGCAGGCTCGAGGGGTCGTATGGCCTACTCCTGCTCCTATTTCTTATGTTCTTACGTTCTTATGACACAGCTGCTAAAATGGATAAAAGAATAGAACGGGAGAAGTGAATAAAATTACTTGGCAAAATCATTATCCGTTGAACAGGTTTCCTCTGTACTGCCTGACAACAGCACATGTCAGGCCTCCAGCCGCCCTCTCATAGCACTACACCAGTGGAAGGTGGGAGGTGACACCATGCTGCCCAGGGACGAGCTGCCATGAGATGAGGGCAAACTCGGATTCATGAGCCTTTTGTAGAGAATGAGGAGCCAACCACCTCCAGTGACCCTGGCCTTTAACTGGTACCTAGAAGAAGCATGAGAGTAGGTAAAAAAAAAATGGGAAGTACGGTGTTACGAAAGAGTAGGTTGATTGTGTCACTTTGGAATTCACTGTACTAAAATATGATATGTACTTATATGGTGCATCTTTATTGATGGAGATTACAGCCATTCAGGAAAGGATGCACTTGTGTGGTGCTGATGTCTTCACACAAGTGATGATGATTGGCATGATCATGTAGGGACAAAGAGGTCTGATGTGTTGTCGGTGTGGTAGGATGAATAGTGGTTTGAAAGTGGGGGGGAAAGAGGTAAGACTGTGGTATCAAAGGTGGACATTAGGGGGGAGGGGGGATTTTAACCCTACCTCCCTAATTTTAACCTTGGCCGAAGCAAATTCACCCCATAGGCCCCGAAATTACTATTGGTTCTCTCTATTAGCGCAAATGCGGCAAAGTGGAACCTCCATTCATCCTAATCTGAAGCCGGTGACCCCATCTTAAATCCTGGAGGATGATGTTATTTACATGACTGGGGCGGGTGAATTGCACCTGCAAGGGTGCTTCAGTAGTGTCCGCACCAATTCATCTGCCAGAGGTCCAAGTCGGTGGGCAACCTAAGGCCTATCCCAGGGGTAAAGGAAAAACAGGGGAAAAAATGTCTTTGCTCAGAAAGCAGCCATGCACTGCTTCGAAAAAGATAGCTGATCCCCTCTGTGATTGATTATCTAAGTCTGGACAAGGTCTGGGGCCATTTTAAAGTCCTTAAAGAGACTCTCACTAGCTCTTAGTTGCGTGAATTCCACGGAGGACTTCTGAAAGTATAATGAGTGAGATTCCCGGGGAAGCTCGGGAATTCCCCCAGAAACATTCCTTTGACATGGGGGAAGGGGGCATGTGTGGATAGAATATCCGCCATGGTTCCTCCTCAGCTGGAATCCCAACGTAGCTTGGTTCCTCCCCAAAGTCCTGGCCCCTTCAGGCCGAAATCAAGCTTTGTGGCATCTTCGACCCCAGGAATTGCGGGACCTCGCGGGGGTGTTTGCTCGTGCTGTTGGGGAAGGTTTAAACTAGAGTGGCAGGGGGATAGGAACCTGAGCGGGGAGTCAGAAGAGAATAAAGTTGAGAGCAGCAAGAGAGGGGAAGACCCAGGGGAAATCTACAATACAAATAGTACAAACAGTTGTTCAAGAACAAGTGAAAGGGAAAAGTGTAGAGCAGTGGAAAGAAAGTGTACTTTAGGCACGACAGATAAAATAAAAACTAGAAGGCATAAGGCAATTAACCCAGCATCAAAGCTGTGGCAGGGGGTTGGGAACCTGAGCAGGGAGACAGAGGAAAGCGTGTCAGGAAGGGACAGAAGGTATGGAGTAAAAGGTAAAGTGTTAAAAAAGGAAAAAGCAGGAACTAAGTGTCACAAAACATATTTGAAAGTTCTTTATCTGAATGCACATAGCATTCGTAACAAAATGGACGAGTTAACTGCACAAATAACTACGTATGGGTATGATCTTGTGGCCATTACAGAAACATGGCTGCAGGGAATTAAATATGCCAGGGTATCTAACAATCAGGAAGGACAGGCAGGAAGGAAGGAGAGGTGGGGTGGCTATGTTAAAAAAGGAAGGAATCACTGTAATACAGAGAAATGATATTGGGACAAAGGATCAGGATAATGAAACAGTTTGGGTAGAGATAATGAATAATAAGGGGAAAAAAACACAATTGGGCGTAGTATATAGGCCTCCTAATGGTTGCAACTCTGCTGGAAGAAGTATTAATCAGGAAATAGTCGGGGCATGTAATAAGGGAACAGCTATAATTATGGAGGATTTTAACTATCATATTAACTGGACAAATCAAATTGGGCAGGGCAGCCTTGAGGAAGAGTTTATTGAGTGTATTAGGGATGGATTTCTTGAGACTGCTCAAGATGATGTAACTGATCCTACAAGGGGGCAGGCAACCTTGGACCTGGTCCTGTGTAATGAGCCAGGATTAATTAATAATGTCCTAGTTAAGGATCCCCTTGTAATGAGTGACCATAACATGGTTACATTCCATATCCAATGAGAGGGTGAGAAGGTTGGTTCTCAAACAAGCGTACTGAGCTTGAATAAAGGAGACTATGATGGTATGAGAGCGGAATTGATTAAAGTGGACTGGGAAAATAGATTAAAGGGTAAGATGGTACATGAGCAGTGGTGTTCATTTAAGGAGTTATTTTACAACTTTCAAAAAATATATATTCCACTGAGGAAAAAAGGGTGTAAAAGAAATGACAGCCATCCATGGCTAAGTAAAGAAATTAAGGATAGTATCCGACTAAAAACAAGGACATATAAGGTAGCCAAACTTAGTGGGAGGATAGAAGATTGGGAAGTCTTCAAAAGACAGCAAAAAGTAACTAAAGGACTGATTAAGAAAGGGAAGATAGATTATGAAAATGAATTAGCAAAAAATATAAAAACAGATAGCAAGAGTTTCTACAGTTATATAAAAAGAAAAAGGGCGGCTAAGGCAAACGTAGGTCCCTAAGAGGATGAGACCGGGAAATTAATGGTGGGAAACATGGAGATGGCAAAAATGCTGAACAAATATTTTGTTTCAGTCTTTACGTAGAGGACACTAAGAATATCTCAACACTGGACAAACAGGAGGCACTAGGGGGGGAGGAGCTAAATACGATTAAAATCACTAAGGAATTGGTACTCAGTAAATTAATGGGACTCAAGGCGGATAACTCCCCTTGGCTGATGAATTACATCCTAGGGTCTTGAGGGAAATGGCAGTAGGGATTGTGGATGCTTTGGTAATAATTTTCCAAAATTCTCTGGACTCGGCAAAGGTCCCGGCAGATTGGAAAACTGCTAATGTAACACCCTTATTTAAAAAGGGTAGTAGGCAGAAGGCTGGAAATTATAGACCAGTTAGCCTAACATCTGTGGTGGGTAAAATTTTGGAGTCTATTATTAAGGAGACAGTAGTGGAACATTTGGATAAACATAATTTACTAGGACAAAGTCAGTATGGCTTTACGAAGGGGAAGTCATGTCTGACAAATTTGCTTGAGTTCTTTGAGGACATAACGTACAGGGTGGATAAAGGGGAACCAGTGGACGTAGTGTATTTAGACTTCCAGAAGGCATTCGACAAGGTGCCACATAAAAGATTATTGCTCAAGATAAAGAATCACTGGATTGGGGGTAATATTCTGGCATGGGTAGAGGATTGGTTATCTAACAGGAAGCAGAGAGTTGGGATAAATGGTTCATTCTCGGACTGGCAACCAGTAGCCAGTGGTGTTCCGCAGGGGTCGGTGCTGGGTCCCCAACCCTTTACAATCTATATTGACGATTTGGAGGAGGGGACCGAGTGTAACATATCAAAGTTTGCAGATGATACAAAGATGGGAGGGAAAGTAGAGAGTGAGGAGGACATAAAAAACCTACAAGGGGATATAGACAGGCTGGGTGAGTGGGCAGAAATTTGGCAGATGCAATACAATATTGGAAAATGTGAGGTTATGCACTTTGGCAGGAAAAATCAGAGAGCAAGTTATTATCTTAATGGCGAGAAACTGGAAAGTACTGCAGTACAAAGGGATCTGGGGGTCCTAGTGCAAGAAAATCAAAAAGTTGGTATGCAGGTGCAGCAGGTGATCAAGAAGGCCAACGGAATGTTGGCGTTTATTGCTAGGGGGATAGAATATAAAAACAGGGAGGTATTGCTGCAGTTATATAAGGTATTGGTGAGACCGCACCTGGAATACTGCATACAGTTTTGGTGTCCATACTTAAGAAAAGACATACTTGCTCTCGAGGCAGTACAAAGAAGGTTCACTCGGTTAATCCCGGGGATGAGGGGGCGGACATATGAGGAGAGGTTGAGTAAATTGGGACTCTACTAATTGGAGTTCAGAAGAATGAGAGGCGATCTTATTGAAATATATAAGATTGTGAAGGGGCTTGATCGGGTGGATGCGGTAAGGATGTTCCCAAGGATGGGTGAAACTAGAACTAGGGGGCATAATCTTAGAATAAGGGGCTGCTCTTTCAAAACTGAGATGAGGAGAAACTTCTTCACTCAGAGGGTGGTAGGTCTGTGGAATTTGCTGCCCCAGGAAGCTGTGGAAGCTACATCGTTAAATAAATGTAAAACAGAAATAGACAGTTTCCTAGAAGTAAAGGGAATTAGGGGTTACGGGGAGCGGGCAGGAAATTGGACATGAATTTAGATTTGAGGTTAGGATCAGATCAGCCATGATCTTATTGAATGGCGGAGCAGGCTCGAGGGGCCGATTGGCCCACTCCTACTCCTATTTCTTATGTTCTCAGGTTCTAAATCTTCAGTTCAGACCACATTTCAGTCCAGGTTGATCAGCACAATAGAAAAAACAGAGTGGCTGGAAGTTGTGGAGACAGCAGCTAATGTAGCTTTCTTGTACCAACACTGCTCTCACATCTATAGACCATTTTGTATTTTACAGGACATAGGAAGGAAAATGGACCAACGTTTTAATTTCCCCCATCTTCTGTCAGGGTTGGGGGAATTAGCTGTTTTTTTTTTCACATTGATGTTGGTTTTTCAGTTGAAGGTATTAAACAGCAATACAGCGACCGTTTTTCAAAAACATATTGCTGATTAGAGTTCCTATGGTTACTACGGCTTTGAAAGCTGCTGATTTTAAATGTGCACTTGCTGCCAATCTCTATTTGGAGGTATAGGGTGACAGCCAAAGACTGACTGCTCTCGAGCAGATTAAAGGACGTTTCACAATCAGCAGTAGAGTGAACTGATTGCCTGCTCATTTCATGCACGATTCAACGTTAGAAATCCACATTTTTGAGCTTTTGTGAAAGCTGTGGAAGACAGCTTGATGCTCTATGGGTTTAAGAATGTGCTTAAAGTGGTCACCCCCATGAATAAAAGGTTTTATTAAGAAATACACCAAGGTAGCCCTTTCAAAGAACCACAGATTGATTTTTTTAAAAGTGTTTTTTCAATGTCTTTCAATCTTTGATAAATTATATACGAGTTGTTATTAGATATGGCAAGTAATGCGTGGGTAAATTCACCAATCCTCCACTCCTAGTGAGGAGTTGCACTTAAAGTGAGCATGGGTTGGAGCACTGACCATCACGGCCCTAATGCTGTGCCACACTCCCCTCGACATGCAGGGAGTGCTGGATCGGTGAACGTGTCCTGTAATTTTTTTTTTTTTGTCAATCATCTGAAAGGGGGATAAAAAGGTAAGATCTTTCACCTTTCACTCAGGAAAAGGCTGAGGCCTGGACCCCACCCTTAGAAGCTTCTTTTTTTCCCCCATTGCAGAAGGCGCCAACAATGTTTTTTTGTCCCTCTCTACCTCTCTGCCAAGTTCCGCACCCATGAGGACGGCCTCAACCGGGATCTTGGGTTCATGTCACGCTACACGTAACCCCACCAGCGAAAAAAAGTTATCTGTTTTTAATACAACGGGTCATTCTCTTTCTCTTCCTTTCGGATGTTTCTCTCTCTCTCTCTCTGTCTTTTGTTCTGACCATTTGTATATTCGGTGGTCCTGTATGTAATGTCGCTCTGTCTGAACACTTTGATTGCCTTGACAACGGGCAGTTGGAAAGATTATCTGTAATCACCAGGCATTGTTCTCTGACTATAAATGCGGTAACGTTCAAGGAATCCCACACTTCACCTGACGAAGGAGAAAGCCTCCGAAAGCTTGTGATTTTCAAATAAAACTGTTGGACTATAACCTGGTGTTGTAAGATTCCTTACATTTATTCTTAAATGGTTGCCTTAGAGTGTAAAATGGTGCATTTTTCTCAAGTTGGTAAATGTGCTTGAGTATATTTTCCAGATTTGGCACTTGAAGAGGTGAGATTTCCTGATATCAGCCGAATAAATATTCACGATGAGCTCCTGTCCTGGGAAAGGAAGGGTCGCATTGTTTTGATCTCCAGAGAACTCTCCCCACAGTTCTTTGGGGGGGGGGGGTGGCGATGGCTCGATCAGTTACTGTTGCGTCCAACACACAAAGGACAAGAAAGCAGGTCAAAAATGTTCCTATCCTCAGGAAGTCTCTCAAGTAAAGGATAAACAGTCTTTCCTGATTTTGAATAGATGGGCAAAGTATGTATGCCGGAAGGATTGTGCACTCGAACTGTTACACCATGACTGGGGCTGCGTTGTAAGCTCTCAGAAAACATTACAGTTCTTTCAATGCTTCATATGCTTTCCCTGCAGCAGTTCCATATGATTTAATTATTATGAAGCTCCCGCCTATTTCTGGCGTTGGATGCAAAATGGGCCACCATGATTGAACACTGCCTATTTTGACACTCCATTACACCTTGTCTGCAGCCATTTAGGGGGCACAACATGGATAAAAACCAGGCCCATAAAATCATTTGGACAAATTTAAAAACCGCTACCATAATGCACAAAGGGTTTCAAACTAAATACAGTCAAAAGCAATGGTTTTTGAAAATACTGACGTGCATCCAGGTACCCTCATCTTAACTTCCGAAAGATAGTGTCAGCTTTTTTTTCATTCGTTCATGGGATGTGGGCGTCGCTGGCGAGGCCGGCATTTATTGCCCATTCCTAATTGCTCTTGAGAAGGTGGTGGTGAGCCGCCTTAGAATCATAGAATCATAGAAGTTTACAACATGGAAACAGGCCCTTCGGCCCAACATGTCCATGTCGCCCAGTTTATACCACTAAGCTAGTCCCAATTGCCTGCACTTGGCCCATATCCCTCTATACCCATCTTACCCATGTAACTGTCCAAATGCTTTTTAAAAGACAAAATAGAAACCTTCTTGAACCGCTGCAGTCCGAGTGGTGAAGGTTCTCCCAAAGTGCTGTTCGGTAGGGAGTTCCAGGATTTTGACCCAGCGACGATGAAGGAACAGCAATATATTTCCAAGTCGAGATGGTGAGTGACTTGGAGGGGAATGTACAGGTGGCGTTGTTCCCATGTGCCTGCTGCTCTTGTCCTTCTAGAGGTCGCGGGTTTGGGAGGTGCTGTCGAAGAAGCCTTGGCTAGTTGCTGCAGTGCATCCTATGGATGGTGCACACTGCAGTCATTGTGCGCCAATGGTGAAGGGAGTGAATGTTTAGGGTGGTGGATGGGGTGCCAATCAAGCGGGCTGCTTTGTCCTGGATGGTGTCGAGCTTCTTGAGTGTTGTTGGAGCTGCACTCATCCAGGCAAGTGGAGAGTATTCCATCACACTCCTGACTTGTGCCTTGTAGATGGTGGAAAGGCTTTGGGGAGTCAGGAGGTGAGTCACTCACCACAGAATACCCAGCCTATGACCTGCCCTTGTAGCCGTAGTATTTATATGGCTGGTCCAGTTAAGTTTCTGGCTAATGGTGACCCCCAGGATGTTGAAAGTGGGGGATTCGGTGATGGTAATGCCGTTGAATGTCAAGGGGAGGTGGTTAGTCTCTCTCTTGTTGGAGATGGTCATTGCCTGGCACTTGTCTGGCGCGAATGTTACTTGCCACTTATGAGCCCAAGCCTGGATGTTGTCCAGGTCTTGCTGCATGCGGGCTCGGACTGCTTCATAATCTGAGGGTTTGTGAATGGAACTGAACACTGGGCAATCATCAGCGAACATCCCCATTTCTGACCTTATGATGGAGGGAAGGTAATTGATGAAGCAGCTGAAGATGGTTGGGCCAAGGACACTGCCCTGAGGAACTCCTGCAGCAATGCCCTGGGACTGAGATGATTGGCCTCCAACAACCACTACCATCTTCCTTTGTGCTAGGTATGACTCCAGCCACTGGAGAGTTTTCCCCCGATTCCCATTGACTTCAATTTTACTAGGGCTTCTTTGTGCCACACTCGGTCAAATGCTGCCTTGATGTCAAGGCCAGTCACTCTCACCTCACCTCTGGAATTCAGCTCTTTTGTCCATGTTTGGACCAAGGCTGTAATGAGGTCTGGAGCTGAGTGGTCCTGGCGGAACCCAAACTGAGCATCGGTGAGGAGGTTTTCGATGAGTAAATGCCGCTTGATAGCACTGTCGATGACACCTTCCATTACTTTGCTGATGATTGAGAGTAGACTGATGGGGCAGTAATTGGCTGGATTGGATTTGTCCTGCTTTTTGTGGACAGGACATACCTGGGCAATTTTCCACATTGTCGGGTAGATGCCAGTGTTGTAGCTGTACTGGAACAGCTTGGCTAGAAGCGCAGCAAGTTCTGGAGCACAAGTCTTCAGTACTACAGCCGGGATGTTGTCGGGGCCCATTGCCTTTGCTGCATCCAGTGCACTCAGCCGTTTCTTGATATCATGTGGAGTGAATCGAATTGGCTGAAGACTGGCTTCTGTGATGGTGGGGATATCGGAAGGAGGCCGAGATGGATCATCCACTCGACACTTCTAGCTGAAGGTGGTTGCAAACGCTTCAGCCTTGTCTTTTGCACTCACGTGCTGGACTCCGCCATCATTGAGCTACCCAAAAGGAAACTGTTATTGTAGGAAATGTGTGTTTTTCAAAGTTAGTATATTGCAGCAGAAATAATGCGGTCATAAATCAACAAATCCCAAAAGCTGATGGTAGATGGACAGATATTATGATCCTCCTGGGTACCTCAGTTTGAAAACCCAAGGACTAAGGTCATGTTTTCATCACCTAAGTGCAGGATTAGAATATCTGAAAATTGGAGGCAAGCCCTAATAACGCAACATTTTGTTGAGGGGGTTTGAGAGGTAGTGTCGAATTAATCCTATTTAATCAAAATCCATAGCAGCCATGTCCTGAAATCAGCTTGGAGACAAACTGCAATTGCTTTAAATGTTGGGGGAGTTTCAGATTTCTCCCGTGTGCCCTTAACAACAGCCCTTCATAACTAATTATGCCAGACTTTACATGAATTATATTAACAGAAAGGATTGAGTTATTCTGTAACCTTCAGGGCCTTGCTTCAAACGGTGCTTGGAGCCCACAGACACCAGCTATCTATAGTCTGAAGATGGTTGTTTCAAATTGCTGCTGGCGTCACGTATCTGAGTGTTTTACATCGAATACTATGTAGTCAGCAACATGGAACTCCCTATCCACAGTGTCTTCAGCTATTCATTAGTGTTCCACCCTCTAACAGAATTTTCATCATTTTCATTGCCGTGCTTACTGTTGCAGTACTTTAACCCTGTATCTTTCAGAATGCGCAAATTGTTAAGCAACAGAGGGCGCACAAGTCTCTATAACTCGCTGCAGTAGGGGTTTCATGCATCAATATTATTATGCGCAACTTGTTTCCTTTTACTTTGGAAAATGCCAGGTATACATTGTGGTGTAAATATTTGTGAGATGAGGTACTGGGCCAGAGTCATGGGGTCTTTTATTTCCCCCCGAACAGGCAGACAACAACAACACCTTGCATTTATATAGCGCCTTTAACATAGCAAAATGTCCCAAGGTGCTTCGCTGGAGAGATTTTCCAACAAATTTTGACACCGAGCCACATAAGGAAATATTAGGAGAGGTGACCAAAAGCTTGGTCAAAGAGATAGGTTTTCAGGAGCACCTTAATGGAGGAGAGAAAGTTAGAGAGGCAGAAAGGTTTAGGGAGGGCCTAGGCAGCTGAAGCCACGGCCGTCAATAGTGGAGCGTTTAAAATTGGGGATGCTCAAGAGTCAAGAATTGGAGGAGCACAGAGATCTTGGAGGGTTGTAAGGCTGGAGGAGGCTACAGAGATAGGGAGGGGTGAGGCCATGGAGGGATTTGAAAACAAGGATGAGAATTTTAAAATCAAGGAGTTCCCGAACCGGGAGCCAATGTGAGTCAGCAAGCACAGGGGTGATGGGTGAACGGGACTTGGTTTGAATTAGGATACAGGCAGCAGAGTTTTGGATGATGGAGCCTGGTTTAATATCTCATCCAAAGGTAGCATCTCAAACAATACAGTACTCATCTAGTACTGGATGAGGGTGTCAGCCCAGATTATGTGCTTGGAGTGGGACTTGAACTCACAACCTTCTAATTCAGAGGAAAAAATGCTACCACTGAGCCAAACTGATGAAAGAGAACACAAAGTGGTCTTCACATAATACTATGCTTCTCAATCATATCATTTTATTTGGGAGGTCCCAACTTTAAGTAGCACCACTGAGAAACAGAGAAACTGTGCAAGACTCACAAGCTACCAAAATCAGTTGATCTGCTAGTTCTGCAGGAAACAATGCTCCACAAAGCATCTACCCAAATCCCACCCAATGAACACATTGCAGGTTAGAAGGTATGAATGACGTGAACCATATTACTTGGGAAAATGAGCCTTGAATCCAAACGTGTGTCACATGCAAATATGTTATATGGAAAAGTTTATATGGAAATAGATGGGGAGTGTATATTATATATGGAGCAAAGTACATGTGGCAAATTACAATAAAAGGAACTCCACTCATAGACTGAAACCCAACAGTGAGTTCCTGGATTATTATAGGATTAATTTTGCTCAGGGGTTACATGATTCTACAAAGCTAGATTTTTAATTGCTGAAGTATAAAGAGTTTGCAATTTGCAATTTTGCATTCCGTGCAATTTAATAGAATGCATATGTTCTACTTTCCGTCAAGCAGATTTCTATGGCTTGGTGTTCATTTTACTTAACAACTATTGATAGAACAATGGCCAGTAAATGAAGCAGGTTTGAGATGATATGAAAGATGGCCTGTATCATGTCCTCGCTGAGGCTGAAGATAGAAAAATTGTATGAAATTTGGTCTCACTGCTGGCCAATACATCAACATATGCCCCCAGATAAGTCATTTATACAGCACCTCAAATATGTTCCATTGCCTATCAAAGTCTTGATGACACAATCACCACTACTGATAAGTTGGGGAAGCATAGCACTCTGCACCAGCATTGAAATGTTAACGTAGCTTTCCTCTTAAAAGTAAGAAAAGCAAGTAAAAACGTGGGAGTAGGAATAGACTGGATGTTAGGCGGTTCGTCTTTTCCCAGAGAATTGTGAACCTCTGAAATACATTGTCGACTGTTGTAGTGGGTGCTGACTCTCTGCACGCCTTCAAGAGAAAGCTTTATAGTTAACAATTGGTCCATGTGATCTCCT
The DNA here is from genome assembly GCF_035084215.1 of Heptranchias perlo. Lineage (NCBI taxonomy): Eukaryota > Metazoa > Chordata > Chondrichthyes > Hexanchiformes > Hexanchidae > Heptranchias > Heptranchias perlo. The sequence goes on from NC_090334.1 coordinate 64,894,479, forward strand.
GGACTGGTTTCGGTTGCCTGAGGGGGTCGGAGAGGAATTATCCAGAATATTTTTTCCCTTGTTGGCCCTGAGTTTTATTTGCCTTTACCAGGAGATTACATGGCTGTGGGGAGGGTGGGGGGGGCTGGATTTCTGCCCCGAGTTAAATCGGCTCTTTGGTTTTGAAATTTTGAAGCAGTCGGAGGATGAAATGTTTTTTTCCCTGCATTTTAAAGATGCCTGTAGTGAATAAGCCAGCCTCAGGTGACAAGTAAATTATATAGTTCTTCCAGTTATTTAAAGATTTTTCCCAAACAATTAATTATCATCCACAATATTGCTGTCAGCAACAAATATAATCAATTCCTAATTACTAACTGCTTTGTCCAGTATCATTATATTGATAAAAACCCAAAGGAGAAAGATGAATTCTATGCCGTGTTTGAAGAGAATGATCAACACCAATAAACTGTGAAGAATCTGTTTTTATCTGCTTAACATTTAGATCCAATTTGCAAATAACCAGAAATCCATGGGCTGGAAGTCTGAATAATTGCTATTTAAATAGTTTGTGATAGAATGATGTCTGATGAATATATTAGAACATAGTATATCATATGTCAAAAATACAGGTCTAGATCAAGTTGCACTATGGTATAAGGTAATCACATGATCACAAAAATGGTTCAGATTGAAAAGAGCCTTTGGCTTATTTGCTCTCATTATTCCAGTATACCACCTTCAACACCTTCCCATCGCAACATCTAGTTGTTTTTTAAATGAAACCAGTGTACTGGTCTCAAAAAACCTGTTGGCAGCTTATTCCACCTGTTGTTCACCTTCTATGGCATCAGCCGAAATTTGCCCTTCACAACCTCAAACCTGTGCCATCTAGTCCTGCTGCCTTACGGAATCTGAAAGCATTGGTCTGGGTTTATTTTCTTATAGACTTCCTCAAGGTACCCACTGAGATGTTTTTGAAGGCTGAGAGCTCTAGTTTATTTAATTATTCCTCTAACATTACAGATCAGTCTTATTATCCTCTCTTTTTTTATTTGTTCTTGGGATATAGCCGATGCTGGCAATGCCACACTCGTTGCCCATGCCTAGATGCTCTGAGAGGGTGGGAGTGGGCCATTATCTTAAACTGCTGCAATGCTTGTAGTGATGGTGCTTCCACGATGGTGTAAGGTAAGGAATTTCAGGATTTTAACCCAGAAACAATGGAATAGCATTATTTGTCCAAGGAAGGATGGTGTGTATATGAAGTCACTTGATCTGACAATATAACCTATTAGCTCTGTTTATTATTGTCACACATCATTTGGACTTGATTAACAATGAGTTGACTAACACCTCTATTGGGTCCTTTTCAGCTTCCCTCTTGGTAAATTCTATCCCACCCATGGAGTATATATACTTCCTGTTTTCACTTCCAATATGCCAAAGTTGTTGAAAATACAGGCTGTGGTAGATACGTGGTTCATGAGTCCTGGCCATCTGTCCTGTAGAGTCACATTAGTATATCTTATGCTCCTGTTGTTCACTTTGTTTCAAAACTGTTCATTATCAAAAAATGGTTTGATCAAATGGGTTTGTTTGCACAGCTTGTGAGCTATAAAAATATAATTGTAAGGATATCTCCTTTTCTTTCACATGATAGTTAAGGCATCTAACATACCTTTCACTAGATTACAAGGGTCTGATTGGCCACTAGTTTCACTTCTCACCCCATTCCCTATGATGTGGGACACAGCATCAACCTACTCAACAGTTCATGGAGTATTTCCAAAGTCTGCACTCCCAGATATAAAGCCTGTATCTAGCTTCATTCATAAAGTGCACAACCCCTCCCTCCTCCAAAGCATTTGAACTGTGCCAGGTATCCTCTCAAAATGACATATTACTAAGCAAACAAACTGGGCCTAGCACCCTGTCCAAACAATATGCTCATAACCAAAATCTCTGCAATTCAGGTCAAATAAATCCTTTATATGAGGCCCAAACACTCCATGGTTCACAACTAAGTAGCCCACTAAGACGTTTGAATGGGCCTGCAATATGCAGTACCTTCTTGTTATCTGTACTGAACTCCAATGGTCATTGTTAACCTAGGTGTATACCTGTTACACTCTCTTTGTAAAATCTTGGCAACCTCCTCTGAAACCACAGTTCTCCCTGGTGGTAAATGCATCCGCTTGCATTGATATCACCTAGACATTTGGAGTTCCATTAGACTAGAAAAAAAACAGAGGAAAATCCACCAAACCGATCTACATTTCCTTACACAGCAAAGCTAGAGGGTTGTTCAACTATTCTTTATCATATAGTAAAGTACATATCATAGGTAGCCTTCGAGTGACTCAGCAGAGCCCCTTGCCATGCTGGACCTCCATTCAGTAGGAGGCTGTCGTTTGGCACTCTCTACAACTCTTGTCACTTTTTTTTACTCATGATCAGTGATTTACCCCGTTTAACCCAAAGTTTATTATGCTTCCTGAGACAAAATTATCCCCCCCAAACAATACCATGATAAATGCAAGAATCCTGGCATGCACAGGGAATGTTTGGTTTACTATTACATTAGGTAGTATATGAGAGAAGAACAAAACTGAGGTGTGATGTGCCCTCTATAATGTTGTAGTACCAATTCACAAATGAACAACCGTAGCCATCTCCTTTGTAATACTCTATCCTCTTGCAAATGATATGGCTGTGGTATTAGATGTTTTCCCCTTTATCCTTTATTATATATATGGAGTGGAGGTGAAAGTAGAGAGGGAGTTCTAGAGGGTGGAGGCATAGTGACTGAAGGAATGGCGACCAATGGTGGAGCAAAGGGAAAGCTTCAGAAGAGTAATCCAACATTAGAGGAGCACAGGTTGTGCAGGGACATAGATTGGAGAAAGATCAGTGGGGAAAGTTGGGGTGAGGGTATGGAGGGGTTTGAAAATGAAGATGAGGATCTTAAACTGCTTTCAGTGGGAGACGAGAGCTACTGCAACTTGACAAGGATGTGGATAATTTAAGTGAGAGACTTTGTGCAGGAGAGAATGCGAGCCACAGTGTTCTGAATAAATTATAGTTGTGAAGGGTGGAGACTATCAAAAAGTGCATTGGAGAAGTCGAACCTCGAGGTAATAAAAGAAAGAAGAAAGAACTTGCATTTATATAGCACCTTTCATGACCTCGGAACATCCCAAAGCACTTTACAGCCAATGAAGTACTTTTGAAGTGTGGTCACTGGTACTGTAGGAAAACATGGTCGCCAATTTGAGCACAGCAAGGTCCCGCAAACAGTAATGAGGTAAATGACCAGATAATCTGTTTTTAGTGATGTTGGCTCAAGGATAAATGATGGCCAGGACACCAGGAGAACTGCCCTGCTCTTGTTCAAATAGTACCATGGGATCTTTCACATCCACAATTTAACTTCCTGCCTGAAAGACTGCACTCGCTCAGTACTGCACTAAAGTATCAGCTAGATTATGTGCTCAAATACCTATGAGTGGGTCTTGAACCCAAATCTGCTGCCTCAGACATGAGAATGCTACCACTGAGTCGCGGCTGACATGTAAAAACATGGACTAGGGTCCTGGCAGTGGTAAGGAAGAAGCAGAGACCGAAGAGGGCAGTATTTTGGAGATGAAAGAACACAGTCTAGGCATTGGGTCAGATGTAAGGAAAAGCTCACAGCATGGTTGTACAGGAAGCCAAGGTTCCACAATTTTTGGATCATCCTGAGAGGTCAGCTGGGGACATTTATGGAGTCTAGGCCAGAGGCGTGTATGTGCAGTGAGAAGCTGAAGAGGTTGGTTTCAGTTTTACTGACATAAAGTTGAAGAAAATTTCAAGGCATCCAAAAAAAAATGTACTTTGCTCATTTAATAAGAAAAATAATTTCATTCATATAACACTCAACATAAGAAAGGAAACAGACTGTGAATTTAATTAACACCGATTGAAAATATCTCAAGGACAATTTTGCCAGCCAAGGCTCCCAACATGAAGCCTTGCTAGATGGGGGCATCAGTAGCAGAATCAGGCCGGTAGTGGTTATAGGCCTATCTAGTGAGGTGCAATGCAGATGTGGAGCCTCACAAAGCTACCTACCGCTCTAATTTTTAGTGCACATTTTTATTCAAAGAAAATTAAATGTATAGGCAGAATACACTGCTGGAAAAAAAGTTTAGAGGAACAATAATTGTGATGACCATCTTGCAGCAATTGGCCCTTGTGAAGTGATTTGATTAAATTCGAAGTAGCTGATATAAAATGCTGAATCATCACAGTAATTTGGTCAGCAACTCCCATCCCTCCACAGGACCCCCTCGGAACCTTCTCCATTACAGGGATAATGTTCATGGTGATTTGCTAATTGTTCCTCTGGAAAGAAAAAACAACAATTTTCTCAGGAGGACTTATTATAAATTTGCTTGCAAGGAAATTAGCAAAAACTTTAGTTTGTTTTTAAATTAAGAACAGCTGTAGCGGAGGATGATTATTTATCTAAAGCTGCTGATTGGTTAACCTGTTAAAGAATGAACTCTGAACTCTCCCAGTGAATCAGGAAGTGAACGAGTCAGTGTGGAACTGAACCATACCAGGCCAGTAAGGTCTCAGCTTTGATTCATGGTCTGAGTTGGGTTAACTGTTCTCAGCCAGGAAGAAGTAGATATGCTGCATTCCACCCTTGAGTTATAGGGCCCGATGTTAGCAGGGCTGCGGGTTCTCGGCGGGGGGGCTATCGGGCGCGTGGGTAACGCGCCCGGTGAAATTAGTCAGCTTCCCGCGCGATTGTAGCAGACAATCCACTAATTGGATCCATTTACCTGCTCCTCCGGGTTCCCCACTGCTGATCTGCGTGTCGGGCGGGCTGCGCATGCGCAGTAAGATCTGTCCGCTGGAGGAGCTCTATTTAAAGGGGCAGTCCTCCACTGACAGATGCTGCAACAAATAGCAAAAATTACAGCATGGAGCAGCCCAGGGGGAAGGCTGCTCCCAGTTTAATGATGCCTCACTCCAGGTATCAATACATGGGGTGAGGAGGAGGGGGAGGACAGAGATCTTCCTCCCGGCGTGCGGGAGGAAGCGGCCAGCCTCTGCCACCAGGAAGGCCTGGCTCGAGGTGGCAGAGGAGGTCACCAGCGCAACCAACATATTGCCCACCTGCATACAGTGCAGGAGGCGCTCCAGTGACCTCAGTAGGTCAGCCAAAGTGAGTACACGTAGTCTTTCCCCTACACTCCGTCTGCCACATCACTGCCCCACCCCACATCTCCTTCAGCACTGCCAACACTACTCTGTCACATCACCCCTCATACCCACTCAAACCTCATCCTCATCTTACCTGCACTTACTCACCTCGCCAGTACTCATCCCGCCACTACCACTCAACCCAATCCTCATACAATCTCATGGCTCTATCTCATACTCACCCTCTCGTGCATCTCTTTCACGATCAGCCTCACTCAACCTGTGCTGCAGCCACAGGGCATGCATCACATATGTGCAGTAGGCAGCGTAAGGCAAACATGTCGTGAGCATGAAGGGGATGCACAAGGGTATTTGAGGGTTTGTCATGGGTGTTACTTATATTGAATTTCTGACCAACTCACATTACATATTATATTGGCACCACTACTGCCATGTCTTCGCGAATCCTGTCTGGTTTGTGCAATAATGCCCTCTCCTGAGGATCACGATGAGGACCCACAACTGATGCCACCCATTGTGTCACTGCAGAGTGGGTGTAGGTGTATTTACAGGGCTCTTTTGCGCAGACGACTGAGAGACGTCGGCAATGTCCCTGGTGGCACCCTGGAAGGATGCGGAGGAGAAGTTGTTGAGGGCAGTGGTGACTTTGACAGCGACAGGTAAGAAGATGGTGCTCGGGCCAGCCAGGAGCAGCTCGGCATGAAAGAGGCTGCAGATGTCCACGAATACATGTCGAGTGACTCTGAGCCTCCGTGTGCACTGCTGCTCAGAGAGGTCCAGGAGGCTGAGCCTTGGTCTGTGGACCCTGTGGCGAGGGTAGTGCCCTCTGCGACGCATCTCTCTCTGCGGTTGCCCTCCCTCCTGCTGTACAGGTGGATGTGTCACAGCACTCTGTTATGGAGCTCCACGTGTCAGAGGTGGACGGCGTGGATGGCGAGGCTGGTGATGCTGTTCGCCCTCCGAGGAGGTCATGACTGCAGCTACGGCGGCCCCCATCCGCAAGATGTACATCTGAGGGGGTCCGCAAGGTAGGTACATGTCTCTGGACCCCGGGGTAAGTGTGCAGGTTGGTGACTTTGATTGTCAGGAGGAGGGTGGTGAAGGCCAAACTTTGTCCCAAGTGACAGAGTGGCCTCCTGCAATGGGTGAGGGTCTCCCCCCACCCCACCTGTCAAATGGACCTTTGCAGCTGCCACAGGCTGACAGCTACAACTCGTCCATTTGACCTGGGAGTGTTTCCCCCAGTGTGGGAAGCAGTCCCAGTTTGCTCTAAAATCGCACCCCTCCTCACATAATCCATTAATCAGGTCCGTTAATGACCTGTAATACCTAAATAAATACTTTCAAGTGGCATCCCGCTGGCTTTAATTGCCTGCACGCCGGCGCGTCAGCGGGGAATCCGGAAGTGCGCGGGTTTGGGGCAGGCTCCGGTCCAGCTCCGGGATTCTCCGATTTTCGGTCCCCCCCGCCAGGAACGCACCCGATAGCGGGTGCTAAAATGACGCCCATAGAGTGGAAAATTCAGCCAATCCTGACCACTTTCCAGTGACTCGTGCTGGGAAGTGCACGCATGTGGATGGTGAATTCGCTGTGATGCCCCCCATGGTCAAATAAGAAGCCAACACTAAAAGTCCAAGCTGGCACACAAAAAATATCCAGCTGGGGAGGTGCAGTAGGGCTGTTGCAATGTGAGCCCTCACCTTCAGGAGAAGAGCAGAGAAACTTGCATGAAGGCCATAGAGCTCCTAAACTGTCTGTTACAGAAGTTTTTTTTAGGGTTAATGGTAAAAATTCTGCAGATGACTACATTTTTTTGATCTGAACAGCGACAATCTCATTCAATTTTCTCTTTCAACTTCAAAAGGAACAGGACAATTTATCAAAGTTAAAGCAAAATACTGCAGATGCTGGAAATCTGAAATAGCAGAAAATGCTGGAAACATTCAGCAGGTCAGGCAGCATCTGTGGAGAGAGAAACAGAGTTAATGGGGTCAATTTTAGGACGGCTGACTGGGTGCGTTCGTGGCAGGGAGGGTTCCTAAAATTGGAGAATCCCGGAGCGGGTCCGGAGCCCGGCTCCAACCCGCCTACTTCCGGGTTCCCCAATGACGCGAATCGGTTCGTGCGCAGCCCCCGCATGCAGGACTCCCACCGGCAATTAAAGCAGGCGGGATGACAGTTTAGATAGTTAGGGAGGTACTTGAGGTCATTGACAGACCTCATTGGGAAGAGATTTTAGCAGGGATGGAATTTTGGACTCTCCTCAGCATGTTTCCCATCCTGTGGGAAACACTCCCTCTTGTTGCAGACGTGTTTCAGTCAGCAGCCATTGGGAGATGCAGAGGATTCCTTGACAGTTGTGGGGAATACCTCATTCATTGCAGCAGGGCACTCTGTCACCTCAGACAAAGTTTTGCCTGCCACACCGTTGTCTCCACACTCCAAATTATTACATCATACCCTAAACTCTGCTGTCCAAACACATTTACCTACTTTGCGGACCCCCTCACACTCACACCGTCAGGATGGGGTGGGGGGGTCCATTGCTGCATTCATCACTCCATTGGAGGACGAGCAACATCACCAGCCTCGCCAGGCATGCTGTCCACCTCCGCCACGTGGAGTTACACAACACAGTGCTGCGCAACAGGCACCTGCACAAAGTAGTCGTGAAACTACACATACACCCACTGTAGGGTGACCCAATGGGTGGCATCAAGGGTGTTCATGGAGAACCTCATGAAAGGGCCTTATTGCACAAGCCAGTCAAGAATGGCCAAGACATGGCAGTAGTGGTGACAATATAATAAGTAATGTGAGTTGATCAGAAATCAAATATAAGTAAAAACCATGACAAACCCTCAAACACCCTTGTGCATCCCCTTCATGCTCACGACACGTTTGCCTTACGCTTCCTACTACACATACGTGATGCATGCCCTGTGGCTTCAGCACAGGTAGTGGCAGGTTGGGTGAGGCTGACCATGAATGAGATGCATGAGAGGGTGAGTATGAGACAGAGCCATGAGATTGTATGAGGATTGGGTTGAGTGGTAGTGGTGGGATGAGTACTGGCGAGGTGAGTAAGTGCAAGTAAGATGAGGATAAGGGTTCAGTGGGTGTGAGGAGTGATGTGATAGAGTAGTGTTGGCAGTGCAGAAGGAGATGTGGGGTGGGGCGGTGATGTGGCAGACGGAGTGTAGGGGAATGAGTAAGAGTATTCACTTCGGCTGACCTGGTTAGGTCATTGAAGTGCCTCCTGCACTGTATGCAGGTGTGTGATATGTTGGTGGTGCTGGTGACCTCCTCTGCCACTTCAAGCCAGGCCTTCGTGATGGCAGAGGCAGGTCATTTTCTCCTGTCCGCCGGGTGGAAGATCTCCCTCCTCCTCCTCCTCCTCCTCACCCCATCCAGTAAGACTTGAAGTGAGGCATCTTTAAACCTGGGAGCAGCCTTACCCCTGGGCTGCTCCATGCTGTAATTTTGCCTATTTTCTGCAGCATCAGTCAGTGGAGGATTGTCTCTTTAAATAGGGCTCCTCCAACTGACAGCCTATGATGCGGGTGCGCTATCCGCCCGCTGCGCAGCTTTCCAGCGCGAAACCCGGAAGCCAAGGTAAGTCGCTTCAATTTACTTACGATCATGTGCCAAACCCACCGATTTCACTGGGTGCGTTACCCACGCGCTCAGTCGACCTCCCACTGCCAACCCGCCTCCCTCCTAATATCGGGCCCAATGTTTCAAGTCGATGACCTTTTGTCTGAACAGTTCTGATGAAAGTACAATTCACCAACTACCTTTACACAAAAAAAATTCCACTTGAAAGTTATATAGTGAAGCCCACCTCAAAGAAAGTCTGTCTCAAGAGACCAAGATGTGGAGATGCCGGTGATGGACTGGGGTGGACAAATGTAAGGAATCTTACAACACCAGGTTATAGTCCAACAATTTTATTTTAAAATCACAAGCTTTCGGAGATTATCCCCTTCGTCAGGTGAATGAGTGAAAGGTTCTCAAATCGCATATCTTATATTAGGCTGGGACAGCATCACACCAATCAAAAGGTGTCGTTGTTGTTCAAACAGGCCAGTCACGGAGAACAGCACGTCCCAGTACACTGGATATACATTGTGTCAATTACACAGACAGAAAGAAAGAGACCCAAATGGCAGAGAGAGAGAGAGAGAATATTAAAACACTAACTTTTTTTTCCTTTTTGCTGTGGGGTTACGTGTAGCGTGACATGAACCCAAGATCCCGGTTGAGGCCATCCTCATGGGTGCGGAACTTGGCTATCAACTTCTGCTCAATGATTTTGCGTTGTCGTGTGTCTCGAAGGCCGCCTTGGTGAACGCTGACCCGAAGATCGGTGGCTGAATGTCCTTGACTGCTAAAGTGTTCCCCGACTGGGAGGGAACCCTCCTGTCTGGCGATTGTTGCGCGGTGTCCGTTCATCCGTTGTCGCAGTGTCTGCATGGTCTCGCCAATGTACCATGCTCCGGGGCATCCTTTCCTGCAACGTATGAGGTAGACAACGTTGGCCGAGTCACAGGAGTATGAACCATGTACCTGGTGGGTGGTGTCCTCTCGTGTTATGGTGGTATCCGTGTCGATGATCTGGCATGTCTTGCAGAGGTTGCCGTGGCAGGGTTGTGTGGTGTCGTGGACGCTGTTCTCCTGAAAGCTGGGTAATTTGCTGCGAACGATGGTCTGTTTGAGGTTGGGTGGCTGTTTAAAGGCGAGTAGTGGAGGCGTGGGGATGGCCTTAGCAAGGTGTTCATCGTCATTGATGACATGTTGAAGGCTGCGGAGAACATGGTGTAGTTTCTCTGCTCCAGGGAAGTACTGGACAACGAAGGGTACTCTGTTGGTTGCGTCCCATGTTTGTCTTCTGAGGAGGTCTATGCGATTCTTCACTGTGGCCCGTCGGAACTGTCGATCGACAAGTCGAGCTTCATATCCCGTTCTTACGTGGGCGTCTTTCAGCGTCTGTAGGTGTCCATCGCGTTCCTCCTCGTCTGAGCAGATCCTGTGTATTCATAGGGCCTGTCCATAGGGGATGGCCTCTTTGACGTGGTTGGGGTGGAAGCTGGAAAAGTGGAGCATCGTGAGGTTGTCCGTGGGCTTGCAGTACAGTGAGGTGCTGAGGTGCCCGTCTTTGATGGAGATTTGTGTGTCCAAGAAAGAAACTGATTCTGAGGAGTAGTCCATGGTGAGTTTGATGGTGGGATGGAACTTGTTGATGTTATCGTGTAGTCTCTTCAGTGATTCTTCGCCGTGGGTCCATAGGAAGAAAATGTCGTCGATGTATCTGGTGTATAGTGTTGGTTGGAGGTCTTGTGCAGTGAAGAAGTCGTGCTCGAACGTGTGCATGAAAATGTTGGCACATTGGGGTGTGAATTTGGTCCCCATGGCTGTTCCGTGTGTTTGGGTAAAGAACTGGTTATCGAAGGTGAAGACATTGTGATCCAGGATGAAGCGGATGAGTTGTAGGATGGCGTCTGGGGATTGGCTGTTGTTGGTGTTGAGTACTGAGGCTGTTGCAGCGATGCCGTCATCGTGGGGGATACTGGTGTAGAGTGCCGAGACGTCCATCGTGGTGAGAAGTGTTCCTTGTTCAACTGGTCCGTGGGTGCTGAGTTTTTATAGGAAGTCTTTAGTGTCGCGACAGAAGCTGGGGGTTCCCTGGGCAAGAGGCCACAAGAGATTTGCACATGGGTGATTTTTAGTTTTGAATTATTAATGTTTTAGAATTAAAATAAAAGCGATGAAGCATCTTGATGTTTTTGGCTTTTTTTTAACTTAGCTGTTGGTCTTAACTTTTGTTGTGATGTGAGTGCAACACCCAAGTAGGTGTACACCTTGAGGGCATTCATGGGTGCAAGGACCTTGGTGAGATGGGAGAAAACACTATTGCTGCATTGGGGAGGGGAGGGGTTATTCAACTGAACTTCTGCTCGATGGTTTGCTGCCTCGCAACTCTGGCAGCTGACAGTATTGGTGCTCCTTGCTTATCGTCAACATCCTGATCTTCTTGTTGGCCTTCCTGCTCCTGCACTTCTTCCTCCCCAGGTGTCTGTAAGGGTTGGCTCCTTTGCAGGGCAAAGTTATGGAGGATGCAGTAAACAGTGACAAATTTGGACACTGTCGGGCTGTATAGAATGGTCCCAGATTGGTCCAGGCAGTGGAACCCCTGGTTCAAAAGGCCGATGGTCTGCTCTATGAGCTCTAGTGGAGGCGTTCCTTAGCATCTGTGCCTGGGATCCTGACAAAAGTCATGAGCCAGGTAGTCAGAGGGTACGCATTGTCCCCAACCAGCCTGCCTGATGAGCGATGGTCTGGGTGGGCAGAAAGGGGGCATTGTGGATTGGCACAGGAAAGTGGGTACAGATCTGCATAATGCGCTGTCTGTCATCACTGGACATTCAGGGAGTGGAATCCCTTCCTGTTAATGTAGATCCCTGGGTCTTCATGTGGAGCACACTAGGCAATGTGTGTGCAATCTATAAGGCCTTGCACCCGTGAGAAGCCTGCTATCCTGCGGAAGCCTGCAGCTCTTTTCTTTTGCTTTGCTGCCTCCATGGGGAACAAGATGAATTGATTCCTCTTAGAGTAAAGCCACTGCCTGACTGTTCCCACCATGATTTGCTGGGCGGACTCAAGAATTAGTGAATCAGGCGCTGGTACAGACTAATTTTATAAATGTTCCTAAACCAATCGAAGGACCAATTGGATGAACGCTTATTTTAATCAGCCTAAGAAGACACCTGAGCGCCGATCCAAAATGGTGGGTGAGACACTTCCTGTTTATATCGGGTGCACCTGATTGGCACCCAATATTGGTACGTTTGGCACCCATTTTGCACCCAAGAAACAGGGGAAACGTGGTCCAATTTCACCTCCTAATCGAATGGAGCAACCTATTAAATCACTCCCAACCTAAAACTAATACAGTGAGACTTCAACCTGGCCTAGTCAATAAGTTCTAGAGATAGTTTTTGCAGATCAGTTTTACTTTGGTAATGTGAAACATTAAAAAAAATGTATTATATTATACTGGGTGATGTCCTGCTCTGTTGCTTGCATATAAAAACTAAAGGGTTCAGTATTCAGAACTGCAGCATCTTCTCATCCATTTCTGTCATGAATCCTCCCACCCCCAGGTCACACTATGTCCTTCCTTATCATCTACTTTTCTTTCTACATTATCATCTGCTTTTCTTTTTTCTTCCTTCCTGCACCTCTTGCAGTTTTAAAAAAATTTCTCCTTCCCGCTCCGCATTGGTTGCTGCTCCCTCTCGAGTTGCTGGACTTAGTCTCTTCCCACTTGCTTCACACACTTGTTGGAACTCTTCTGGCTTTTTCAGGCTCGAAGTTCTGCATGATGTCTTATTTTTAAAAATGTGGGAGAAAAATTAAAGCAAAAAGACTTTGCTCAGAATTTCAGGCAATTCAGAAGAGGGGCCTGAACGCTTCTTCAGAGCTTATAGCAAGTTTGTAGGTGAAATGGGATCAAGCTTCGGAGAGTGAGGCTGCTGGTCTCAACAGAGAGGGAAGAAGAAAGAGGCAGGAGCGTAGGCTGGGAAGAATTCAATCTGGAGACACCAAGAAGGATGTCTCGGGCAGAGGCAAGGCTGGGGGACAGTCAGTGGCAAAGAGGAGGAGCTGTTCCTGGGGCTTGGAAGAGATGAGAGTAAGCGGCAATGCTCAGGGCGAGGTGAGGCTGAGCAAGTCCCCAACCCTGCCCGGTTTTCCTTTATCCGAGCCGTGATCCCCACTGGTCAGTGTTTTGTGAAATCATAGAATCATAGAATCGTTACAGCACAGAAGGAGGTCATTTGGCCCATCAAGCCTCTGCTGCATCCCAAATCTCCCATCTCATTGGTCACTAGCCTTGTCAATGAAATATATTGAACTAATGAAATGGGAAAGAAGCTATGTTGGGTGACTAATTGGACTAACACTGGACAGGCACAATTTTTCAGATAATTATCCAGATAATTGAAACACTGATTAACATGATTGATTTTCTTTAGGATACAGGTATTGGTATTCCAGAACAATCAAAGTCAACTTTCTTTTCATGATTAAAACCATTTCTCACACAGTAAATGCAAGGCTTGTTTAATAATGCATTACCTATATTAAAGTGCCAATGTTACTCACCGCACGAGTGAAACAGGGTAACACATTCTGCAAAAAAATGTTTTGGGTTCCTTAAGTTTTGTTTCCATTATTTTCCTCTCCTCAATTGATCCTGTTGGATTCAGATAAGTTCCTCACTCAGGGTAAATATAAAGATAGAAATCACGGTCTGTGATGTTTTCCACTGAACAGTTAATGGGCTTGTATCAAATTTCTCTCTGTTATTTTAACAGAGGTGTTAACCCCTTTTTAAATGTATGGGTTAACTCCATAATTAAAATAGCAGAGAGTGGAATTTGATACCAGCATGTTAATTGTTTATATGATAACATTGCTGACAAGTCATTTCCAGCTAATACAGTTGTCTCGGCTTCTGAAAGTCATCAGTGTTGCTTCTGGTTTGGCCATTGTTAGTGAGGGTGGGGGTGTTCTCCCTTTCCCAGCACTGGGGGTGATTTTGTTTTGCTACCACCCCATTTTTGGTTTAAATTGGGTGATAGGGAGACAAAAATCATGAAAAAACAGGCAGACTTACTGTTCTGATTTTCGAGCAAACCTGAATTTAGTCGGCCAGCGTTCCCACCGGAAACAGGCGGGGACCTAATAAAAACATTCACGTAGGGGTCAACTGGGGTTCTTAGGACCCTCAATGCCATTTTCATGTTGATTAGCACTGTCACCTGTAAGGAATTTAGGGTCTTTCTCAGAGATTCGTGGACCTGGACAATACTTCAGACAAAGAAAGTCACTCTGACATGGTAGTTTTGTGAGTCAAAGTGATTATTTAGGTGATCAAAGTGATGATTTAAAAGGAGCACGTAGCAAGCATAAAGCAACTCAATCAATACAAGGATTACTCTACCCAATAATACAATTGGGGGTTCACAATGTTCTTTATTTAATGATTTAAAAGAACGCATAAGCAGGCATGAAGCAAAGCGAGCAAGCAGCATAGAAAAAAAAATAGGAGCAGGAGTAGGCCATTCGGCCCTTCGTACCTGCTCCGCCATTCAATATGATCATGTTGAGCGTATACAACTTTATGCATCAAAGCAGCCATTTAGGTCTAGAGGTAGGGTGTCAATTGCTTTGGTAACAGGTGCATCATTGAGAGATGTGTTGAGTGGTGTGTCGAGGTTCTTCTCATCAAGGGTTGTCTTTTCATCAAAGTTTAGTGACAAAGTGGTTTGGTCAAAGCTCAGAATCAAAATCTTTTGGTCAAAGTTTGGAGGAGCTCATGCTGCAGTCGTTAACTCTTGAAGCTTCTTCCAGCTTCTCCAATGATGTCTGTTGATTTGACTGCTACGATGTCTTATCTTCACATGCTTCTGAGCAAATAGGTGTGAGCCAAGTTACGAGAAGGCCCAATTTATCCACAGCATTAAGATGGATGGCTGGTTGGACCACTCATGGAACGTGTGAGCCCCTTATACCCTCCCCTCTACGTGAAGCCAGGTGTCCTGTCAGTTCTTTGCCCTTCGCAGTTGTTGTTGACATCGAAAACCTTCTGGAAGTTTCTCCTTATCAGTTGTTATTGAAAGTTGCAGCTTGTCTACAGTTTCTGTACTGTATTACTCCTGCCGTGTTAAACTGATGTCCAACTGTCCAATTTAAACGATCTGTACTTTGTTGTTTTGCAACTGTGCATTTGTATTGTAATGTCCAGAGCAAGTTAACCCTTGCTTTCAAATGTACTGTAAACGTTCTATCCAAGTGAATGTCAAAATCCTTAAAGGAACTGGTTAACCCTTTATGTTGAATTGTCCAGTAGTTCAAAAAAATAAAATGGGGTTTGACCCAATGTCCAAAATCCTTACAGTCCTTCCTCAAGTGGATCGCATTAAATTTTTGACCAATCCACTTTCACACACCTTGAGCATTGCCTTTATACTTCCTCAAACCATAGGCAGTACAGTTCAGAAGAGGGCTGTTTACAGTACTATTTAAAGGGATCCTTAGCTGCAGTCAGGGGAAGCTGGTCTAGCACTGATTCTTTTCTTCAGTTTCTTGAGAGTTTTGAGCCTTTGCAGCTTCCATGAGTTCATCTCTTTGCTGCTGTGTACGCTCACAAAATTTCCCTGTTGTTGAAATCTGCTGCTACATTTAACCCCTGATGCTTCCAGCCCTCCCCTTTAAGGTGCTGCTGCAGGCCCATTACGAGCATCTGGCCAGCCAGGTTTTCCACCTTATGAGCACCCCATGATTAGCACTGGCAGCTCACCTGTTCTATTTAATGAA
The DNA here is from genome assembly GCF_035084215.1 of Heptranchias perlo. NCBI lineage: Eukaryota > Metazoa > Chordata > Chondrichthyes > Hexanchiformes > Hexanchidae > Heptranchias > Heptranchias perlo. Next base: position 64,910,058 of record NC_090334.1, read on the forward strand.
GGTCCAAACACCAAAATCAAACGGGCCTCCTGCAAATGTCATCGATGAGCTGAACAATCGCCCCATCCACCGTCTCCCCGAGCTGTTCTCCACACCAAAATTGCCCCCTCTGTGTCTCCAGTTAACAATGTGGCAATTAATTCTGCTTAGAGTGACAACTTGTCATCTGGGAGAGGGGCAGCAGAAAGGGGGCAAAGACCAAATACAAACTAGAGTTGGTATCTGACTGGCTCAGGGGTATATTTTTCTCTGTATGCCAAGGTAAATTCTTTTACTAAAACTGTCATTGTAAATCACTCTGGTTTAGTAAAATAATTTTTCTTCAACCTTTCGCACAGTGAAAAACGCACTCCAGGTCTTGCAGTCTGTGGAAAATGATTTAGGCTGTTGTGCTATGGGCTTCCCCCAGGGTTTGGGTAGAGACCTATGAAATTGGACAGGCTGACACAGTTTGTAGACAGGAATACTGTTGAAGGAATAAGATGCATGTGTCTGCTCTAATCCAAATCCCACTATGGTTTTTAAGCAGATAAATAAAGGAATAACTGAGAGTCTCAAAGAGGTATCACTGCCTCTGTCGAGTAACTAGGAAAGATCTTTGGTGAAAGAGCCAGCATGGGCTCGACGGGCTGAATGGCTTCCATCTGTGCTGAAACGATTCTATGATTCAATGATTCAGTCACATTGGAAAACACCGTTGCTTTGTAAAACCGTCATTGTGTCTTTTGGCCATGATACTGTTGTGAGACTCAGCTATTCCCAAAATGCAAATAATTCCCATTAAAAGCTACAAGATTTCATTTTTCTCCTAAATACCTTGAGAAGCATTTCTATAACTGAAAACAAAAGGGCACTTTTCTACAGATGCTGTGATAGTTAGGAACATGCGCAGTGTGTCAACTTTTAACTGTTACTCAATATATTTTAGAAAGTAGGCATGTTGAAAATATTTTTGTTTCTTAGCAAGTACTTTCCTCCTTTCACTTTCCACCAAAACATACATGAGTACTAACAAATAGGGGATCTGAGGGCACATACTTAGCTATCTCCAACGCAGACCTGATGACATTTTTCATTACCAGTTATGGTTGAAGTGCTAGCTAGACCCAATGTATAAAGTATAAGCTGTCTGAGACACCAGGGGCGCTAAATTAGGCCATGTAGCGCCCGTTGTTTCAGCGCTACATGGCCTCTCTGACATCCAAAATGGTGTCTTGGATGCACACGCACCAGTGTGACGTGCACCAGACGCCATCTTGGTATAGGAGTTAGCGCAGGCGCAGATAACGAACACTGGGATCATGTAAAGTTGGGAGAAAATGGCTTCAATCAGTGTGCAACGCTGATTTAAAGTGATAGACACCATTTTGGCACTTAATACTCAACTCAATGCACAGTCTTAACCCCGACCAGCCCTATTTAAAGGGACCATGTAGGATTTACAGGTTAGTGGCCGGATTATTGCTTCTGGCTGCCGAGACATTTGTAACTGTTTTTAGAGGTCCCGTAAACTTGAATACTAGGACTAGGGGACATAGCCTAGCATTTACAGCCAGGATGTGCAGGAGTGAAGTTAGGAAATGCTTCTACACGCAAAGGGTGGGAAACGTTTGGAACGCTTTTCTGCAGATGGCAGTTGATGCTAGCTTACTTGTGAATGTTAAATCTGAGATTGATAGATTTCTGTGAACCAAGGGTATCAAGGGATATGGGACTAAGGCGGGTATATGGAGTTAGGTAACAGGTCCACCATAATCGCATTGAATGGCGGAACAGGCTCAAGGGGCTACATGCCACTGCCACTTGCTGCCTCCTGATATGTGCCACCTTCTCCTGCAAGAAAGCCGGACATGTGTCTGGGCGATGTGCCCATCATGGTTGAATAGCTGCCAGTGTGTGTGGCCTGTGAGTTGTGGGTGTGCGGCTTGAAACAGTGGTAACGTGTAAGGGTGAGAGGAAGCATCTGGTTGGAAGAGTTGAGTACTGATGGAAAGAGTTTATTGGTATGTGGGTGATGGGGGGTGTAGTGTGTGGTGCAGTTGGTAGGAGACGCCACTTGGCAGTTGACCTCAGTCACCTTGACCGCTCATGTCAAAGCATTGAACTTCTTCCTGCACTGCATCCATGTTCATGATGCTGTGCGCCTGGCATTGACTTCGTCCCCCACTGGCTCGCACTGCCTTTTGGGTATATGTCTGGAGGGCCTCTTGCCACCCACCCCCCACTGCGGATATCGGATGCCCCTCCTTCTGTCCACCTCTTGCACCAAGGCCTCTGGTGCATCAGCAGAGAACCTTGGTTCATGCACTCTCGCAGGCCTGGTACAAACTCAGATCAGCAGATTGGTGAGGTCTTGTGTGCAGATTGCAGGATGTGGGATTTAGTAGTGTGCAACCTTTATTCAATGTTTTAACATAACTCATCAGTGTGTAAACATAGGGATGGGACCTGCATCTGTGTTTTATGTGTGCGATGTCTGATCTCCATTCAGACTCCGTGCAGACAGTAGACAGTTATTTTCAGCAAATAACAGGCACCAGCTACCTTTAAGAGATTTCTAAGAAACACCCTCCCTTTAAGAGATTGAGCTCCCCCTGGTGGTGGAAAGTCCAAATTGCGTTGATTCCATGAGCAAGGCCTGGATTGGAATACTGATTGCAGGTAAGTCCTGGGGTGGGCCGAAACTTGCGTCGTGCCTGCACAGGGGTCATTGGGCGCGGAGTAAAAGCACATCATGCTATCTGCGCCCAAAAACGGCCCCTATCCAATTCTTCCTCCCAGGAGTGCAGGATATCATGCTATAAAGTCAGGCCACATGCTGTGCCAGCAGCAACCGGCAAAATATGCATAATTGGTTTCGTTTCCGTTGGTTTCACTCAGCATTGAAATGAGCAGAGCAGCCTGAATCAAAGAAATACTCTAAGCACTTCTTGTACTCCACCAATCCTGCCATGTTTCACGTGGCCAGGTCGAGCAGCTTGTAATTGGATGCTGCTGTCCAACCACAGCCTGACCCCACTTCCCAAACTACGTATAGTGTGATGACAGCCATGGTCATTTACCTTTCACGTTGTCACTTCAGCTGACCTGAGACAGCTTGGAGGGAGAAAGGACTAATTATCCAATGCAAATTCATTTTTTTAAATAAAAAAAAGCAATAGCTGCATCACGAGTAGTCAGAATACATTGACAATACCATGTGGTGCTCCTCTGAGCAGCAAACTGAAAGAGAGACATCTAATTACAATTACAGCACTATAGTGATGTAAAGTGTTAGATGTCTCCTAATGATTATGTATTCAGAGGGAAATAGACTTCACAGTATGATGGGTAAAAATATGACTAGTGAGGGAAAAATATCAAACCTGGATCTGGATTTTGTTTGGATCAGGGCTGGAGAGGATGAAAAGTGATTTGAAGCATTAGGAAATCTGGATAAAGTTTGTGTTTGTCTCAGGTTGAATACAAATGATCAGAACAGAATCCTTCTGTTGGTTGCAAAACCCAAAGGCAATTCTTCCATTTTGCAGTGAGCAATCATTCTGGTATATATTTCCTGCAATGTTAGTGAAGACCTGCGAATGAGCAGCTGACATATGGTGAGTGGCAGAATGGAATTAGGGGGTGCGGTGAATGGCAGTGTCAGGACCGGGCTGCAGACAAGAGCCAAGGCATAGCGCATGAATCCCAGGTAATGAGTGGTAGGGGAGGTGGTAGTGGGATGTGTGGGAAGGGAACGGCTAGGCGATGCAGTCTACGATGGGGTCGGCCATTTGGCCTTTGATTTACTTGCTGTCTTTCTGTCTCTGGGTAGAACAACAACAGCATTTATATAGTGCCTTTAATGTAGTGAAACATCCCAAGGTGCTTCACAGGAACGTTATCAAAAAAAATTTGACACCGAGCCACATATGGAGATTTTAAGACAAGTGATCAAAAGCTTGGTCAAAGAGGTAGGTTTTAAGAAGCGTCTTAAAGAAGGCGAGAGAGGTAGAGAGGCGGAGAGGTTTAGGGAGCGAACTCCAGAGCTTAGGGCCTAAGCAGCTGAAGGCATGGCCGCCAATGGTGGAGTGATGAAAATCGGGAACATGCAAGAGGCCAGAATTGGAGGAGTGCAGAGATCTCGGATGGTTGCAAATTTGGAGGAGGTTACAGAGATAGGGAGAGTTGAGGCAATGGAGAGATTTGAAAACAAGGAACGGAATTTTAATACATGGTAGGAGACTGATACTCCTTTAACTGGTTACCGGACTAAAGTAGTGAACACGCAGAACTGCAGCTTTCCCCTTAGAGGAGATATCATTGAGGTTTTGAAAATGGTGAAGGAATTTGATTCTGTCTAATTGGATAGGTTATTTGAGATTGATAGCGGTAAAAGAACAAGGAAATGTCCATATAAACTATATAGGCACAGAGTTAGATTAGATGATAGAAAGTATTTCTTTTCACAGGGAGCTTTCACCCTCTGGACCAGAACAGGGAAACCCAGGGGGTAAATTTTAATGTTGAGCCACGAAGGGAGTGGAGGGAGAGGGGATGATTTCCGTGTGCGAAACCCGAAAGGGAAGTGGGCGGGTCGCGATCAATGAAGCCAATCAATTGCACTTCTGGGTTTCATGCCCGGCAGCCGGCCTGATTGACAGGCTGGCTGGCTGACGGGCAGGAAGGCCTGCTGCAGCAGGCCGCAGCCTAGGATTGGAGGGAGGGATTGTGGCCCGCAGTGAAGTTTGGAGGGGGGAGGCCGAGGAACAGATCGGAGGGTGGGGGGGGCGAGGAACAGACTGGGAGGCAGAGGAACAGATTGGAGGGGCAGAGAAACAGATCAGGAGGGCAGAGGAACAGATTGGGGGGGCAGAGGAACAGATTGGGGGGCCGACGAACAGACCTGGGGGTCGGGAAGAAGATTGGAGGTTACTGGAGGTCGGGTGAAGAGTCGGAGCTAGGTGGGGGTCCACCATTGGCGGGGGGAGGGGTCGTCCGCCAACGGTAGGAGAGGTGGGGGGGGTTGGCCGATCATGGAGGTCCTGTCGGCCAAGTGAGCTGGTTGGACCTCAACGAAGCACTCCTGCTCCTCCAGGCCCACAAGCAGTGCAATAAAGGCACTCACCTCATGGATCCGGCCCTTCCCTCCTGCTTTCCCTCCTGACGTGAATGGGAAATGATGGGAAGCCTGAACAGGTAAGGTTAAATTCATTTTATTATTCCAATACACAAAATATTAAGTACCTCAAGTATCTCAATGAGGTACATTGCCCTTTTACGTATCGGCCTGCCGGCGTTAAGTGGGAGGTGGGACTTCCTGGTGTCTGCTCTCGACACGCACACAAACCTGCCTGGGTTAAACCCAAGGAGTGCTGGAGCCGGGATGCGGTCCCGCTCTGAAAACAGAGGATTTTTACTCCCACCTGCCCCAACTCACCCGTTCTTGGGGGTTAAAATTTACCCCCATATCTCTGTTCATTTTTTCTGGGCCTCCAAATATTTGATTTCCTCTACCGTTGAGAGATTCTTTCTCAACGGTCAGGCAAATTCTTCCCTTCCTCGGGTCTCCTGTGCTATACAGCACTTCCAGGAGAGAGAGGGCAAGAATGCTGACCTGCTCCCAAGTCTCCACGAAAGCAGCTGATGGGACTATCAGGATTTTCCTGCCTCTTTATGGATTATGTGGATTTTCATCATGCCTCCTCATAAGGCACAGCAGAAGATAGAAACTCAGTGTGAGGGGGGTGGTGGATGGTGTAAGCCTGCACCCTAATGTTCCAATGTACATCGGATTGGGACTCCAGCAGCCTGCATTACCACCTTATCCCAGCATACTTTAATTAAGGGGGCTGACATTCAAGACTTGAATAACCAGACTGGGCAGTGGAGTCTTCACAAGGTTATATATCACGTCATGTGTCGAATATTTGTTTACCATCCATCTTCAGGTAAAAAGTTTCTAAAAACTCAATAGGTTTGAACGGACACATGGATCCACACAAACGCTGAGGCAAACTCTTTGCCTTGCACTTGATAATTTATTAAGAAATGACAGTATAGAGGAGAGCGATTGATTGCTGCTCATTATTATTCAGTCATTTTAAAGTAGAGCCACTGCACCCCCTAATTAAAATCGGATCATTTTTCACCGCTTGTGAAAGAAAACAAGTGGCTTGGCAGCTTCTTTTTCTTCCTACTAAAAATCTATAATCATCAGTTTAGAATTTAATTGTTCGAACCTTAGTCGTTAAAACAGTGGTGACAGCTAATGTGACCTTTGTCAATCAAATAGCGTTCAGATCCAAGTCATTAGCAGCATTATACTACTTAAAATGTAACACTTATACTTACACCAAAGGAAAATACAAACTTAATTATAATTGTGAGTATGTTGAAAGCTCATTCATCATCGTGATCAGGTTTGGTTTGTGTCTGTCAGTCAAATGCTGCTGGTGTCAGATCCTGCAGTCATTACCATTTGATAATATATAACGCACGGTGGTGAATGACTCAGGAGCTCACCACAAAAGCCATAACCTTGCGGTACCCTTCCAGCAACAAAGTAATGCAATGTAGTGTCAGGAAGTCTTCAAGAAATCCCCCTGGTTGCAATTCCATCAGTTACGTTGGCATCGCGCCAGTTGGCGCCTTCCATGGCTGAGCCCGCTGAAGTTTGCAGGGTCAGCTGGAGGGCACCGCATTTGCAGGCACAAGTACCACTTTGGGTGCATCTTCGGTACCTGCGCACCCATGCCTGCAGAAGAATTCCAGCACTTGCCCGCTTGTGGGGGTGGGTGGGAGTTGCCCAGACTCTCTGCCCCTAAACGAGGGGGGCTGATCTCCAGAAATGTTCCAAAAAAATAAAACAAGAAGTTGTAAGGATCTTCAGGAGTCCAGGTCAGATCTCAAATGAGCTGTGCTCACCAGCTCATGAAAGTTTTAATGTGAGCAAAGAATTGTCTGGATTTAAAATCTTGCTGGGCCCACTGATCTCTGCGCCCAAAATCCTGATTACGCACTCGCCAAATGTGAAGCTTTGTTCCAGGAACCAGGATTCATAAATCTATGCTCTTGTGTAAAATTGGAAGCTTAAAGGCGATCATACAGACTCCCTACTGGATTTTAAACATTCATTTTATAGGTTGTAAAGCTGTATGAGACTACATCTGCAGGGTCACCTCAAACCAAACATTAACTCCATATCCTTATCTCAACCTCAGGGACTGACCTCTTAAGTATTCTAATTTGAAGTATAAGGTCACTTGAAAATGTGGAATTTATTGGGTAACATAAACTGTAACAAAACAGTAAAAAAGTATAGCATCGCTGCTTCCATCATTTGCCTCAAAAAGTGTCTGGCTTCCTGGCCCAACAAAGCAGAAAGTATAAAGATGGAAATATAATTAGCAGATTAATATAAAGACTAAATCAGCAAGTTTTCAGTCATGCATGTATTACAGTCTCAGAAACAACAGCACTTATTAACATATGTGCATAATTTCTTTGAAATTCTCAAAATTATTATTAAAATTACAACACATGATTACATTTATTTAAGTGTGAAATTTAACATGAGAGATGAGAAAGACTCCAATTTCTCACTTTTGAATTGAACCTTTGTGTTTTATTGGAATTGAACTATGAATATGAATCTTTGAAATCATTCCACTTGATTTTATAGACAGTGTGTGGTTCTGTAACTGATATCCAAGCATATTAATAAACAGTAATAACTCCTCGTAATTTCGCCTAAGTACCTCTATTAGGCATGATAAAAGGAAGCTCTGCTTGAGCATGTGTCACTGATACATTACCACCTGAAACGTTTCTAGCCACCTGATGGATCAGTAGGTCAAGATAGCAGAAGAACAAAGGTTCAGATTAATAAAATTCTGCAAGAAAAGTACCAGACAAGTAATGCAAGAAATAAAGAAAGAAAGAGAAAACTGGTCAATTAGAAAAGCAAATAAGTAAGATGGACAGCATAAGGTGAGAATACAAGACAGCTTGTGACTGGATTGGGAGCAAATAACAAAGATCATAATGAGGAGTATGAATAGCTTTTTTGGAAGAAAAACAAAACTAAGAGCACACAGTGGCAGTAGGTATCGATGCATTTCTGCTCAGTAGAATGGTTATAATGGCTCACAGACATCAATTTCCAAATGATGCAGCTGGACCAATAACTCGAAGTACCACAGAGATTGGAAATGTAGCTGTGGCTGTAATTGTAGCAACAAATGGCTCAAAGGAATAGCAAGAATGAAATTGAAATATACTTAGAAAGAAGCTTTTGCTCAACTGGTCCTAAATTACTGACACAGGTATTTTTGCTTGATTTCAGAACTCCCGATAAGCCTGATCCATTTTGTCACATTGTCAAAGTGGAGGAAGATCTTCTGGCTGTCCAAAATGTCTTGAATTCTGTCATTTTAAATCTCCTGAGCCATGCGTGGTATAATAGATGAAAGGTGCTCACTGGCAGGAAATTCTGCTACTGCAGTGATAAAATATGAAAAGTTTGTCCTGAAAATGTTCTTGGCCGAATCAGAAGTGCCAATAAGAATGTTTTATGTTTGTGTACAGATTAACTAGGGAGAACTGCAAGACCAAACCACGGGACAGTTAAAACAAATCTCATGGGGCCTTTGAACAAACAGATATGCTCAATAAAGGAGTACAGAGACAACACAATCTCTTTGGGTTCCACCAATTACACTGGTCCTAAAGATAGATGGTACTTGGCTGTTTGGTGTATACATTTTTCCTTTAATTGCCAAGACAACAAATGATGTTTATCCTATCACTGCTGTGAACACATTTTAAATTCATGTTGTGGAATATAGTAACATATTTTATTCAGTCTCCACAGTGTTTGGCACATGGAGGTGCCTTCAAAGTAATGTCTTATATACGACAAATATGATTTTTTTAACAAAACAGTGCTGGCTTCCTTTCAAAGTCAATTGGAAATCATTTTAAAAGAGCTTAATTGCAGCATTAGTTTCATTCACATCAATGTTATTTTCCAACCCACACGGTCACATGGGGTAAGAGCTCCTCCGGTTGCTCTGTTCGGTAATATGGTGAATGTGTTTGTGAACACTTCCTATGGTCAGTATTTCTAGTCAGATTGTACATACATTCTTTTTGACATGTAAGCCCATTAGAAGGAATGAGCAAAACGCCTTCATGAAGCCTTTTGAAAATATGCACCAGGCCTGGCAAGGTATCACCAAGGTCGGAGATAGAATCATAGAAAGGTTACAGCACGGAAGGAGGCCATTCGGTCCATCGGGTCTGCGCCGGTTCTATGTAAGAGCAATCCAGCTAGACCCACTCCCCCGCCCTGCAAATTTTTTACTTTCAAGTACTTATCCAGTTCCTTTTTGAAGGCCATGATTGAATCTGCCTCCACCACCCCCTCAGACAGATCCTAACCACGCGCTGTGTAAAAAAGTTTTTCCTCATGTCACCTTTGATAATCTGCAGCAGTGCAGGACCAACATACTTGCAATAATGAAGCACAATTCGCAGACCTGTAGGCCACCATGAGCCATCAACAGTTTTCTGCAAGGAACCCCCAAGGACAGGGCAAGAAGGTCCAGACACAGTTTTTCTCGTGAAAGCTCTGACTGAGGCTATTGAGACTGTGGGTTTCAATTCTCAGGGATCTCAGTTCCAGATTGCATAGACTGGGGCATCAGATTAAGAGAAACATGATGGCAGGCTTCAGACTCCTCAATAGTAATTAATGTTTCCATGTAGATGCCTGTTCATCCTGGAGTGCCCAGCATTTGGAGCAAATGGGGGAGGGACAGGTGAGCCAGCTTCTTCCTAGGACAATGGCACGCCCACTCAAAATAGCTAAATCCCTCAAATTATAGAACAAGTATCAATCAGCAGGCAGGAGCTGGATGGCAGCCACCACCAGCAGTTGCAGGACAATATTGTGACCCAGCAGAAAGAGGTACAAGGCCAGCTTCATGCCATGAAGACCCCATTGATATACAGCAGCCTGTCACCACACTTGATCCTCCCTCTGTGGTAGCATCTATAATATCAACTGCAGATTAAGTTCCCCACTATGCAATATCAAGTTTATACCCAAGATAACTGGTTTGCCAATCATAGTGAATCAAATTGTGGTGATGGGGGGAGGGGTCTTTAACCGGTTTAATTAGATTCCCTCTCGTCTGTGGCAGATTGAGGCCATGACAATTTTAACCGCTGAGCCTCATTAACAGCCCGCTGGCTGACTCCCCCCCCAGAACGGACAAGGAACGGTTACTGGCCTGTGGAAATTCGGGCAGCCCCTTGCAACATGCTGGCCCTCAGGTAAGTGTGGTGCCCGGGGTTCTGGGGGGATCTCACAGTAGGGAAGGAGGGGGAGGGGAGAGGGAGCGAGTGTGGGACAGGACAGGCCAAAACATTCCTTGCAGGGCCTGGAGGAGCATTCTGAAAGTGAAGAACTTACATTGAATGGCCTTTCCGAACATCTTCTCACTTGAGTTCACCTGGCAGAAAGGCCACAATGGTGTCCCTGCCTTTGCTGCCTGCCCAGAAGAGCAGATTAAAATTGAAGACGACGGGATCCAGGCGGGACATCGGCAGGCAAACCGCCTGATCAATTTTAACTGCTTATCTGCCCAGTTGCTGCTGGACGACTAAGGTTAAAAACAACCCCATGAAAACAAACTTCATAACAAAAACGGACTAATATTAAGCTGAAAATAATGAACATAATATTATATAAATCGGTGCTATACAACTAGACCTTTAACAGTTCACTCTTTACTAAGAGTCCAGTTTAAACTCTCTTGCATGTTTCTTCATATATCTTGTTCACCTCATTTTAATACGGAGCCCAGATTCCTTTGTCTGTGCTGTCTAAGCAAATCTAAGGCATTTTGATAACTGATGGAGTATATGTATAATAAAATTTTAATTTGGTAGGATTATGCAGAATAATCATTGCTGCAGACTATCAGTTAAATCGAGACAATCCTTGACTTCCCTAAGAGAATATTACAAAAACATTTATATCCAAAGGCTTGATGGCTAATCCCTTGTGCAGGAAGCTAACTGTAGTTGCATATAGTTGTACATGCTGCCTCATGTGGGGTCTTAATACCTTTCATTCTTCAAGTGGATTTCAATATTCTGTTGGGTAGGGGGGAAAAATTCTGTTTCTTTAGATGAGTACATCATTGTTGTGAAAAGAAGCATTTTTCTGCTTTTCCTGTATCCACTGAAAGCATGAAGCACTTCCATATCTGGTTAGGTAAAATTACTATCATTGCCTTGACAAGGTGTGTTAACTACAATTTCAGAGCAGGACCCCAATACACCAGAATGACAGATGCAATTTCGGGGCTGAATTTATGCAGATACACTGGGACCCGACCTATGCTGGGGTTTGCCATTTGTCCTTGTATGGCCTGCAGAAGAATGCAAGTGGGCCCCACCGGATGGAAAGGTACAGGTCAGGGAATGTATATCAACTCATTTCATAAGGGACCAAAGTGGGCAAAGAAAACATTCCCTGGGTGGGTCCGGGCACCGCCAACAAGCAGCTAGCAGGCAGGTGCCAGAGTTTTCAACATGGTAAGGTTGACAGGTGCCCAAGACATGCCCGTTGTGTCGCCGGTGCCTACTGACCTCATGCAAATGAGGTGCCCTCTCACTGACCCCAAATGCGGGGTCAGTGCTAAGGGGCACCAGCGAGCACTGTCCCAGTGTAACTACCGGGGTAGCAACCAATGGAACTTTGGGCCTTTACTTTTGAAACCTAGACCAATTTGGTTGATCTCCAGCGCCTCCTGCTGGTAAAGCGTATATGTGGCCATCAGGTGGGGACAGGATTGGGCTCAACTGTGACAGACATACAGAAATAATAGTCACATAACAGAGAGCTTGTGGTGTCCATGGAACTGTACCTCAAACAAAGAACCAGTTCCATTAGGAGACGAGATGCAGAAAGAGAGAAAAATTGGCTACAGGATAAATGTAACCCTGCTTTGCACATATCCATTAATTAGGATTAACAGTAATGAAGTGTAAAACTATTACCAAGATTATAATTATGAAAAGAATAATTAAGGACACTTTGTGGAAGTCAGGAGATTTGTTATTTATTGAGACATATTAATATTATGGTAGTTTGTCAGTGTGATAGGGACAGAATATGTAAAATATATTTAAATTTAATAAAATAGGGTCCATTAAAGGCTGAAAGTGAATGTATTTCAGTATTGTATTCACAAAGGTTAAGCTAAAGGCTGCTTTGCCAAAACCCTACAAACTTTGAGGTTTTCTTTTACCGTGAGTGTCTTTTTTTAAGTCTTAAGTTTATTTCCAGTTAAGTTCAGTTAATCTAATAAATCGAGGCATGGCAGGGCAGCTCACACCTGTGGAATGCGCATCCTGTGCCATGTGGGAACTCCAGGACGCTTCCCGTGTCCTGGACAACCACATGTGCTGGAAGTGTCGTCAGGTGGAGGAGCTCGAGCTCCGGGTTTTGGAGCTTGAGCAGCAGCTGGCGTCACTGCAGTGCATCCACGAGGCTGAGAGCTACGTGGATAGCACGTTTTAGTAGGTGGTCACCCCGCAGCTTAAGAGAGTGCAGGCAGAGAGGGACTGGGTGATTGCCAGACAGACAAGGAGGACCAGGCCGGTAGTGTAGGAGTCCCCTGAGGGCATCTCACTCTCCAACCAGTGGTGACGGAGAGGGTTCCTCTGTGGAGTGCAGCCAGAGCTAAGTCCACAGCATCATAGGTGGGTCAGCTGTACAGGGGGGGGGGGGGCAGGGGAGAGGACAAAGGTCAGGAGAGCAATAGTGATAAGGGATTCCATAGTTAGAGGAGCAGACAGGTGTTTCCGCGGCCGCAGGCTTGATTCCAGAATGGTATATTGCCTCCCTGGTGCCAGGTCAAGGATGTCACCGAGCGGCTGCAGAACATTCGGAGGGTGGGGGAGGGTGAACAGCCAGAGGTCGTGGTCCATATCGGTACGAAGGACACAGGTAGAAAGAGGGATGAGGTCCTGCAGGCAGTTAGGAAAGAGATTAACAAGCAGGACCTCGATGGTAGTAATCTCCGGATTACTGCCAGTGCCACATGCTAGTGAGTATAGAAATTGGAGGATAGAGCAGGTGAATGCGTGGCTGGAGATATGGTGCAGGAGGGAGGGCTTTAGATTCCTGGGGCATTGGGACCGGTTCTGGGGGAGGTGGGACCTGTACAAGCCGGACGGGTTGCATCTCAACAGGGCCGGGACCAATATCCTTGCGGGGAGGTTTACTAGTGCTATTGGGGAGGGTTTAAACTAACTTGGCAGGGGGATGGGAATCTGAGAGGAGGTTCAGGAGGGAGCGTAACAAAGCTGGAAGTGGAAGGCAGAAAAGTAGTAAATGAAATTGAAAGGCAGCGGAAACAAAGGCCAGCAGCAAATAAGGTCAAAATAGGAAAAAATGTTAAAAAGGCAAAATTAAAGGCACATTATCTGAATGCACACAGCATTCGCAACAAGGTAAATGAATTGACGGCACAAATAGAAGCAAATGGGTATGATCTAATTGCCAATATAGAGACATGGCTGCAGGGTGACCAAGGCTGGGAACTGAATATTCAAGGATATTAGACATTTAGGAAGGACAGGCAAAAAGGAAAAGGAGGTGGGGTAGCACTGTTAATAAAGGATGAGATCAGTCCAATAGTGAGAAAGGATCTTGGCTCAGAAGATCAAGATGTAGAATCAGTTTGGGTGGAACTAAGAAACAGCAAGGGGCGGAAAACATTGATGGGAGTTATTTGTCGGCCACCCAAACAGTAATGGTAATGTATGGCACGGTATAAAGCAGGAAATTAAAAGTGCATGTAACAAGGGTAATACAGTAGTCATGGGGGATTTTAATCTACGTATAGATTGGGCAAACTAAATTAACACTAATAGTCATAGAGTCATAGAGTTATACAGCACGGATAGAGGCCCTTCGGCCCATCGTGTCCGCGCCGGCCATCAGCCCTGTCTACTCTAATCCCATATTCCAGCATTTGGTCCGTAGCCTTGTATGCTATGGCATTTCAAGTGCAAAGTGTGGAGGACGAATTCCCGGAATGTATACGAGATGGTTTTCTAGATCTGTATGTTGAGGAACCAACTAGTAAACAGGCTATTTTAGATCCAGTATTGCGCAATGAGTAAGGGTTAATTAATAATCTTGTTGTAAAGAGCACTCAGGGAAGAGTGACCATAATATGATAGAATTCTTCATTAGGTTTGAAAGTGATGTAGTTCAATCCGAAACTAGGATCTTAAATTTAAACAAAGGAAACTACGAAGGTATGAGGCGCAAGTTGACTATGGTTGATTTGGGAACTATATTAAAAGGTATGAAGGTAGACAGGCAATGGCTAGCATTTAAAGAATTAATACATTATTTGGATAAAATATATATTCCTTTAAGGCACAAAAACCCAACAGGAAAAGTGGTCCAACCGTGGCTAACAAGAGAAATTAAAGATAGTTTTAAATCAAAGGAAGAGGCATATAAAGTTGCCAGAAAAAGCAGTAAGCCTGAGGATTGGGAGCATTTTAGAATTCAGCAAAGGGAGGACCAAAAAATTGATAAAGAAAAGGAAAAAAGAATATGTGAGTAAACAGCAAGAAACATAAAAACAGACTGTAAAAGCTTCTATAGGTACGTAAAAAGGAAAAGACAGGCGAAGGCAAATATGGGTCCCTTACAGACAGAGACGGGAGAATTTATAATGGGGAAATTTTTTTTTATTCATGAGATGTGGGTGTCGCTGGCAAGGCCAACATTTATTCCCCATCCCTAATTGTCCTTGAGAAGGTGGTGATGAGCCACCTTCTTGAACTGCTGCAGTCCATGTGGTGAAGGTTCTCCCACAGTGCTGTTAGGTAGGGAGTTCCAGGATTTTGACCCAGCGACGATGAAGGAACGGTGATATATTTCCAAGTCAGGTTGGTGCGTGACTTGGAGGGGAACGTGCAGGTGGTGTTGTTCCCATGTACCTGCTGCCCTTGTCCTTCTAGGTGGTAGAGGTCGCTGGTTTGGGAGGTGCTGTTGAAGAAACCTTGGCGAGTTGCTGCAGTGCATCCTGTGGATGGTACACACCGCAGCCACGGTGCGCCGGTGATGAAGGGAATGAATGTTTAGGGTGCTGGATGGGGTGCCAATCAGGCGGGCTGCTTTGTCCTGGATGGTGTTGAGCTTCTTGAGTGTTGTTGGAGCTGCACTCATCCAGGCAAGTGGAGAGTATTCCATCACACTCCTGACTTGTGCTTTGTAGATGGTGGAAAGCCTTTGGGGAGTCAGGAGATGAGTCACTCGCCACAAAATAAAGATATGGCAGAGAAATTAAACAAATACTTTGGGGGTGATTTTAAACCCCAAGAACGGATGGGTTGGGGGTGGGTGGGTGGGTGTGACTGCAACCCGGCTTCACTTCCGGGTATACCGTCAGCGTGTAAAAGTACAGGCTTCCCACTGGGAAAGCAAAGTCCAAAAATTTTGCGATTGCGACCCATAAAAACAACTATTTTCAACTCCCACCATCCCCAACCCACCCGTTCTTGGGGTTTAAAATCATCTCCTTTGAGTCTGTCTTCACGGAAGAAGACACAAAAAAGCTCCCAGAAATACTAGAGAGCCAAGGGTCTGGCGAGAATGAGGAACTGAAAGAAATTAGTACTAGTAAAAAAAAAGTACTAGAGAAATTAATGGGACTGAAAGTCGATAAATCCCAAGGACCTGATGATCTACATCCCAGGTTTTGAAAGAGGTGGCTATAGAGATAGTGAATGCATTGGTTGTCATCTTCCAAAATTCTATAGATTCTGGAATGGTTCCTGTAGATTGGAGGGTGGAAAATGTAACCCCACTATTTAAGAAAGGAGGGTGAGAGAAAACAGGGAACTACAGACCTGTTAGCCTGACATCAGTAGTACGGAAAATGCTAGATTCTATTATAAAGGATGTGATAACAGGACACTTAGAAAATAATAATAGGATTTGGCAGAGTCAACGTGGATTTATGAAAGGGAAATCATGTTTGACAAACCTATTGGAGTTCATTGAGGATGTAACTAGTCGAATAGATAAGGGGGAACCATTGAATGTGGTGTATTTGGATTTTCAGAAGGCTTTCGATAAGGTCCCACACAGGAGGTTGGTGAACAAAGTTAGAGCACATGGAATTGGGGGTAATATACTGGCATGGATTGAGAATTGGTTAACAGATAGAAAACAGAGAGTAGGAATGAACGGGTCTTTTTCAGGTTGGCAGACTGTGACTAGTGGGGTACCGCAGGGATCGGTGCTGGGGCCCCAGCTATTCACAATCTATATCAATGATTTGGATGAGGGGATCAAATGTAATGTTTCCATGTTTGCTGATGACACAAAACTAGGTGGGAATGTGAGTTGTGAGGAGGATGCAAAGAGGCTTCAAGGGGACATAGACAGGCTAAGTGAGTGGGCAAGAACATGGCAGATGGAATATAATGTGGAAAAATGTGAAGTTATCCACTTTGGTAGGAAAAACAGAAATGCAGGGTATTTTTTAAATGGTGAGAGATTGGGAAATGTTGATGTTTAAAGGGATCTGGATGTCCTTGTACATTAATCACTGAAAGCTAACATGCAGGTGCAGCAAGCAATTAGGAAGGCAAATGGTATGTTGGTCTTTATTACAAGAGGAATTAAGTAGAGGAGTAAAGAGACGCTAAATTGGGCTGTGGAGCACCCATTGTTTCGGCACTACATGGCCTCTTTGACATCCAAGATGTCTTGGATGTGTATGCACGTTTCCAGTGTGAGGTGTGCCAGAAGCCATCTTGGTATAGGAGTTAATGCAGGCGCAGATAACGAATGCTGGAATCATGTAAAGTAGGGAGAAAATGGCTTCAATCAGTGTGCAATGCTGATTTAAAGTGATAGACACCATTTTGGCACTTAACGCTCAACTCAACGCACAGTCTTCACCCCAACCATCTGAACGTGTCTTAGAGTGCCTGGAGGACCCCTCCATCAGCGCTATTTAAAGGGACCATGCAGGATTTACAGGTTAGTGGCTGGATTATTGCTTCTGGCTGCTGAGACATTTGTAACTGATTTTGGAGGTCTCTTAGACTTCAATACTAGGACACGGGGACATAGCCTAATATTTAGAGCCAGGACGTGCAGGAGTGAAGTTAGGAAATGCTTCTATCTGCGAAGGGTGGGAAATGTTTGGAACGCTCTTCTGCAGACGGCAGTTGATGCTTGCTCACTTGTGAATGTTAAATCTGAGATTGATAGATTTCTGTGAACCAAGAGTATCAAGGGATATGGGACTAAGGCGAGTATATGGAGTTAGGTCACAGATCAACCATGATCTCACTGAATGGCGGAAAAAAGCTCGAGGGGCTAAATGCCACTTGCTGCCTCCTGATATGTGCCACCTTCTCCTGCAAGAAAGCGGGATGTATGTCTGGGTGATGTGCCTGTTATGGTTGAATAGCTGCCAGTGTGTGTTTGGCCTGTGAGTTGTGGGTGGGCGGCTTGAAACAGTGGTAATGTGTAAGGAAGCATCTGATTGGAAGAGTTGAGTACTGATGGGAAGAGTTTATTGGTATGTGGGAGATGGGGGGTGTAGTGCGTGGTGCAGTTGGTAGGAGACGCACTTGACAGTTGACCTCTCACCTTGACCACTCATGTCAAAGCATTGAACTTCTTCCTGCACTGCATCCATGTTCATGATGCTGTGCACCTGGCATTGACTTTGTCCTCCACTGCCTCCCACTGCCTTTTGAGTATATGTCCGGAGGGCCTCTTGCACCCCACCCCCCACCCCTGCGGATATAAGATGTCCCTCCTTCTGCCCACCTCTTGCACCCAAGGTCTCTAGTGCATCAGCAGAAAACCTTGGTGCACACACTCTCGCAGGCCTGGTACCAACTCAGATCAGCAGATTGGTGAGGTCTGGCGTGTAGATTGGAGGATGTGGGATTTAGTAGTGCACAACCTTTATTCAATGTTTTAACAAAACTCATCAGCGTGTAAACATATGGATGGGATCTGCATCTGTGTTTTACGTGTACGATGTCTGATCTCTGTTCAGGCTCCATCCAGACAGTAGACTGTTATTTTCAGCAACCAACAGGTACCAGCTACCTTTAAGAGATTTCTGAGAAACATCCTCCCTTTAAGAGATTGAGCTCCCTCTGGTGGTGGAAAGTTAAAATTGCATTGACTCCACGTGCAAGGCCCGGAATGGAACGTTGATTGCAGCTGAGTGCTCCCTTGGGTCCAAACTTGCATCTTGCCTCCCCAGGGCACGTCCGGCACGGGGTGTTAGATCGCCCAGAACGGACCCTTATCCAATTTTTCCCGCACAAAATTCTTACAGGGCTCGACAGGTTAGATGCAGGGAGGATGTTTCCCCTGGCTGGGGAACCGAGAACCAGGGGTCACAGTCTCAGAATAAGGGGTAGGCCATTTAGGACTGATGAGGATTCTTTGGAATTCTCTACCTCAGAGGGCTGTGGAGGCTCAGTCATTGAGTACATTCAAAACAGAGATCGATAGATTTCTAGATATTAAAGGCATCAAGGGATATGGGGATAGTGCAAGAAAATGGCATTGAGGTAGAAGATCAGCCATGATCTTATTGAATGGCGGAGCAGGCTCGAGGGGCCGGATGGCCTACTCCTGCTCCTATTTCTTATGTTCTTATGTTATGTTCTAACTTTCATCGGTCTAGAAGTTTTGAGTTATGATGGAAATATTTCCAATGATCCTAGTTCATATATGTAAATTAGGATTAATTAACGTATTCTATTACAATTCTGGTCCTAATTATACAATAATTATACTTCTTGACTTTCATAAAGAAAATGTTTTACTTTTTGAGGAAGGGAAGGTCTTTTTTTTAATTAACCTAATTTTATTGACAATTTTTTTTCTAATAGCAATCTGAATTTCATAAAGATAGAAGTTACATTTTAAATTATTTATGGAATTTGAAAAAGTTGAGGCTATTGCTATTTGTTTCCCCATCATATGTATTGTTCAGTCACCCAGGCATCAAATGTTCTATTTCCATGTAAATTGTAATTCTTGGTACAAAAAATGTAGTCAAACCACTGAAAATGATTCCCTGGAGACAGTAAAACATTTCAGAAGTTTAAACATTTTTGTGTATATTGTAAAATGTGTATTACTGTTTTGTTTTTCTTTTCTGAATATTATGAATTGTAGCCAGTACTCCAGGTGCAGCCTGACCACAGCACTGCAGATATCGACTGACCATAGTAGTATAGGTCCAGACTGGCCAAAGCACTGAAGGTGGGGCCTGACTACCGCACTGAAGGTGGGACCTGACCTCAGCACTGAAGGTGGGGCCTGACCTCAGCACTGAAGGTGGGGCCTGACCACAGCACTGAAGGTGGGGCCTGACTACCGCACTGAAGGTGGGACCTGACCTCAGCACTGAAGGTGGGGCCTGACGACAGCACTGAAGGTGGGACCTGACTGCAGCACTGAAGGTGGGGCCTGACCACAGCACTGCAGATATGGACTGACCATAGTAGTATAGGTGCAGGCTGGCCAAAGCACTGAAGGTGGGACCTGACCACAGCACTGAAGGTGGGACCTGACCACAGCACTGAAGGTGGGGCCTGACCACAGCACTGTAGGTGGGGCCTGACTACAGCACTGAAGGTAGGGCCTGACCATAACACTGAAGGTGGGGCCTGACCTCAGCACTGCAGGTGGGGCCTGACTACAGCACTGCAGGTGGGGCCTGACCACAGCACTGTAGGTGGGGCCTGACTACAGCACTGAAGGTAGGGCCTGACCATAACACTGAAGGTGGGGCCTGACCTCAGCACTGCAGGTGGGGCCTGACCACAGCACTGCAGGTGGGGCCTGACCACAGCACTGCAGGTGGGGCCTGACCACAGCACTGAAGGTGGGGCCTGACCACAGCACTGAAGGTGGGGCCTGACCTCAGCACTGAAGGTGGGGCCTGACCACAGCACTGCAGGTGGGGCCTGACCACAGCACTGAAGGCTGGGCCTGAATACAAGAAGAAGAAGAAGAAGAAGTTGCATTTATATAGCACCTTTAACATTGTAAAATGTACCAAGGCGCTTCTCAGGAGCATTTTCAAACTAAATTTGACACCGAGCCACATAAGGAGATATTAGGACAGGTGAACAAATCTTGGTCAAAGAGATAGGTTTTAAGAAGCGTCTTGAAAGAGGAGAGAGAGGTAGAGAGGCAGAGAGGTTTAGGGGAGGGAATTCCAGAGCTTAGAGCGTAGGCAGCAGAAGGCATGGCCGTTAATGGTGGAGCAATTAAAATCGAGGGAAGAATTGTTCGAGTGTTGATATTTCAGAGCGTGGTGGGGGTGGAGGAGGTTACAAAGATAGGGAGGGGCAAGGCCATGGAAGGATTTGAAAACAAGGATGAGAATTTTAAAATCGAGGCATTCCCGGACTGGGAGATACTGTAGGTCAGCAAGCGTAGGGGTGGGAGGTGAAGGGGACTTGGTGCGAGAGCAACCAACACTGCAGGTTGGGTCTGACCAAATAACTGAAGATGGGGCCTGACCACAGAACTGCAGATTGGGACTGACTACATAACTGCAGGTGGGGCCTGACTAAAGCACAACAGGTGCAGGCTGACCAGAGATGCAACACAACAACTTCAGCGTAACGTCTGGGGTTTTGAACCCAACTGATGTGAAATATAACTCAGCAAATCCAGTTGCACTCATCAGCTATCAACTGTACAGTTCATGAAAAAAAAATGTAGCCATCGATAACAGTTCAAATAGGACTGAGCACTTTACAGTGATATTGAAAATTAATGACAGTTAGAATCATAGAATCATAGAATGGTTACACCTCAGGAGAAGGCCATTTGGCCCATCGAGCCTGTGCCGGCTCTTTGTAAGAGCAAACCATTTAGTCCCATTCCCCCGCTCTTTCCCCGTAGCCCTGCAAATTTGTTCCCTTCAAGTATTTATTCAATTCCTTTATGGAAGCCACCATTGAATCTGCTTCCACCACCCTTTCAGGCAGCACATTCCAGGTCATAACTACTCGATGTGTAAAAAAGTTTTTCCTCATGTCGCATTTGGTTCTTTTGCCAATCTCCTTAAATCTGTCTCCTCTGGTTCTCGACCCTTCTGCCAATGGGAACAGTTTCTCTTCATTTACTTTATCTAAACCCTTCATGATTTTGAACACTTCTATCAAATCTCTTCTCAAACATCTGCTGTAAGGAGAACAACCCCAGCTTCTCCGGCCTAGCCATGTAACTGAAGTCCCGCATCCCTGGAATCATTCTGGTAAATCTTTTCTGCACCCTTTGTGAGGCCTTCACATCCTTCCTAAAGTGTGGTGCCCAGGATTGGGCACAATATTCCAGTTGTGGCTGAATCAGTGCTTTATAAAGGTTCAATATAACTTCCTTGCTTTTGTACTCTACGCTACTATTTTTAAACCCCAGGATCCCGTATGCTTTTTTAACCGCTTTCACAACCTGTCCTGCCACCTTCAAAGATTTGTGCACGTATACCCCCAGATCTCTCTGTTCCTGCATCCCCTTTAGAATTGTACCATTTAGTTTATATTGCCTCTCCTTGTTCTTCCCGCCAAAATGTTTCACTTCGCACTTCCCTGCATTAAATTTAATCTGCGTGTGTCCGCCCATTCCAGAAGCCTGTCTATATCCTCTTGAACTCTATTGCTATCCTCCTCAATGTTTACTACACTTCTAAGTTTTGTGTCATCTGCACATTTTGAAATTGTGCCCTGTACACCCAAGTCCAAGTCATTAATATATATTAAAAAAAGCAGTGGTCCCAGTACCGACCCTGAAGGAACATCACTGTATACCGTCCTCCAGTCCGAAAAACAATCATTCACTACTATTCTCTGTTTCCTGTCACTTAGTCAATTTCGTATCCATGCTGCCACTGCCCCTTTTATTCCATAGGCTTCAATTTTGCTGGCAAGCCTATTATGTGGCACTTTATCAAACGCCTTTTGAAAGTCCTGTTGTGGGAAAAAATCACCACTCGGAGTCAGACTTAAAGATTCAACATGCAGTTTATTGTACAAAGCTTTGGGAGAAGGACTGGACACTCCGTAGTGAACGCAGCTACCTTCTCAACTTTAAAATGGTTGTCATGCTTTTTTATACCTTTGAAATACAGATTTCAGTAGCTTTTACATCATTAATCTTGATTACACACATTAACCAATTAAGTCCGCACAGCAACAACGGACAGTTTACACATTAACCAATTAAGTCCGCATAGCAACAACGGACTGCTTACGCATTAACCAATTAAGTCCGAACAACTATTATCACCTTAAGACAGCATGCCTTTGTTTCATGCAGTCTGGTTCTATAGTTTTATCAGTTCGTTATGAAATGTCCTTTGTATTCCCAGACTGTAAGCCAGTTCTGGAATGTACAAACTCAACACTTTTAACTGTCTTTCCCACAGTCACAGAATCCATTTTATTTAATAGTGTCCCTTTGTTTAATAGGATCCATTTTGTTTAATAGTGTCCATTTTATTAGTAGTCAAGCGTTATATTTAAGCCTTTAATTAAGGTTAGTCTAATCTACACAAAGCGCATTTCAGTGTGGTTTTAGGGTAAATACCACTGTCGTGTACCCATTAGTCACTTCATCGTTGCCTTTAATTCAACAGTCCAAAATCCACGTTAACAGTCCATATACACAACATCAACTGTATTGTCTTCATCAACCCTCTCTGTTACCTCATCAAAAAACTCAATCAAGTTTGTTAAACATGATTTGCCTTTAACAAATCCATGCTGGCTTTCCTTTATTAATCCACACTTGTCCAAGTGATTATTAATTTTGTTCCGGATTATCGTTTCTAAAAGCTTCCCCACCACCGAGGTTAAACTGACTGGCCTGTAGTTGACGGGTTGATCCTTACACCCTTTTTTGAACAAGGGTTGAACATTTGCAATTCTCCAGTCCTCTGGCACCACCCCCATACCTAAGGATGATTGGAGGATCACCTCTGCAATTTCCACCCTTACGTCCCTCAGCAACCTAGGATGCATCCCATCCGGACCGGGTGACTTATCTACTTTAAGTACAGCCAGCCTTTCTAGTACCTCCTCTATATCAATATCCAGTATCTCAACTATCTCCTCCTTTACTGTGACTTTGGCAGCATCTTCTTCCTTGATAAAGACAGATGCAAAGTATTCATTTAGTACCTCAGCCTTGCCCTCTGCCTCCATGCGTGGTTCTCCTTTTTGTTCCCTAATCAGCCCCACCCCTCCTCTTACTACCCATTTACTGTTTACATGCCTGTGGAAGACTTTTGGATTCTCTTTTATGTTTGCTACCAGTCTATTCTCATACTCTCTCTGCCCCTCTTGATTCCTTTTTCACTTCTCTGCACTTTTTATATTCAGCCTGGTTCTCACTTGTATTATCAACCTGACATCTGTCATATATCCCCTTTTACTGCTTCATCTTACTCTCTATCTCTTTCGTCATCCAGGGAGCTCTGGCTTTAGTTGCCCTACCTTTCCCCCTTGTGGGAATGTACCTAGACTGTACACGAACCATCTCCTCTTTAAAGGCCGCCCATTGTTCAATTACAGTCAATCTTTGATTCCTATTTATGTGGGCCAGATCCGTTCTCAACCCACTGAAATTGGCCCTCCTCCAATTAAGTATTTTTACTCTAGATTGCTCCTTGTCCTTTTCCATAACTAATCTAAACTTATGATTCTATGATCACTGTTTCCTAAATGTTCCCCCACTGACACTTGCTCCACTTGACCCACCTCATTCCCCAGAACTAGATCCAGCAATGCCTCCTTCCTCACTGGGCTGGAAACATACTGATCAAGGAAGTTCTCCTGAACACATTTCAGAAATTCTTCCCCTCTTTATGCTTAACATTATGACTATCCCAGTCTATATTAGGATAATTGAATTCTCCCGTTATCACTACTCTATAGTTCTTGCACCCGTCTGTAATTTCCCTGCAAATTTGCTCCTCTATACCCTTCCCACTAATAGAGAAGCCTATAGAATGCAGCCAGTAGTGTAATGGCACCTCTATTGTTTCTTAACTCTAACCAAATAGATTCTGTCCATGGCCCGTCAAGGACATCCTCTCTCTCCAGCAATGCAATATTCTCCTTAATCAATTCTGCCACACCCACCCCCCCACCCTTCTTTTTTCCTTTCCTATCTTTCCTGAACACCTTGTATCCAGGAATATTTAGTACCCAATCCTGCCATTTTTGAGCCAGGTCTCCGTTATCGCCACCACATTATATTCCCATGTGGCTATTTGCACCTGCAGCTCACCAACCTTATTTACCATGCTTCGTGCGTTTACACACATGCACTCTAAACCTATGTTAGGCCTTCTCGTATTCTCTCTTAGTTTGATCCCACCTAATACTGTACTATTTCTTAATCCAGTGTTATCTGTCTCTCCCAATCCTTTGCGCACTTTGTTTCTCCTTTCTAATGCTACATCCTGGTGTCCATTCCCCTAACAAATTAGTTTAAAACTCCCCGCAAAGACATTGGTCCCAGCTCTGTTGAGGTGAAAGCCGTCCGTCTTGAACAGGTCCCTCCTGCCCCAGAACTAGTCCCAATGCCCCAAGAATCTGAAGCCCTCCCTCTTGAACCATATCTCTAGCCACACATTAACCTGCCTTATCTTCCGATTTCTGTACCCACTAGCGCGCGGCACTGGGAGAAATCCGGAGATTACTACCTTTGAGGTCTTACCTTTGACAGTTGATCTGAGAAATAATTGTTTAGGAAACATTATATAAGAGAGAAATATTGAAAGAATAATAACCAACCAAGAGACCTGCTGTGAGAGTTATTAATAATTTGACATTTTTAAAAGCTACGTGCCTAATAGTTGGTTGCATATTGCTTCATGATAATGATGAGGGTTGTAGAAATATTGGTGTTAATTTATTACACTAGAGTAGGAGAGGAAATATTGATACACAGACAGCTACTGATAAAGTTATATTTTGTAACCTGAACAACATCAAGCTAAAAAATGTGCTGATGACATCAAACTGTATGGCTGTATGAATAAATTAGGGGAATTCAAAGGGATCTAGTTCAATTAAGTGGATGGGCTAAGGAACTGCAGATGGAATTTAATGTATTTAAATGTACGACCGTACAAACTGACACAAGAATCACTGTAACAAGTGATAGATGTCCATTGAAAAAGGTGGAATTCACACAAAAAATTTGGGGTCTGATTATTGACCGGTTACGGAAAGAGTCCGGATAATCTGTTGTCAGTGAGGTTAATCAAGTACGTTAGTACATTTCATATTTAAGCCCATATTTGGAATACTGTGAGCAGTTTCTTTGCACTCTATCTTTGAAAAGACATGGATACAATGGAGAGAGTTTAGAGCAAAGCTACAAGGATAACACCAAGTTATCAGAGGGCTCACAGAACTGAGCTTGTTCTCATTGAAGAAAAGAAGATTGAGATGGGTCATCTCAATGAGAAAGTTATTTAATTTAAACTGTGCTCTCAGAGCTGAAGGATGATTGGAAATTGGTAAGCTCTCAGCAAGCCCAAGAGATCAGAGGAATCCTTGTTTTGCTACAGAATAGGAGTAGAAATGTGGAATAAAATCTCATCAAATGTAGGTAATGGTGTGTCAATCAACTCCTTTAACAAGGTTCCTGATGAATATCTGGGTAAGAATGGATGTGAACATTACAGGGATAAGGACGCACATAGATGTTCAAATATTTTATGAAATACTTTAAGCCCCTGCCTCCTGAGACCATGGAATTATCACCTATAGAAAACAACAGATCGGAGTTGAATGATGTGCATTGTAACGTTAGATTGCTAGCCTGAGTTTCCACTCCATTATTTTCAAGGGTCTCTTTTACCGTCCTTAGATCTTGAGCAGTGGGAATTCATCACCTCCAGGAGATTAACCTCAAAGTCCATAAGAGAATAAGTTCTTGAGGAGTTTGTGGAAGAAATGGGCTGAATAGACCAAAGAAAAATATCACAGGAAGGAAGACAACTGGGAATAATGGGAGGTGAAGAAAGAACTTGCATTTATATAACACTTTTCACAAGCTCAGGACGTCCCAAAGCACTTTACAGCCAATGAAGTACTTTTGAAGTGTAGTCACTGTTGTAATGTAGGAAACACAGCATCTAATTTGCGCACAGCAAGGTCCCACAAACAGCAATGAGAAAATGACCAGATAATCTGTTGGTTGAGAGACAAATATTGGCCAGGCCAGCAGGGAGAACTCCACTACTCTTCATCGAATAGGGCCATGGAATCTTTTACATTCACCTGAGAGGGCAGACAGGGCCTCAGTTTAACATCTCATCCGAAAGACGGCACTTCCGACAGTGCAGCACTCCTCTTGGTAGTGCACCGAAATGTCAGCCTAGATTATGTGCTCAAATCGCTGGAGTGGATCTTGAACCCACAACCTTATGACTCAGAGTCAATGCTGATACTTATGGAATCATAGAAAGGTTACAGAATGTAGGGAGGCCATTCGGCCCATCGAGTCTGTGTCTGAGCAATCCAGCGAGTCCCACTTCCCCGCCCTATCCCCATAGCCCTGCAAATTTTTTCCTTTCAAATACTTATCCAGTTCCCTTTTCTTAAATGAGGGTATGAGGTATAAAAAAACATTGTGGAACTTTGGTTGATTTATTTTGGTGGGGAAATATAAAGAAGTTTTGTAGAATCTTTTCTTAGAACATTAAATGAGGTTAAAGAGTCCATATGAGTCTTTGGAAGAAACAGAATGGCCTTTACTTGCTGTATGCTTTCTTAGCTTCTTATGATTTTGTTTCATTAATGCACCGCATAAAGATATAATACAAATGGAATTAGAAACTAAGGGTGTTTTTACCGTTTGTGAGTTAACAGGTCAGCACACCTGAAGGATATAACTTTCTATTCCATGATTTCTCATCGTGCATTCCGTATTTAACAGAAAATCTAAAGATGAATTCAGTAATACTGAAGTAGCTTTTATCCCAGGAAAATCATTATAAGGTAGATTCATTTCACTAAAAACAGCAGGGGAAATCTTTCCCCATATCTATTCCCCAGTTTTGATGGAAGTAAGAAGAGAACAAACTATATTAATATCTTAAAGTAAATAGAGAATAAGTATTATTAAGTATAAAATAAATCTTCCTTCCAATTAGTGTTACTCATGTATAAAGAACAACAGGTAATTTGCTCTTAAATTTTTCTTGAACGATCTCCTTTCCAATCTGTGACATACAATACGTAGAATACCAATCAATCTTTCTGTCCTAAAAATGGTTGCATTGATTCTTCCTTTTGGACTCTCATGTATTAGAACTATCCACGGAAAGTGACTTTCAGCTTTGTGTAAAGCAGCTTTGAAAGTCTAGTGGTATTTTTAAATAGTTTTCTTTGACTCTGACAGAGTCTTTAGAAACCAATCTTCTATTATTGTGAACTGAATAATACCATCAAGTCTGTTACAAGCTGTAATCAGGAACTCACTTATAAGTTCAAGCATTTAAAAAATGAAGCTGTGTAAATCGAACAGCTTGTATGAGAAATCGCGTGCTTTTTTTATAAAGTGGGTAGCTCATCAGTAGTTTTTGACTTGTAGGTCGCATTCTCTGTTTGCATCAAGGTCATAGATTGCTTCCCGTCTGCCCTCTCAAATGGAAATAAAAGATCCCATGATACTATTCAAAGAAGAACAGGTGTCATGGCCAGTATTTATCCCTCAACCAACATCACAAAAAAAACCGGACCATCTGGTCATTTATCTCATTCCTGTTTTTACAAAGAATTACAAAGAATGTACAGCACAGAAACAGGCCATTCGGCTCAACAGGTCCATGTGAGCCTCCTCCCACCCTTCTTCATCTAACCCTATCAACATATCCTTCTATTCCCTTCTCTCTCATGCATTTATCTAGCTTCCCCTTAAATGCATCTCTGGGTGAAGAAGTTTCTCCTGAATTCCCTATTGGATTTGTTAGTGACTATCTTATATTTATGGCTCCTAGTTTTGGTCTCCCCGCAAGTAGAAACATCTTCTTTAAGTCTACCTTAACAAACCTTTCATAATCTTCAAGGCCTCCATCAGGTCACCCCTCAATCTTCTCTTTTCTAAAGAAAAGAGCCCCAGCCTATTCAATCTGTCCTGTTAGGTATAACCTCTCATTTCTGGTATCATCGGAGTAAATCTTTTTTGCACCTTCTCCAGTGTCTCTATATCCTTTTAATAGTGTGGAGACCAGAAGTGTTTGCAGTACTCCAAGTGCAGTCTAACTAAGGTTCTGTCCAAGTTTAACATAACTTCTCTGCTTTGTGGAACCTGGTTATGTGCAAATAAGCTGCCGTGTTTCCTACATTACAACAGTGACTACACTTCAAAAGTATTTCATTGGCTATAAAGCACTTTGGAACGTCGTGAAAGGTGCTATATAAATACAAGTCTTTCTTTCTTTCTTTCCTTTCCTTCTTTCTTTCCTTCTTCCCTTCTTTCTTTCCTTCTTTCTAACAAGGTACTGATACCATGGAATGCCCAATATTGTCACATTGGTTGCAAGAGAGCAGAGCGACCTCCGACTCATTGCTATCAGTGATGGCAATATTCAATATTTCACTATATATCTGTTCAGATATGGTAGGCAGCTCTGCCAGGATCATCCTGGAGAAGCACACAATCATTTGGAAGGAGGTGGAATTCTGGAAGTTTCTCAAAGAAGCATCATGCAATGAATACCTGAGATGGTGAGTGTTCTTAGAACATATAAACATAAGAAATAGAAGCAGGAGTAGGCCACACGGCCCCTCTACTCTCGAAGATCAGCCATTCAATAAGATCATGGCTGATCTTCGACCTCAACTCCACTTTCCTGCCTGATCCCCGTATCCCTTGATTCCACTAGGGTCCAAAAACCTATCTATCTCAGCCTTGAACATATTCAACGACTCAACATCCAATGCCTTCTGGGGTAGAAAATTCCAAAGACTCACAACCCTCTGAGTGAAGAAATTCCTCCTCATCTCAGTCTTAAATAGCCGACCTCTTATCCTGAGACTATGCCCCCTAGTTCTAGACTCTCCATTCATGGGAAACAGCCTCTCAGCATCTACCCTGTCAAACCCTCTCAGAATCTTGTATGTTTCAATGCGATAACGCCTCATTCGTCTACACTCCAGAGATTATAGGCCCATTCTACTCAATCTCTCCTCATAGGAGAGATTGAGTAGAATGGGCCTATAATCTCTGGAGTGTAGACGAATCTCCCTCTCATTCCAGGAATCAATCTCGTGAACCTATGTTGCACCACCTCTCAGGCAAGTATATCCTTGCTTATATAAGGAGACCAAAACTGTACACAGTACTCCAGGTGAGGTCTCACCAAAGCCCGTACAATTGTAGTAAGACTTCCTTATTCTAGTACTCCAACCCCCTTGCAATAAAGGCCAACATTCTATTTGCCTTCTTCATTGCGTGCTGTACCTGCGTACTAACTTTTTGAGTTTCTTGTACGAGGACACCCAAATCTCTCTGAACACCAACATTTAATAGTTACTCACCATTTAAAAAATATTCTGATCTTCTATTCTTCCTACCAAAGTGAATAACCTCATATTTCCCCACATTATACTCGATCTGCCACCTTTTTGCCCATTCACCACACCTGTCTATATCCCTTTGCAGACTCTTTGTGTCCTCCTCACAGTTGACTTTCCCACTGAGCTTTGTATCATCAGCTGTTCTCAACGCACTGAAGATCACGGTTCTAAACTCTTCCACTTATGATTGCGTGTCTCCTAAAAGACATCTAGACATATTTTAGATATGGCTAGCGCTTCTAGCCATATCTAAAATAGTTATTATTAAAGGAGAAGAAAATCACAAGCAATGCAAACAACAAAGCCAGATTTATTGGAACTTTATTTAAATAATACTTAGGTACAAGAAAACTCAATTTAGAGAAAGCATCCCTTAAGAAGATATCCGAGAATGGTTAATGGTGAGCAAAACAGCACAATTACAATGAAACATTACAAAGAAAGTACAAATGGAGAAAATAGAGTAAACTGTATGCAAACAACAATGTGCCATAAATTATTTATGATAACACGCATGTTGTGACCAATTACTGTTTTATATGTTCTTCTATGTCGCCTTTTCTACACGTTTATTCAGTTTGCTGTTGTGTCTTTCACATTCGCTGGGTAAGGTAATGAATTTATTAACAGGAAGTCCTGAATGGAAGGGTGGTATTAGATGGACAGTTGCAGAAATTAGTAAGAGGAAAGTGAAATGCTAAGGTCTCGTGGCCAGACTGATTGTCTAATTGAAACTAGCTAAGTTCTGTGAATCTTAGAAGGATGCCCACTATAAATTACACTAAAAATTAATACCAAATCATTTAATAAAGCTGAATAATCTATGTGTACACTGTGCAACTATCAGCTGTGGTTTTGAGTGATAAATTAATATTTGTATTAATTGTCATAAATACTAATGTACAAGAACATTAAGTCTGCAATCCATTCACACTCTCAAAGGACATAATTATATATTGGATAAAAAATTATTTTTTCTTACTAAAATGATATCAGATTCCAATTCAGCTAGCGACGTTTTATTCTAGTACCTTATATTCTAAACTTAAATTACTTGTCATAAAAAGTACACTGTTTTAATGAAAATATGTTTGGCAAATTCTTTCAGATGTTGAGGTAAACTGTATTGCAACATGACGTTTGTGCGTGACTCTGTCAAGACAAAATGTTACACAGTCCCGCTGGCTTTTCTCCCTCCTCAAACAATTAGAGATGCACCAAACACTTTTTAATGACTGAGGCAGTGTATCCAGTAAAAGGACCCTGAGAAGTTACATTTAGTGAGCTATACATTCTACTTTCACTATACTCCACAGAAAACTGCTGTGCGTTATTTATTTCATAAAGTTGACAAACTGAAAAAGTCACCTTTATGTAACCTGGATCCTGATATGAGGCGGTGAGATATTAGTGTATGAACACTTGATGTGCTCACCTGAAATTCCTCTCTCAGCTCTTTTAATGGAAGTGTCAATCCATTTACTTAAAATAGATTTGTATTTACTTGAAATGGTCCAATACCTCCACCAAATTAGGGAAGGAAAGAATTACAGATTAACACATTGGGTGAAAATTTAAACTGGCGGAACCTGGTCTGGTATAGGGGAGGAAATTCAGATTTCCCTTCTCCTTCCCACATTAGGCAGGTGCCTCAGCAATGCCTCAAATGGCTCTGGCACCTGCCACAGATGTTAGTAGACTGCGATCAGGAACGCAGTTAATGGCGAGCAGAAGTCATTGCGGCATTCAGGAAATTAGGTCGCATAATTCCGGAGCCCCGGATTTTCACACTTGTCAGGTGAAGTGACCCCTTTCCTGAAGAATAACAAAGATATCCACACAATTAGCACAATATGTTAGCACTGCAAGAGTTAGTGATTTTTAAATTCCACTCTGAAGATAATGTGCTGTTTAAATAATATTGCAAACATAATTATACTTTTAATGATCCTGCCGATGATTTCAATTTAAAATTTATTGTTTAAGCTCCAGTTTAATAGGCTTGTTGCCCGCAGTGTGTGACACCTGATTCCTTTGAAACTGCTACAAGGCAGAGGGTATGTCTGCTTGGAGCCACTGGTATGCCCACATCAATTAAAAGAGAGACAGGTTTGAGCTGAAATGTATTTACAAATGCATGCTGAAGTCTAGTTCCTTGGGGATGAGTGAGACAATTTCTCACCAAGGCAGAATTGATTTAATATTTAGCTTTATTCTCTGTGCTTTTTTTTAAGCGAGAACTTTTTCCACATGAGCTACTTGAGTAAGTACACAAGTTATTTTTTTTTAAAAAGAAAAACATAACAACGTTGACATATAATAGGCTTCAATAATGGGAGTACCTCACATTTAACAGGTTCAGTCAGGATAAAATCTTTAATTATAATCTGAAAAATAAACAGGTTACATTTGGAAGTATGTGATGTGGAAAGAGTTATCCAGTGCTATGAAATTTGTTCTGTCTACACTGCACAGCGGTGCTGACAACACTGAAATAATTGCACTTGCGCAAGATTGTGCAAAAATAGTTGAAACTCCCAATTGTGACTATATTTTATTTGGCTGGGCGAAGACCAATGCAAAAACCATCACTGCTGCCCCTTATAGACAGGTGGTCCAGAACTAGACAGAACTACCGGATTGTGACTGGTAGCATCCATTTTTGTTTGCCACGTGAAGGGGCACTCTGCACCGCTGGAAACATGACCGCTCCTCCCTTATATCACAGTGATGCTGCTATAGTTGCAGCTGGCATCGATGGCAGTGCTCTGATATAACTGCAGCATGATGTGGAGATGCCGGTGATGGACTGGGGTTGACAATTGTAAACAATTTTACAACACCAAGTTATAGTCCAGCAATTTTATTTTAAAGGAGCTCTTGAAACATTTGCCTGAGGAAGGAGAAAATCTCCGAAAGCTTGTGAATTTAAAATAAAATTGCTGGACTATAACTTGGTGTTGTAAAATTGTTTACAATAACTGCAGCACTAATGGGATACTATCTCACTGTATTTGCTTCAACACAATAACTGGGACTTTCACTCGGAGCTGCTCCCGCTCTGCTGCCGTAACTTCACCGGAAGTTATGGCAGTGGAGCAGGAGGGGCTCCGAGGAATTTCCTGGCCCATGTGGCTCCACTACACATCCTACTGAAATTAGCCAGCCACCTCGGCAAACGGAACAGCCACAAGCTCATGTAACTCCTTCACACCTCAAAAACTGGTATTTTTCAAACAACCCCATAATATTGTACTTCAATACTGCATAGGGGGTTTCCACAGCGAGGTGATGTGTACACATCAGAAAATTGCAGGTTTATAGCCTGCAATATTCTGACCATTGAAATAAAATCTTTTACACAGTGTGGGAAATCCACTCAGAAAGACTTCCCTTATGTATCTTACAAGAAAACATAATACTGTGAGGGCTCTGTCTTCATGAAAAAGTGTTTGGTTAACAATTTGGTGAGAGAGAACAAGCAGAGCCTATCAAATTGATCACAATGATGTAATGCAGTGGTGATACAATGACCCATTATAATGTAATTATTGCAGTGTGTTTGTAAACAAGCAAAGAAAAAAGGTTGACTGACAGCGGCCCTAAAATTCCTGAGTTTGGGAGGGTGATACTGGCTGCAGGAAGGCTGGAATTTGGGGCAGAACACTGGGTTTCCGCCCCTTTCTTACCAGTGCCAAAAATTCCAACAGGTGTGGGCCACACGCGTCTTGTATCCTCCACCGACTGTCCAGATGATATTAAAGAAATGGGACTGATGGGATGAAGACCCCTGACAGAATGATGTCCACCGCCAGAAATCCCACCAGTTCCATTTTCCCTGCGGCCAAGATAAAGAACATGTGCATTACGCAGGGGGTTCATGCCAGATTCCTAGTGGTTAACCACTGTTAGGAAAGTGGCTCCAGAAAAATTGCCTGTATTCTCTTTCAAATATGAACTCTGGCCATAACGGATGGAGTGGCAAGATGCTGCTTCAGTGTTCCTGAAGCACCATGGGACAGATCCCCAGGGAAAGAAAAAGAAAAAAAGACCTGCGTTTATAAAGCACTTTTTATGACCTCAGGATGTCCCAAAAGCAATTTACAGCCAATTAAGTACTTTTTGAAATGTAGTCACTGTTGTATTTAAGGAAATGTGGCAGTCAATTTGCACACAGCAAGGTCCCACAAACAACAATGTGATAATGACCAAATAATCTGTTTTAGTGGTGTTGGTTGAGGGATAAATATTGGCCAGGACACCAGGGAGAACTCCCCTGCTCTTCATCCAACCTGGGAGGGCAGGAAGTTTAACGTTTTACCCAATAGACAGCCCCTCTGACAGTGCAGCACTCCCTCAGTACTACCAGCCTAGATTATGTGCTTAAGTCTTGGATGGGATTTGAATCCACAACCTTCTGACTCAGGCGAGAGTGCTACCACTGACCCATGGCTGACACCATGGGGAACACTGTACACAGCATGGGCACCTGCCCCTTTAATGTAAATGAGCTTGCCCCTGGAGTCAATGAAGGGCCACAGTTCTGGCAGTAGAGTGTTCGTAAAGACGCTGGCCATGTTTCAAGGCCAGCATCTTTACGAACATGTTCACATGAAAGAATAATCTTGACGTGCAGGTGAATCTGCAAAGTGCTTGACATGACATTCAATATCCCTGCATTGTAAGTTTTTCTAGAAGTAGGACACGGGGTTATTGAGTACCTTATACACATTATATATAGAATAATATGTGTCTAGGACTGTGCCACCTAACATCAAGAGGACTGGATAACTTCCTCAAACAAAAGGGCAATCATAGGACCTGCTATCTAATGCTGTCACTGACCCACTGATGTATTATGTGTATAAACAAACACCTAACAATGTGCTATCCTACATGTAATAGAGCTTTGCCAGTCATTTGATCAATATTGTGCATTTGCTTATGTCGCGAGTACTATTAATTTACAGACATCACTCCAGAAGGATATAAGGTAACTTGGTTGAAAATGACCAATAATGAATATTATTATATATAATAAAAGTAGCAAATGTTCTTAAACTAAATGGGGTCCACCTTAGCTCAGTGGTAGTTCTTGCATCTTTGATGACTGGAGGTCATGGGTTCAAGTCCTACAACAAAGACTTCAGCAGATAATCTAGGCTGATGCTTCTGTGCCATACTGAAGAAAGCTGCACTGGTGGAGTTACTGCCTTTTGGATGAAATGTTAAACCACCCTCTCAGGTGGAAGATCCCTTCCCCTGGGTACAGTAGCATAGTAGTCATGTTACTGAACTAATAGTCCGGAGTTCAAATCCTGCCACTGGCAGCGGGGGAATTTAAATTCAATTAAATAAAATCTGGAATTTTAAAAAAACTAGCATCAATAATGGTGGCAATGAAACTACCAGATTGTCTTAAAAACCCATCTGATTCACTAATGCCCTTTAGGGAAGGAAACCTGCCGTCCTTACCCAGTCTGGCCTATATGTGACTCCAGATCCACAGCAATGTGGCTGATTCTTAATGGCCTAGCAAGCCACTCAGAGGTACAATCTCGCTACAAAAAGTCATAATAAGAATAAATTAAGCCAAGTCAACCCTGCAAAATCCTCCTCATTAACATCTGGGGAATGTGCCAAAATTGGGAGAGCTGTCCCACAGACGAGTCAAGCAACAGCCTGACATAGCCATATTCACAGAATCATACCTTTCAGCCATTGTCCCAGACTCTTCCATTACCATCTCCTGAGTATGCCCTGTCTCACCGGCAGGACAGACCCACCAGAGATGGCAGTACAGTGATATAGAGTCAGTTGGGAGTGGTCCCAGGTAGTCCTCAACATTTGATTCTAGACCCCATGAAATCTCATGGCATCAGGTCAAACTTGTGTGGCACTACCACCGTGCTAAATGGGATAGATTCAGAACAGATTCTAGCAACTCAAAACTGGGCATCCATGAGGTGCGGTGGTGGGCCATCAGCAGCAGCAGAATTATATTCCAGCACAATCTGTAACCTCATGGCCCACTCTACCATTACCAACATGCCATGGGATCAACCCTGGCTCAATGAGGAGTGTAGAAGAGCATGCCAGGAACAGCACCAGGCCTACCTAAAAATGAGGTGCCAACCTGGTGAAGCTACAACTCAGGACTACATGCATGCTAAACAATGGAAGCAACATGCTATAGACAGAGCTAAGCGATTCCACAACCAACGGATCAGATCAAAGCTCTGCAGTCCTGCCACATCCAGTCGTGAATGGTGGTGGACAATTAAACAACTAACAGGAGGAGGAGAAGGCTTTGTAAACACCCCCATCCTCAATGATGGCAGAGTCCAGCACATGAGTGCAAAAGACAAGGCTGAAGCATTTGCAACCATCTTCAGCCAGAAGTGCCAAGTGGATGATCCATCTCGGCCTCCTCCTGATATCCCCACCATCATAGAAGCCAGTCTTCAGCTAATTCGATTCACTCCATGTGATATCAAGAAACGGCTGAGTGCACTGGATACAGCAAAGGCTATGGGCCCCAACAACATCCCAGCTGTAGTGCTTAAGGCTTGTGCTGCAGAACTAGCTGTGCCTCTAGCCAAGCTTTTCCAGTGCAGCTACAACACTGACATGTACCCGACAATGTGGAAAATTGCCCAGGTATGTCCTGTCCACAAAAACCAGGATAAATCCAATCTGGCCAATTACCGTCCCATATATCTACTCTCAATCATCAGCAAAATGATGGAAGGTGTCATCGACAGTGCTATCAAGCGGCACTTACTTACCAATAACTTGCTTACCGATGCTCAGTTTGGGTTCCGCCAGGACCACTCAGCTCCAGACCTCATTACAGCCTTGATCCAAAAATGGACAAAAGAGCTGAATTCCAGAGATGTGGTGAGAGTGACTGCCCATGACATCATGGCAGCATTTGACTAAGTGTGGCATCAAGGAGCCTGATTAAAATTGAACTCAATGGGAATCAGGTGAAAAACTCTCCAGTGGCTGGAGTCATACCCAACACAAAGGAAAATGGTAGTGGTTGTTGGAGGCCAATCATCTCAGCCCCAGGCCATTGCTGCAGGAGTTCCTCAGGGCAGTGTCCTAGGCCCAACCAACTTCAGCTGCTTTATCAATGAACTTTCCTCCATCATAAGATCAGAAATGGGGATGTTCACTGATGATTGCACAGTGTTCAGTTCCATTCGCAACCCCTCAGATAATGAAGCAGTCCGTACCCGCATGCAGCAAGACCTGGACAACATCCAGGCTTGGGCTAATAAGTGGCAAGGAACATTCACGCCAGACAAGTGCCAGGCAATGACCATCTTCAACAAGCGAGAGTCTAACCACCTCCCGTTGACATTCTGCGGCGAGTGACTCACCTCCTGATTCCCCAAAGCCTTTCCACCATTTACAAAGCATAAGGCAGGAGTGTGATGGAATACTCTCCACTTGCCTGGATGAGTGCAGCTCCAACAACATTCAAGAAGCTCGACACCATCCAGGACAAAGCAGCCCGCTTGATTGGCACCCCATCCACCACCCTGAACATTCACTCCCTTCACCACCGGCGCACTGTGGCTGCAGTGTGTACCATCCACAGGATGCACTGCAGCAACTCGCCAAGGCTTCTTCGACAGCACCTCCCAAACCCACGACCTCTACCACCTAGAAAGACAAGAGCAGCAGGCACATGGGAACAACACCACCTGCACATTCCCTTCCAAGTCACACGCCATCCCGACTTGGAAATATATCGCCGTTCCTTCATCGTCGCTGGGTCAAAATGCTAGAACTCCCTACCTAATAGCACTGTGGGAGAACCTTCACCACATGGGCTGCAGTGGTTCAAGAAGGCGGCTCACCACCACCTTCTCAAGGGCATCAAGGGGATGTGCAATAAATGCTGGCCTTGCCAGCGATGCCCACATCCCATGAACGAATAAAAAAAAAACTAAATGAACAGGAGCAGGTGAGTTCTCCAATATTTATCCATCAACATCCACTGAAACAGAGCAACAGGTCATTTGCCTCACTGCTATTGGTGGGATCTTGCTGCGTGCAAATTGGCTGCTGTTTTTCCTACATTACAACAGTGACTATGATAATTAGCTTATGTCAGACACTGAGAGCTCAATACTACGGAAAGCCTAGAGGAGTACAGAAAGTGCAGGGGTGAAATTAAAAAGGAAATTAGAAAAGCAAAGAGAGGGCATGAAAAAATATTGGCAAGTAAAATCAAGGAAAACCCAAAGTTGTTTTGTAAATACATTAAGAACAAAAGGATAACAAAGGAAAGAGTAGGGCCTATTAGAGAGCAAAAAGATAACCAATGTGTGGAGGCGGAAGATGTTGGTATGGTGCTTAATGGATACTTTGGGCTCGAACTTAGCAGGCCTGCGGGTTCCCAGCGGGTGGTCCTCCGGGAGCGTCGAAAACGCGAACGGCGAAATTAGTGGGTTGCCCACGCGATCGTAGCAGGCAATCCACTAATAGGATCCAATTACCTGCTCCTCCGGGGTCCACGGCGCTGGCCTGCGCGTCGGTCGGGCTGCGCATGCGCAGTATGATCTGTCATCTGGAGGCTCTCTAGTTAATGGGGCAGTCCTCCACTGACAGATGCTGCAACCAATGGGACAAATTGCAGCATGGAGCAGCCCAGGGGGAAGGCTGCTCCCAGTTTAATGATGCCTCACCCCAGGTATCATCAGATGGGGTGAGGAGGAGGGGGAGGACACAGATCTTCCCCCCGGCGGGCGGGAGGAAGCGGCCTGCCTCTGCCACCAAGAAGGCCTGGCTCGAGGTGGCAGAGGGGGTCACCTGCGCCACCAACATATCGCCCACCTGCATACAGTGCAGGAGGCGCTGCAATGACCGCAGTAGGTCAGCCACAGTGAGAACACGAAGTCTTTCCCCTACACTCCATCTGCCACAACACTGCCCCCACCCCAAATCTCCTTCGGCACCGCCAACACTATTCTGTCACATCACCCTTCATGCCCACTCACACCCCATCCTCATCTTACCTCCACCTACTCACCTCGCCAGTACTCATCCTGCCACTAACACGCGACCCAATCCTCATACAATCTCATGGCTCCATCCCATACTCACCCTCTCGTGCATCTCCCTCACGGCCAGCCTCACTCAACCTGCCACCACCTGTGCTGCAGCCACAGGGCATGCATCACATATGTGCAGTAGGCAGGGTAAGGCAAACGTCTCGTCAGCATGAAGGGGGTGCACAAGGGTGTCTGAGGGTTTGTCATGGGTGTTACCCATATTGAATTTCAGAGCCACAAACAGCACACATTATATTGACACCACCACTGCCATGTCTCCGCGAATCCTGTCCATTGTGTCCAATAATGCCCGCTCCTGGGTATCACTATGAGGACCCACCACTGATGCCACCCATCGTGTTACTGCAGAGTAGGTGCAGGTGTATTTGCAGGGCTCGTCCGCGCAGACAACTGAGAGACATCGGCGGTGTAGCCGGCTGCACCCTGGAAGGATGCGGAGGAGAAGGTGTGGAGGACAGTGGTGACTTTGCCAGCGACAGGTAAGCAGTTGGTGCTGGGGCCAGCCAGGAGCAGCTCGGCATGAAAGAGGCTGCAGATCTCAACGACTACATGTCGAGCGAATCTGCGCCTCCCTGTGCACTGCTGCTCGGAGAGGTCCGGGGAGCTGCGCCTCGGTCTGTGGACCCTGTGGCGAGGGTAGTGCCCTCTGCGACGCGTCTCTCTCTGCGGTAGCCCTCCCTCCTGCTGTGCAGGTGGGCGTGCAACCACACCGTGTTGGGGGGATCCACGTCTCTGCGGTGGACGGCGTGGACTGCGAGGCTGCTGGTGGTGGTCATGCTCTTCGTCCTCCGAGGGTGTCCACACACCACCCAACTGGCAGGTGTTGGTCTGAGGGGTTGTGCAGGGTAGGTGTGTGGGTCCTCGGACTGGGGCTGCGGTTTCGTGTCGGTCTGTCCTCTGGCTTGGCCGGGGGGTGGTGGGGTGCAGGGGTTGCCCTATGTGACGCGGTGGCCTCCTGCGTGGGTGAGGGCTCTCCCCCGTGGAGCGCACCTTGGCACCTGCCACAGGCTGCTGGCTGCAACACGCCTGGTTTGAAGGGTCCTGTTTCCCCCAGTGTGGGAAACTGACTGCCTTGAACCTAAAATCCCACACTTCCTCTTTTGACAGCTGCTTCAGCTCATTAACTGACCACAACGAGCAAGTTAAGTGCTCTCAAGTGGAACCCCGCTGGCTTTAATTGCCTGCGGGATTCCCACCAGCGGGGCTTTCGCGCGCAGCCCCGCACGTCAGCGCGGTACCCGGAAGTGGCCGGGATTTCGTCCGAATCCGGTCACGTGATCGGAGATCGGGATTTTCGGGGCCCCCCCGCTGGAAACCTGCAGGTAACCCGACCCTAAAATCGAGCCCTTTGCATCTGTCTTCACAAAAGAGAGAGATAATGCAGACATTGTAGTTGAGGAGGAAGAGTGTGAGATATTGGATGAGAGAGGAAGTATTAAGGGGATTAACATCTTTGAAAGTAGATAAATCACCAGGCTCGGATGAAATGTATCCCAGGCTGTTAAAAGAAGCAAGGGATGAAATAGCAGAGGCTCTGACCATCAATTTTCAATCCTCCCTGGATACAGGCGTGATGCCGGAGGACTGGAGAACTACTCACGTTGTACCTTTGTTTAAAAAGGGAGAGAAGGATAGACCGAGTAATTACTCACCAGTCAGTCTAACCTCGGTGGTGGGCAAATTATTGGAGTCAATTCTGAGGGACAGGATAAACCGTCTCTTAGAAAGGCACAGATTAATCAAGGACAGTCAGCATGGATTTGTTAAGCGAAGGTCGTGTCTGACTAACTTGATTGAATTTTTTGAGGAGGTAACAAGGAGGGTCGATGAGGGGTAGTGCATTTGATGTAGTTTACGTGGATTTTAGAAAGGCTTTTGACAAGGTCCCACATGGCAGACTGGTCAAAAAAGTACAAGTTCAAGGGAAAGTGGCAAGTTGGATCCAAAATTGGTTCAATGGCAGAAAGCAAAGTGCAATGGTCGACGGGTGTTTTTGTGACTGCAAGACTGTTTCCAGTGGAGTTCCCCAGGGCTCAGTACTAGGTCACTTGCTTTTTGGGGTATATATTAATGATTTGGTCTTAAATGTAGGGGGGCATGATTAAGAAGTTTGCAGATGATACAAAAATTGGCCATGTGGTTG
The DNA here is from genome assembly GCF_035084215.1 of Heptranchias perlo. Lineage (NCBI taxonomy): Eukaryota > Metazoa > Chordata > Chondrichthyes > Hexanchiformes > Hexanchidae > Heptranchias > Heptranchias perlo. The sequence goes on from NC_090334.1 coordinate 64,950,978, forward strand.
ATAGTGAGGAGGAAAGCTGTAGACTGCAGGAAGATATCAATGGACTGGTTAGGTGGGCAGAAAAGTGGCAAATGGAATTTAATCCGGAGAAGTGTGAGGTAATGCATTTGGGGTGGGCAAACAAGGCAAGGGAATGTACAATAAATGAGAGGATACTGAGCAGTGCTGAGGGACCTTGGAGTGCATGTTCATAGATCCCTGAAGGTAGCAACAGGTAGATAAAGTGGTTAAGAAGGCATACAGGATACTTTCCTTTATTAGCCGAGGCATAGAATATAAGATCAGGGAGGTTATGCTGGAACTGTATAAAACACTAGTAAGGCCACAGCTTGAGTACTGCGTACAGTTCTGGTCACCACATTACAGGAAGGATATAATTGCACTCAAGAGGGTACAGAGGAATTTACGATGATGTTGCCAGGACTGGAGAATTTTAGCTATGAGGAAAGATTGGATAGGTTGGGGTTGTTTTCTTTGAAACAGAGAAGGCTGAGGATGATTTAATTGAGGTGTATAAAATTATGAGGGGCCTAGATAGAGCGTATAGGAAGGACCTATTTCCCTTAGCAGAGAGGTCAATAACCGGGGGGGCATAGATTTAAAGTAATTGGTAGAAGGATTAGAGGGGAGCTGAGGAAAAGTTTTTTCAACCAGAGGGTGGTGGGGGTCTGGAACTTACTGTCTGAAAGGGTAGAAGAGGCAGAAACCCTCAACTCATTTAAAAAGTACCTGGATGTACACCTAAAGTGCCGTAACCTACAAGACTACGGACCAAGTGCTGGAAAGTGGGATTAGGCTGGGTGGCTCATTTTCAACCGGCACGGCACGACAGGCCGAATGGCCTCCTTCTGTGCTGTAAATTTTCTATGATTCTATGACTACAATCAAAAAGTGCTTCATTGGCTGTGAAGCACTTTAGGATATCCTGAGGATGTGAAAGGTGCTAAATAAATACAAATCCTTTAAAAAAAAAATAGAATTGCTGAAATTCAGAGTACGATCACTCAACAGCCGAGAGAAGAAGATTAGGTTAATGTTTTGGGTGGAAGCTTTCGTCAGTTCTGAACTTTATAGAGCTGAAATTGAGAGAGTCTGTTCCTGGCGAGGAGCGTTGCTCGGCTAGAAAACAGATCGGAGTCAGGTGCAGAGGTCGGCACACCCAATTCGTGGAAGTCATGGCATTCCCAATTTTCCAGCTTTTAAAATCAGTAGCACTGTGAATCAGATGTGCTGACCTCTGTGCCTCGTTCTCAAAACTGCACAACTATCTGACGTGACAAGGGGCTACATGAACGCACTAAAATAAAAAGGAAAACGACAAATGCTGTAAATCTGAAATAAAAACAGAAAATCATGGGAATACACAGCAGATCAGATGGTTTTCTTTCTCTGGCTCTTTGCCTCTCCCAGGAGACTACACGGCTGCGGGGGTGGGTGGGAGGAGGGAAAGAAGTGTCTAGTCACAGTGGTCTGGCCATCATAGTGTGGGGCAGGCTTGATGGACCAGCTGGTCTATTTCTGCCTGTCAATTTCCTATGTTCGTATGTTCATACGCCATAATAACAGGGTACAGCTGACATCTTCTCAGTCTTCAGACAGGGATTAAGAAACACTTTCCATTCAGGTAAACACTAAACAGATCCTATTTTTATTTTTGTTGAAGAAAATGGAAGGACGGGATGAACTGAACAAAGTTAAATTTGGTCATTCTCCCCCTCCCCTGCTACTAATTATTGACTATCTGGATGTTGGTGGAGCAGAAATGTTTATTGCAAATTCAGGCACAAGTTGCTGACGATTTTCAACCACTTAAAAAGAAAATTTGTCTGCCTGCTTTGTTTAGGTATCCTGTTAAATGGGTTATTTAATATCTTGTTCCTTGCAATCTCCTCATCTTACGCAAGAAATAGCAGCAGGAGTAAGCCATACAGCTCCTCAAGCCTGCTCTGCAACATCTTCTAATGGGATTATTTGAATTATTGGCAGTCTCCTCGGGAAAGCCATTAGATTCCTTTTCCCAGGGGTTACATTTGAGGACCAATAAATTTTCTTTTTTCTAGTCCATTACATTACTCCTTTTCTTTTCTCTCCCTCTCTCAAAAACATTGACTCTCGCTTGTGTATGGTTCAACAGGAGGCAGTAGCTTTTTAGCACCTTGCCCCATCCAAAACTCTGCTGCCCATATCCTAATAACCCGCCGAGATCTCTGCGTTCTTCCAATTCTGGCCTTTTGCTCATCCCCGATTTCCTTCAGTCCACCACTGGCGGCTGTGCTTTTAGCTGCCTAGGCCCTAAGCTCTGGAATTCCCTCCCTAAGCCTCTCCGCCTCTAAGTCGCTCCTTAAAACCTACCTCTTTGACCACCTGTCCTAATATCTCTTTATGTGGCTCTGTGTCACATTTTGTCTGATAACGCTCCTGTGAAGCGCCTTGGAACGTTTTACTACATTAAAGGCGCTATATAAATATAAGTTGTTGTTGTTGATGAAGTTCCACATAAATGTAAGTATTATTACTTAGAAAAATTAAACTGAACAATTGAGCACACTACTGTTTTAAATGCCACAACCCTGAAAATCTGCGATCTACTCTGTCGCCATAATCTGGGCAGAGAGGGACTCCCTGTCCGTTGGCCCCAGATGCCCCTCACTTTGTCCGAATTCCTGGGGGCTGGGGCATTAGCAGGAAGCAGGTGGGTGCTCACGCCAGTAGCATTGCAGCTAGGGTGCCTGCTAAGTGGGGGAGGGGAAGAAATAGATGACAGAGGCAAGCCGGCGGGAGGATTGTTAGCCGAATTGGGCAAAAATGGATTTTGAACCACATTGTAGCTATTCACCTTCAGTGGTGGAGCCCACACATTGAAAGGCTGGTCTTTTCCAGAGAGGCTGGTAAGGAAACCAGCCTTTCAATATGTAGCAAGCTCCACTTCTTCGATGATGTGGTCCCGTCACTGCTGTATAGCTGCTTCATATAGGTATACAGTATGCTGCAGGCAACAGAGGCAGAATTGGCAGGAACTCTGCTGAATGACGTCATCCCACCAGTCCTGCCTCTTTTCCTGATCTACCACCAAAGGGGGTGGAGGCAAAAAGTGCCTCCACTGCTTGAGAAAACTTTGGCACTTCCCAAATAGGTTGAAGGCTCGGGGTAACCAGCTCCCACTCCAATATCCGCCCCCGCCTACCCCAATTGCATTCTGGATCCACTTTAAATATTGTGGATTTTCGGGGTCTAATTTCTCAAGAGCTTAATATTGACTAGTTTTACTAAGGAATTATGTGCCATCATGCAGGATAATATATTACATTATTAGACAGCTAGTCTGCAAGTAAATGAAGGTTTGATGGATCATATCAATGATCAGTGCTCTCCTGGGTGAAAAACTGTTCGGTGTCTAAGGTGACCTGTTCTCACAGGACCAAGATGTGGGAGATTAGCTGTCAATCCCAGAATAAATTACATGACTTTATTTTCTGAAGTGCTACAACGAGCCCTACTTAAACAATATTATAATTCTTTATGTCAGTCATCGATTGTGACCATATTTTAATCTTCCGAATCCTTTACCTCAGCCTTAAGTCTGACTGCATTTGAATTTTCTGGATCTTTGCATTACTACAGGTTAAACTGTTGGTAACAGCGTGTTGGCAAAGATACAAGTATTTCTTATTGTGAGCTCAGTGATGCATCGGGTATGTGGTTAGACAGCCTTTAAGAGGTTAATAACTATGTTCATTGGGAGTATTACATGGTGTAGATGGACATTAATGTTCACAGGGTGTATCAAAGTTCCAAGGCTTTACCTGGTGGAGGTCAGAATCTGGCAGACTTACATATAAACAACAAGCCCTGCAGCTATCAAACCCACTGCCAAAGGTCATCTTTGCCACTTCCTTTTCCCAGTCTGTATACCTGAATATAAAAAGCATCAGTCCTCATTTCTGCAGGCTTTTCAGTGTCAGCCTGCCCCCAAGAGTTTAAACATTTATCTGTCACAGTCCATTTTGATACATCATGAACTCAGCAAATTTACTTGTAAGATCAAATTAACGCATCAAAATTTCATTTGAATGATCTAACAAAAGGCCTCTGCACACAGACAACCGGGAGCATTGTATTATCGTTGGATTATGGTACCGGAGGCCCCTCCTTAGTTTTGGTGCATTGGTGGAAGGAAAGTTGAGAATGTCAGTTCCTTTGCTTTCAACTTAACGACTTGATCTGTGAAAATTGGATGACCTTGTAGCCGTGGAGCTCTGACTGTGCTTCGCTGTAATAAAACAATCCGCTTTGTTGCCGTGAACTAACTATTTATTTGCACAATTCTTTTCAAATTTAATTTTAGAGGTGCTGCTGATGATCTAATGGTCGGAATATCGTGTTAAGTTCACACCCCAAAACTCTGATAAGCATTGCCAAGGGGTGAGACTCCCCACTGGCAGCACAGGTGTGTAAAATTACCCCCTTTTGTCTCGTCTTTCAGAATCTATTTCACCCTTTTAGCAGTAGAATTTCTGAGAATTATTTTATGCATTGATTTAAAAAAACAGTGTGAATTAAGACAATTCTATGGTTCTGTGCATTCTTGTCATCTACATTTGGTACATTTCAGTGTATTTTCAAAACAAGCTATACTGTAGTTTCTGGTCTTTGTGCCAGTTCCAATGGTGAATATCAGCAGGTTATTAAGCCTAGGCCAATCAAGATTGTGCCTACACTCAACGTGCACATACACACACATGCAAACATGGTGGGAGTAATTTTGACTTTGGGCAATAGTGTAAAACAGGCGATATTGGATCGGCTGCCCGTTGTACAGCTCTCCATTGAAGTCAATGGGAATAAAAGTTGGGGGAGATGTATCTCTTGGCAGCTGATCTGATATCATCCATTTTACACTAGCGCCCAAAACCAAAATTACCCCTGCTCTCTCTTAACAGCTGGCACTGAATAATCAGGAGCAGGAACTCAATCAATTTGTTTCTCTTTCCCAGCTAAAAAAAAAGCATAGGCGATCCATATGGCTTTATAATTAGAGGCATAGAGTACAAAAGCAAGGAATTATGCTAAACTTTTATAAATCATTGGTTGGGCCTCAGCTGGACTATTGTGTCCAATTGTGGGCACCACACTTTAGGAAGGATGTCAATGCCTTGGAGAGAGTGCAGAGGAGATTTACTAGAATGTTATCAAGGATGAAAGGACTTCAGTTATGAGGAGAGGCTAAAGAAACTGGGATTGTTCGCCTCTGATTAACCCTTTTCTTACAAGAAGGACAATAAACCTTTGACTAAAGACCATGGGGTCGATTTTGCAATGGTGGTGGGTTGGCAGCAGGGGGGTGGTGAAGGTGCGCATGGCAAACCTGCATAAACAAAACTTACCGTTTCTAAGGCGATTGCATGTTGATTGCTGACGATTAACATGCTCTCCGGGTTTCGCACCTGGCAGCCAGCCTGATTGACAGGCTGGCGGCCGTCAGGAGCTGCAACATGAGCAGGGGGGTGGGGGGGGGGAGAAAGAGAGAGAGCGAGATGTCATCCGGTGCTGGAACGGAAGATCGAGGGAAGGAAAGTGGAAGATCGGGGTGGGGGAGAGGAGAAGATTAGGGGGAGAGAGGGGAGATTGGGGTGAAAAGGGGAAGATCGGGGGATGAAGAGGGGGACATCAGGAGGACATTGTGTGGGTGAAGAGGGGGACATCGGGTGGGTGAAGAGGGGGACATCAGGGGGGTGAAGTGGGGGACATCGGGAGGACATGGGGGGGTGAAGAGGGGGACATCGGGAGGACATTGGGAGGCTGAAGAGGGGGACATCAGGAGGACATGGTGAAGAGGGGGACATCAGGAGGACATGGGGGGGTGAAGAGGGGGACATCGGGAGGACATCGGGGGGGTGAAGAGGGGGACATCGGGAGGATATAGGGGGAGTGAAGAGGGGGACATCGGGAGGACATCGGGGGAGTGAAGAGGGGGACATCAGGAGGACATCAGGGGGGTGAAGAGGGGGACATCGGGAGGACATCGGGGGAGTGAAGAGGGGGGCATCGGTGGGGGATGAAGAGGGGGACATTGGGAGGACATCAGGAGGGTGGAGAGGGGGACATTGGGGGGGTGGGGTGAAGGGGGGACACCCGGGGGCTGAAGAGGGAGACATCGGGGGGTGAAGAGGAGGATATCGGGGAGGTGAAGAGGGGGATATCGGAGAGGGAGACATTGGACATCAGAGCAGGGTGGAAAGGTAGATTGATTTTGTGTTTTAACTTCCTTCTATGGTTTTTGATGTAATTTATTTTGTTTCTTTATCTCTGATCCAGCCCTTCACACCTGGTTTGACCAGGCGTGAATCAAAAGCTGTGGACAAGCCGCCCAGGTAAGTTAAAAATCATTACAATCACTTAATCTGTCACAAGTAAAGTGCCTTAAGTACCTCAATGAGGTATATTTGGCTCTTTAACTGTCATCCCACCGGCTTTAATGCCGGCGGGCATTCTGGTTTCGGGTCGCCTGTGCGCTCACAGGTGCGTCCTTGGGAAACTAGGAAGTCAGCGGGTTGGAGCCGGCTTCCAAACCCGAATGGGATTTCCGTGATTTTCGGAGCCCCCCCGCCCCCAATGCACTCGCAATTTGCCCCTAAAATTGAGCCCCATGAGTTGCAATGTGTTGTCTACTAAAGATCGTGGTGGGCCAACATCATGTATATTAAAAGTTAACATAGGAGTATCACAGCACATTGGTAGGTTTCATATGCAGTAGGTTCCTGATCTCAATCATGGCATTTTGGAAGGAGCAAAGTGCTTTTTTTGATATATATTAATGACCTGGATTTGGGTACACTGGGTATAATTTCAAAGTTTGCAGATGACACGAAACTCGGAAATTAGTAAACAATGTGGAGGATAGTAACAGACTTCAGGAGGACATAGACAGACTGATGAAATGAGCACACACATGGCAGATAAAATTTAACGTAGAGTAGTGTGAAGTGATACATTTTGGTAGGAAGAATGAGCAGAAGCAATATAAACTAAATGGTACAATTTTAAAGGGGGTGCAGGAACAGTGAGACCTGGGGGTGTATGTATACAAATCTTCGAAGGTGGCAGGACAAGTTGAGAAGGCTGTTAAAAAAGCATATGGGATCCTGGACTTTATTAGTAGAGGGATAGAATACAAAAGCGAGGAAGTTATGCTAAACCTTTATAAAACACTGGTTAGGCCTCAACTGCAGTATCAATTCTGGGCGCCACACTTTAGGAAGGATGTCAAGGCCTTAGAGAGGGTGCAGAAGAGATTTACTAGAATGGTGCCAGGGATGAGGGACTTCAATTATGTGGAGAGATTGGAGAAGCTGGGGTTGTTCTCCTTAGAACAGAGAAGGTTAAGGGGAGATTTGATAGAGGTGTTCAAGATGATGAATGGTTTTGATTGAGTAAATAAGGAAAAACTGCTTCCAGTGGCAGAACAATCGGTAACCAGAGGACAGATGTAAAGTGATCGGCAAAAGAGACAGATGCAACATGAGGAAACATTTTTTTACGCAGCGAGTTGCAATGATCTGGAATGCACTGCCTGAAAGGGTGATGGAAGCAGATTCAATAGTGACCTTCAAAAGGGAATTAGATAAATATATGAAGTGAAAAAAAATTACAGGGCTATGGGGAAAAAGTTGGGGAAATAGACTAATTAGAAAGCTCTTTCAAAGAGCCGGCACAGACACATTGGGCCGAATGGCCTCCTTCTGTGCTGTACCTATTATTATTATTGTAAACAATTTTACAACACCAAGTTATAGTCCAACGATTTCAAATAAAATCGTTGGACTATAACTTGGTGTTGTAAAATTGTTTACAATTGTCAACCCCAGTCCATCACCGGCATCTCCACATTATTATTATTATGATAGAGCAGAAAAGGTTAAGGGGAGATTCAGTAGAGGTGTTCAAAATTATGAAGGGTTTTGATGGAGTAGATAGGGAGAAACTGTTTCCACAGGCAGGAGGGGTGATAACCAAAGGGCACAGATTTAAGATAATTGGCAAAAGAACCAGCGGGGAGATGAGAAATCTTTTTTACGTAGCGAGTTGTTATGAACTGGAATGCACTACCTGAAAGGGGGGGTGGAAGCAGATTCAATAGTAAATTTGAAGAAGGAATTGGATAAATACTTGAAAAGGAAAAATTTTCAGGGTGATGGAGAAAGAGCAGGGGTGTGGGACTAATTGGATAGCTCTTTCAAAGAGCCAGCACAGGCATGATGGACCGAATAGGCTCCTTCTGTGCTGTAAGATTCTATGATTCTAAGGAATACTGAAGCCAATTATAACATCGCCATCATCACCATTACCCAAGGGGGTAATTTACCACAGGTCAGGGATGGAACTTGGGACTATCCTGCTCTGAGTGATTCAATACCACACTATAGGGTGAATTTTCCCACTGAGCCATTCAGCAAGCTCTAGCATAATTACTTCATGCCTTTACAGCATGATCCTGGCTTATACTGGGTTGTTTATACTTTCAAACCACTAATGGAACATTTGTTTTACAATTGTCAGGGCAAGCGTGACGTAATTTATTTGAACTATTTGGTCCCAATAAATTGTATCTCCAAAAATGCGATCCAACGATACTAATCAATAAATCATAGAATTTTACAGAACGAAAGGAGACTATTTGTCCCAAGGCCCCAGTGCTAGCTGTCTGAAAGAGCTGTCATTTTAAATTGATTTTATTATTTTGCCAGAAATATGAATCTGGGAAATCTCTCTATTTCCACAAAGTCCATAACACAGAGGCCTTAATTTAAAAAGGGGTGTGGGTACAGTGCACACGAGCCCCAAAGTGGGCAACACATCCAAGGAGTCCGGGGACGTGGAGGTCCGGCTGATCTTAACGGCCAGGCCTCATTACCGTAACTTTCGTAGGAGTCCTGCCCAAACCCAGCCAGGTGCACTATCTGTGACCACCAAGCTGAAGAGGAAAAATCACAGGCAGCAGGCTGCAGCAGGGCATCCACGGGATCATCCCTTGCCAGTCAGGTAAGTGGTAAGAGGCAGAGGGGCAAAGGCGACCGGGGTGGGCAGGGGTGGATGTCTGAGGTAAGGGAGGCCCAAGGATTCCTCGTGAGGTCCGGAAGGAGAGCACTCCTGCTCCTCCTGGCCCACAAGGGAACCTTAAATTAAATTTTAAAACTTACCTCCCTGGGCCTCTTCTGGCCCACAATCCAGCTCCCGGCAAGTCTGGCCTGACGGGGAAACCGTCACTCATCCCCCACTCAGGCCCCGGACTAAACTTGCAGATCGGATTCCAATGATATCATCGGGATCCAATCTATATATTTGAAGTGGATCCCGTTGCCTTTTTGCGGATTTCCCACTCGCCTGCTCAAAAGAGCAGGTTAATATTCGGACCCATCGGGAAGGCAGCGGGATCGGAGTGGGTAAGTCATTCCCTCATTTTAACGCACCCCACCCCCCCCACCTCCCACCAGCTCTCACAACTTAAAGAGCCTCTAAAATACTTTTATGCCACTGCTGGTTTACTTAGTTTATCATTCCAAAATTAAAATTAAGATCTCTTGGAGTAGAAATTGATCCTCGTCACACCTGCTTTCTGGGCAGGAAATGGGGGTAAAAAGTGTCAATTTTGCAGGGCTGTACTCCTTTCCATATGTTAATGAGGGGCCTAATGCCTGTGTTAGGACCCCTGTTAAATTAGGCTGCTCTGAGCGGATCAGTTGCCGGTCCCAGTCTGCTCAGGTTTTCCTGTTGTGGTTGCAGCCTTGCAAGCGGCCGCCACCAAAATGGTGAGTTGATTTCTTACAGCTTGATTGGAGCCAGGAGGAGCAGGAGTGCTTCTCCCACCTCCACAGGACTCCTGAGGGCTGCTGCTGGCCCTCAATCTCCCCTCACCATCACCCCTCCCCCCCCCGCCATCCTCTCCACCGCCGGGAGTAACTTGAGGGCCTTCCAATGAGGCAGGCTGCCCAAAATTGATCCTTTGGAAAGGGGTGAGCTGCCACTGGAGGCACAGCTGGCACTGGCATCTTGGCCAAAACATTGAAATAAGGCCCGAGGCCTAACTTAGGGTAAGCATCAGGCCTCCCTGTTCAGGGGCGCGTTGTCCACACACTGTTGGTTATGTGGTCGAAAATGGGTCATAACCAATTATCTACCCCTTTAGGTCTATTCCAAATAGATACAACTTTACACTTATTGAGTAGCTTATTTTTGCAATTATTTTGTTGATAATAGTGAGTGTCTCCATTAAATATTACGAGATTTATTTCTATGCCAGTTTGAAAGAAAGAACATGCATTTGTATAGCATCCTTCACAACTTCAGAGCATCCTAAATTACTTAACAATCAACGTAATACTTTTTGCAGTCATTGTTGTAATGTATGATAACCAATTTGCACACAGCAAGGTCACGCAATAACATAAATGACCATCGCATCTGATTTTTAAGTGATGTGTGTTGATGGATAAATGTTGGCCGGAACATTGGGAGAACCCCCCTGCTCTTCTTCAAAGACTGCTACAGGAACTTTCACATCCACCTGAAAGGGTAGGTAGGGCCTTGGTTTAACATCTGATGTGTGAGACAGTGCAGCCCTCCCTGAGCACTGCACTGACGTGCTCAAGTCTTTGGCTTGAACCCATAGCCTATTGACTCAGAGACAAGAGTGGTACCACTGATCCAAGACAGACACAGTATTTTGGAGTGAAAAACATGTTTTAACCCAACAAAATCAATTGGTTTCTAACAAAAGGAATAATTTCAGGACCTTAGAAGTCAATATGTAGACAACAATGTACTTTAAGGTTATAGTCAATGTTACTTGTTCTTTTCTCTGTACAATAGACCTCTGCGAAAACTCCATCATAGTGGCTGTCATGAATTATATGTTCTACCAATCTCACAGCAATTATTGTTCTCTGCTGTAAGAATAGAATAATGCTGTTTTCAGAAGACTGTCAAGCACCTATTCAATATTAATTGACTTCATATTTTTCTCACACTGTGAAACCTAAAAGTGGAATAAGTAGATAAAAATAATCACATTTTAAATAGCACTCCAACAAGCCAGTCTTTTATCAACTAAGATTGTCTTGTCAGCACTTTTTACAATTAAAAAATTCCAAAAGGGATAATGTTTTGTAGGGTAGGTTTCAACTTTTCAAAGATTTTGAAATTATGTGAACAATTCTATCAGGATTAGCACCAGTGCAGATGCCATCAATAACCCAGCGCACTTTCGCACAATACGATGCTATCTTTAATGACACAATGTAATATTGAGTATCATTGGATGAGAATGATGTTTTAAAAAATTTATACACTAATACAGCTGACTAACTTAGTCATTACCATTACTTTTGCACTCTGCAGGACCAAAAAGAAATCACCACAGAACTATTGAGAACTTAGAAGAGCTACTCCATCACCTTCCCACCCACTTCGAGAAAGGGTTCATAATTTCTGTTCACATTAGATAGATGGATTCTTCTATTATTGTTTTAGGGTTATCAAAAGTAGGGGAATGGCAGCATACTATGTCCTCCACACCACCATATTATTTTTCACATGGACAAGATAAGGCTCTTATAAAAGTGAAACACCATTGGCAACATTCAATGCACCACATGAAAGCGCACGTCACGGTTGGTGTTAGCTTACAAAAGATGTCAGGTTAGAAATACATCTCGGGCTGTAGCGCAAAATGGGCAGTATCGCATTGGCCGCCTGTTATACGCCACACCCGATATTCAGATCCATTGCAGTCAATGCGGACGATCCGATACCGCCCATTTTGCGCGACCCCCCGAGACGAATTTTTTACCCTGTCAGGTTTTCAAAAGACCTTAAATTGGTTTCTATACTTTGCACCATTTAAAGTACCTTATGGGTAGCCAGGAATTATAATCACCTTCCATCCATATTACAATTAACCACAATCATTCTGTAAATAATCATAGAGCATTTACATTTCACATTCCAACATATAATCAATGTCACTTGTATACTGTTGCTATTACAGATTCTGAGGTGAGCCACTGTTTCTTTTAGTGTCAGTCACCTTTACATTAAGGGGTGTAGTAAAAGGAAAAGAACTTCATATCCTCAGGACATCCCAAATCACTTCACTCCTAGTGAAGTGTAGTCATGTGTTTTTTAGGCAAATCCAACAGCCAAGCAACACACAGCAAGGTCCGTCTAACAGCAAATTGGTTAACTGCCCAGTTAATCAATTTTGGTGATGTTGTACCAGGGATTAATATTGGCCTGGACACTGGGAGAACTCCCTGCTCTTCCTCAACTAGTGCAATGAGATCTTTGACATCCACCTCAAAAGGCAGGTTTAATGTCTCATCAGGTTTAATGTCTCATCCTTCAGCAATGCAGTATTCCTTCACCACTGTGTTGAAGATCTGTCGAGATTATGTGCTCAAGTTCTGGAGTAGGGCTTAAACTCATCATCTCTGACAGAGGCTAGAATGCTTCAATTGAGCCAAATTGATATATGGTATACTCACAATACAGACCAGGGGCTATTTATGGCCTACCTTCCCTTCATTCTTGGCCTTTGACAGACCTACTGCTATATGTCTTTGCACCTTCACTCACAACCAGCCCAACTGTGGAATGTTGACCCAATTGGGATTCAGTGCTATTCTTTCTTGTCCATTAAAAGTGACAATGGAATGCTATTAGGAGACACAGTTAGTCCAGTTTCTATAAAGCAGGTGAAAGGCCACTGTTCAAATAAAACATTTTAATAGAACTATTGGACAAGTCCAGTGATGAAGTGCCTACCCTTCACTGAACAAGTGCCCATTGTTACAATTTGAGTTCACAGCAAAGAGGCAGTTCCATATACAGAACAAGTCACCAATGAACTAAAACTTGTGCCCTTATTCATGTTGTGAATGGGATAGCATGCCATGTGACTAACAATTACTCCTAACGACATTATAATGCATCAAGGACCACATGGAATACCAATCATGCTCTCCTGTCCACTCCAAAATTGTCAGACCAATATATTCAGGTTAAAATTAATAGTCAGATTTATTTACAAATATGATAATTATACAGTTGCAGATACAAAGTACAGAAAGATGGTACAAAATACTTAGGATACCAATAAAGATGAAATCATTCCATAAGCATTTAACTGGCCTGGTTAGATTTATCCTTTTTTTTTGGATAGGACATACCTGGGTATTTTTCCACATTGTCAGGTAAATACTAGTGCCATAGCCACACTGGAATAATTTGATTGGGGGACATATGATCCTGGTAGTGCATCTTCAGCACGACAGCCAGGATGTTTTCAGGGCCCATGGCTTGAGTCCAATACACTCAGCAACTTCTTAATGCACCTGCCAAGATGTCACCAACCATACTTGCTGGCTTTGTTACACCTGTCTGGCAGCAGCTGTGGGGAAATGTCTCCACAGAATCTGGATCAGCAGAGAGCCAGACGCAGAGCTGTGCCATCTGCTGCAGGGGACACCTGCTGCTAACATGCTGCATGGGGCTGGCACAGCTAATGACAGAACCAACAGCTGTAACCTCCAGCCTGTATTGTGGGGTTTCCTTTCTCTTCACCCCTGCAGCATTTGCAATGGCTGCTAATGGATTGAGTTGCTTCACGAACCTTTCCAAAGGTTTCCAGAATTTATGTCCACCCGCCCCCCACCCACATTATGACATTTTTCTTTGATGGTCCCCAACCCTTTAAACTTCATTTGTGCGTAATTTTCTGCTACCTACACTTGCCTAAGTCTGAACCTGGATCGCTGAAGAATTATGCAAATGATCTGATCCAGAAAAGCTGAGTGCTATTAGTACAACATAAAGCTGATTTTCCTCTGCCTAATACCTGTGTGCACCAATTTCCAGGGTGTTAAGCAGAGGAAAAAGGGATAGACCCTTAAACCTGGCTCTCAACCCCTTTTGCCCGTAACACACATTTCAGGGAATGAGAGGAGCGGAGGCGGGAGTATTGCAGTGACATTTAAATAACATGTAAATGAGACGGGAGCAATGTCAAAATGCGTACCATGTCATTTTACGTGAATTCTGCCTGACAGCCACCAAAAGCTGAGACTGTTCATTCCTGATGCATTCCTGCTCCTGACTAATTAATTTACCTGAGAACAGGCAAGGGAGAGCCACCTGGCCCCCAGGGCTTAATTTACTTTGGAAAGTCGTGGGCCGATGACGTCATTGGTGCCTTGAAGAGAAAAGGGAACAAAATTGGTCCATTTAGCGCTCGTTTTGTAGGTGCTGTGCGGATACTTAAGCCCCGAAAATGGCATCCAAGACATTACCATTGTGAAGTGCGTAGGACGCCATCTTGGTAAAGAGGTTTGCGCACGTGCACCAAATGACCACCGGCAGCATGTAGAGTAGGGAGATGATGATGCAAATCAGTGTGCAATGCTCCAGCCAGCACATTGTCTTAACCTCGCATCGCTGAACAGGTCTTAAACAGTATGAAGGATCCTCCGCCAGCGTGATTTAGGAGATCATGAAGTACTTACAGGTTAGTTGCTGGATTATTTATTCTGGCTGCTGGTACATTTGTATGTGTTTTTGAATGTTTCCTATACTTGGTTTAAGTTGCAATATTCTATAGAGTGGTCTGGGTGGTCTTACAGTACTTTCAGTGGCATTTAAAATATATTGCTGAAAACAGTTGCTTTCAGACATGTGTGGCCTGCTAGGGCTTCCTCTGGGAATTGAACATGACTGGGAGCATACAGAGAGGCCACGCGGAGAAGGACAAGCTGCTAGAAGAGAGAGGAGGAGGAGGAGGAGGAGCAGGGCATACAGCAAGAGGCCATATCCAAGGAGGGTTTTCAGGAACCAATTCTCTTACCTTAACTTCAGTGACGACCAGTGCATCAGATGTCTGCGGTTCACTAAAGAGGTTATGACTGAAATTTGTGAACTGCAGCAGCCACAGCTGCAACCACAGAACATGGAAAGGATAGCATTGCCTATGGCTATCAAGATAACCGTGGTGATTAATTTTTACGGCTCTGGCTCCTTTCAGGCTGCTGCTGGAGATACAAGCAACATCTTTGCAGTGCACTGCTGTATAAGGGAGGTCACTGAGACTCTTGGATTCCACCAGGCCCACTCGGCTCCAGACCTCATTACAGCCTTGGTCCAAACATGGACAAAGGAGCTGAATTCCAGAGGTGAAGTGAGAATGACTGCCCTTGACATCAAGGCAGCATTTGACCGAGTGTGGCACCAAGGAGCCCTAGTGAAACTGAAGTCAATGGGAATCAGGGGGAAAACTCTCCAGTGGCAGGTGTCATACCTAGCACGAAGGAAGATGGTAGTGGTTGGTGGAGGTCAATCTTCTCAGCCCCAGGACATTGCTGCAGGAGTTCCTCAGGGCAGAGTCCTAGGCCCAACCATCTTCGTCAATGACCTTCCCTCCATCATAAGGTCAGAAATGGGGATGTTCGCTGATGACTGCTCAGTGTTCAGTTCCATTTGCAATCCCTCAGATAATGAAGCAGTCCGAACCCGCACGCAGCAAGACCTGGACAACATCCAGGCTTGGGCTGATAAGTAGCAAGTAATACTCGCACCAAACAAGTGCCAGGCAATGACCATCTCCAACAAGAGAGAGTCTAACCACCTCCCCTTGACATTCAACGGCATTACCATCGCCGAATCCCCCACCATCAACATCCTGGGGGTCACCATTGACCAGAAACTTAACTGGACCAGCCATATAAATACTGTGGCTACAAGAGCAGGTCAGAGGCTGGGTATTCTGTGGTGAGTGACTCACCTCCTGATTCCCCAAAGCCTTTCCACCATCTACAAGGCATAAGTCAGGAGTGTGATGGAATACTCTCCACTTGCTTGGATGAGTGCAGCTCCAACAACACTCAAGAAGCTCGACACCATCCAGGATAAAGCAGCCCGCTTGATTGGCATCCCATTCACCGCCCTAAACATTCATTCCCTTCACCACCGGCGCACTGTGGCTGCAGTGTGTACCATCCACAGGATGCACTGCAGCAACTCGCCAAGGCTTCTTCGACAGCACCTCCCAAACCCGCGACCTCTACCACCTAGAAGGACAAGAGCAGCAGGCGCATGGGAACAACACCACCTGCACGTTCCCCTCCAAGTCACACACCATCCCGACTTGGAAATATATCGCCGTTCCTTCATCGTCGCTGGGTCAAAATCTTGGAACGCCCTTCCTAACAGCACTGTGGGAGAACCTTCACCACACGGACTGCAGCGGTTCAAGAAGGCGGCTCACCACCACCTTCTCAAGGGCAATTAGGGATGGACAATAAATTCTGGCCTCGCCAGCGATGCCCACATCCCATGAACGAATTTTAAAAAACTCTGTACGCACTCTGACACAGATTCATCACATTCCCTCTTGCCAAAGACGAGCAGCAGGAGTGAGCACAAGGGTTTGCTCACATTGCAGGCTTCCCCATGGCATAGGGTGCCATTGACTGCACGCATATTGCAGTCCCCCGTGCCATCTATATTTCAACAAGCATGGCAAGTTAAACGCTGGCTACCGGGTGACAAGGATTATCCCCTCATGAAATGGCTCATGACTCCGGTCAGGAACGCACACACATGTGCACAACAGCTGGATAACGAGAGCCATGCTGCCACACAGAACATCATAGAGCACACCACCTGCGTCCTCAAGCAACTTTTCCGCTGCCTGAACCGCGCTGGAGGAGACCTTCAGTACTCAGCTGAGTGGATATCACGATTTGTAGTTGTATGCTGCATAACCTCGCCATTATGAGGGAACAGCCCTTGCCATCGCCTATCAGGTGAGAACCTGAGCCAGAGGCACAAGCGGAGGAGCAAGACAGGGAGGAGGAAGTGGAGGAGGACGAAGTGCAGCAGGAAATGAAGGGAGAGGCAGGGAGGCAACACGGCAGACAGGCCTTCTCTATCAGGGCTCTGCGTGATCAGATTATTAATGAGCGATACCTATAATGTCAGTGACATTTGCTCATTCACTAATAGTTCCACACTCCTTACCTTTCCTCTCTCACATGACCATCAAATCATCCTCCTTATGATTACATATTGCTTCCTCCCTCAGCTCATCGCAGAATTAAAAACCGCCACCAAATGCAAACTCAAATCCACATTTATAAATTAACACGTGAAATGATGCAAACACAATGAGACTATTCACCCTTGTGCATTCAATAGTGCCTGTCGTTCGTGTGTCTTTACCTTTCCAAGTGCTCCTACGAGGTGCATCGCCAGTGGTTGGAGCATGGGTGGTGGAAGGCTGCTGACCTTCAACTGAAGAGCGTGCAGATGGCCTTGGAGGACAACCTCGAGCAGCTCTGGGCTGAGAGCGCCCGATTCTGAGCTAGTAGCTGCAAGTGTAAAATCAAGTGACAGTGTGTCTTCATCATCACTGTCATCTTCCTTTGTCTCCTCCGACTGGCCAGGTTCCAGTTCTTGGGTATCTGAAATGGCAAAGGGACACGGGTTGAGTTGTGGTGAGGGGAGAGGAAAAAGTAAGAACTGTGCCCTCACACCATTTGCAGCATATGAGTCAGAAAAGATTTTGGAATGAGGGAGAAGTGGGAAGAGAGAAGGAGGATTAGGTATGCAAAGTCCCTCATCATTGATCCCTCCAGTGCCACCAGTGGACACAACCTCAGCGATGGCCCTTCCAATGATGGCCAGCACTGTCCCCTCCATGGGAGTTAGGATGTGTAGGCGGGCTTATCCTCCTACAGTTAGAATCATAGAATCATAGAATGGTTACAGTATAGAAGGAGGCAATTCGGCCCATCGAGCCCGTGTCAGTTCTCTGTAAGAGCAATCCAGTTAGTCACATTCGCCCGCTCTTTCCTTGTAGCCCTGCAAATTTTTTCCCCTGAAGTATTTATCCAATTCCTTTTTGAAAGCCACAATTGAATCTGCTTCCATCGCCTTTTCAGGCAACGCATTCCAGATCATAACTACTCGCTGCGTAAAAAAGTTTTTCCTCATGTTGCCTTTGGATCTTTTGCCAATCACCTTAAATCTGTGTCCTCTGGTTCTCGACTCTTCCGCCAATGGGAACAGTTTCTCTTTATTTACTTTATCTAAACCCTTCATGATTTTGAACACTTCGATGAAATCTCCTCTTAATCTTCTCTGCTCTAAGGAGAACAAGCCCAGCTTCTCCAGTCTATCCACGTAACTGAAGTCCTCATCCCTGGAACCATTGTAGTAAATCTTTTCTGCACCCTCTCTAAGGCCTTCACATCTTTCCTAAAGTGCAATGCCCAGAATTGGACAGAATACCCCAGCTGCGGCCGAACCAGTGTTTTATAAATGATTCAACATAACTTCCTTGCTTTTGTACTCTATGCTACTATTTATAAAGCCCAGGATCCCGTATGCTTTTTTAACAGCTTTCTCAACCTGACCTGCCACCTTCAAAGATTTGTGCACGTATACCCCCAGATCTCTCTGTTCCTGCAGCCCTTTTAGAATTGTACCATTTAGCTTATATTGCTTCTCCTCGTTCTTCCCGCCAAAATGTATCACTTCGCACTTTTCCGCATTAAATTTCATCTGCCATGTGTCTGCCCATTCCACCAGCCTGTCTATGTCCTCTTGAAGTCTATTACTATCCTCTTCATTGTTTACTATACTTCCAAGTTTTGTGACATCTGCAAATTTTGAAATTGTGCCCTGTACACCCAAGTCCAAGTCACTAATATATAACAAAAAAAGCAGTGGTCCTAGTACCGACCCCTGGGGAACACCACGGACTTCCTCCAGTCCGAAAAACTACCATGCATCACGACTCTCTATTTCCTGTCTCTTAGCCAATTTTGTATCCATGCTGCCACTGCCCCTTTTATTCTAAGGGCTTCAATTTTGCTGACAAACCTATTATGTGGCTCTTCATCAAACGCCTTTTGAAAGTCCATCTACACAACATCCACTGCATTGCCCTCATCAACCCTCTCTGTTACCCCATCAAAAAATTCAATCAACTTAGTTAAACACAATTTACCTTTAACAAATCTGTGCTGGCTTTCCTTTATTAATCTGTGCTTGTCAAAGTGACTATTAATTTTGTCCCGGATTGTCGTTTCTAAAAGCTTCCCCACCACTGAGGTTAAACTGACTGGCCTGTAGTTGTTGGGATTATCCTTACACCCTTTTTTTGAATAAGGATGTAATATTTGAAATTCTCCAGTCCTCTGGCACCGCCCCCCTATCTAAGGAGGATTGGAAGATTATGGCCAGTACCTCTGCAATTTCCACCCTTACTTTCCTCAGCAACCTAGGATGCATTCCATCTAGACCGGGTGATTTATTTAGTTTAAGTACAGCCAGCCTTTCTAGTATTTCCTCTTCATCAATTTATAGTCCAACCAGTATCTCAACTACCTCCTCTTTTACTGTGACTTTGGCAGCATGTTCTTCCTTGGTAAAGACAGATGCAAACTACTCATTTAGTACCTCAGCCATGCCTTCTGCCTCCATGCGTAGATCTCCTTTTTGGTCCCTAATTTTTTTTTTATTCGTTCATGGGTTGTGGGCGTCGCTGGCAAGGTCAGCATTTATTGCCCATCCCTAATTGCCCTTGAGAAGGTGGTAGTGAACCACATTCTTGAACTGCTACAGTCCATGTGGTGAAGGTTCTCCCACATTGCTGTTAGGGAGTTCCAGGATTTTGACCCAGCGACGATGAAGGAACGGCGATATATTTCCAAGTCAGGATGGTGAGTGACTTGAAGGGGAACGTTGTTCTCATGCGCCTGCTGCCCTTGTCCTTCTAGATGGTAGAGGTCACGGGTTTCGAAGGTGCTGTCGAAGAAGCGTTGGCAAGTTGCTGCAGTGCATCTTGTAAATGGTACACACTGCAGCCCTGGTGCACTGGTGGTGCAGGGACTGAATATTTAAGGTGGTGGATGGGGTGCCAATCAAGTGGGCTGCTTTGTCCTGGGTGGTGTCGAGATTCTTGAGTGTTGTTGGAGCTGCACTCATCCAGGCAAGTGGAGGGTATTCCATCACACTCCTGACTTGTGCCTTGTAGATGGTGGAAAGGCTATGGGGAGTCAGGAGGTGAGTCACTCATCACAGAATACCCAGCCTCTGACTTGCTCTTGTAGCCACAGTATTTAGTGGCTGGTCCAGTTTAGTTTCTGGTTAATGATGACCCCCAGGATGTTGATGGTAGGGGATTCAGCAATGGTATTGCCGTTGAATATTAAGGGGAGGTGGTTAGACTCTCTCTTGTTGGAGATGGTCATTGCCTGGCACTTGTCTGGCTCAATTGTTACTTGCCACTGATCAGCCCAAGCCTGGATGTTGTCCAGGTCTTGCTGCATGCGGGCACGGACTGCTTCATTATCTGAGGGATTGCGAATTAAACTGAACAGTGTGCAATTATCAGCGAACATCCTCACCTCTGACCTTTTGATGGAGGGAAGGTCATTCATGAAGCAGCTGGAGATGGTTGGGCCTAGGACACTGCCCTGAGGAACTCCTGCAACAATGTCCTGGGGCTGAGATGATTGGCCTCCAACAACCACTACCACCTTCCTTTGTGCTAGGTATGACTCCAGCCACTGGAGAGTTTTCTCCCTGATTCCCATTGACTTCAATTTTACTAGGGCTCCTTGATGCCTCACTCGATCAAAGGCTGCCTTGATGTCAAGGGCAGTCACTCTCATCTCACCTCTGGAATTCAGCTCCTTTGTCCATGTTTGGACCAAGGCAGTAATGAGATCTGGAGCTGAGTGGTCCTGGCAGAACCCAAATTGAGCATTGGTGATCAAGTTATTGGTCGTAAGTGTCGCTTGCTAGCACTATCGACGATACCTTCTATCATTTTGCTGATGATTGAGAGTAGACTGATGGGGCGGTAATTGTCTGGATTAGATTTGTCCTGGTTTTTGTGGACAGGCCATACCTGGGCAATTTTCCACTTTGTCGGGTAGTTGCCAGAGTTGTAGCTGTACTGGAACAGCTTTGCTGGAGGCATGGCTAGTTCTGGAGCACAAGATTTCAGGACTATAGTTAAAATTGGGGCTTATGGATTCAAGGCCCCTCTATCCAACTTTGTCTAAATTCTCTTTACTACTCTTTTTCCACAACTTTCCTGATGAATTTGCTAATTTGCTTTGAACAGAATCAATTACATTCAGAATATGTAATTGTACACAATGAATAGACACCATTAAATCTTCAATATTTTAAATAAAATCTCCACTATTCCTTTTTACAACATCTGTTTCATTTTGAAATTGAAATGCATGTGTCAAAATGATTCAGATTCAACAATCCTCATATTTGTTTTATTTGTTCTGCCGTTCATATCCCTTGTTTTTGCAAAGTCAGTGGAAGTGAACTGAAATAAGTACAAGTCCTCTTCAACCCAAGTCTCCTTTACACATCCAGCTGTGGATGAGGCTAGTGGTGCAGTTGGTAGGAGATGCCATTTGAAACTTGAACTCACTCACCTTGACCACTTGTGTCAAAACATTGAACTTCTTCCTGCATTGCATCCAATTTCTTGGAGCTGTGCTCCTGGCATTGACCTCGTCCGCTACTTCGTCCCACTACCACTTAGCATATATCTGGAGGGCCACTTGCCCCTCCCCCACCCCGTGGATATAAGATGCCCTTTCTTCTGTCCACCTCTTGCACCAAGGCCTCCAGTGCATCATCAGAAAACTTGGGGCACGCTCTCTTGCAGGTGCAGCCATTCTTCCAAGAATCACAGCCCAGGAATCACTTCTCACACGACTCTCACCACTTCCTGCAGCTACAGTGCACCTCCCCTTTAAGAGGTGCAGGCTGCCTTTAAGTAGCGCTAGCCACTCCTGATATCGGGGCCCCCTGCTGATGCGTGCAGCCAATCAACAGCACAGGTAGCGCTGGCTGCACGCAGCCATCATTCAAATCATCAGGCATCACGAGCTGCCTGCATCGTAACCAACGGACGCTGGTTAATCGAGAACCATGATCCCAGAGCCTGTTTTCGGGGGATATCCAATATAACCCCCTTTAACTTCTGGATTTGGGAGACCCACATGAGGCCACCCCTGACAGTCAATCCATGGCAGTAGTCATGGAGCGGCCAAAAAAGATCAAAGTAACTTTAAACATTTAACTTTTCTGTGGAATCCTTGTGGATCCAGAAGAGCAGGAGTGCTCCCCCGGTATGCTTCCCCCGGGGTTCTGCAAGGAGTTATTGAGTCTCCCCAACCCCAGCCTTGCCTCTTCCTCCCGGTGCTTGTATCAGCTCCCAAACCCGGTCAAGCACTAACTTTATGCCAGGAACTGTTCCCTTGGTGTCCTAAGATTCCAGACCCAATTTTTGCTCCTGCCCACTGGTTTCAGGTAGGACAGTGTCCTGCTTTATTCAATGAGGCCCGGCAGTTGAAATTGCCCCTGCCTCAAGTTGTACTCGTCTCTGAAGTTTCCCTCCCGCTCCACACCCCTGCCCGGCCCGAATGCGCTCCCAGTTAAAATCACCCCCTATGAATCACAACTTTTGGTCACAATTTCAGCAGAGGCATTAAACAATTTATGTTAAACAGATGTTATAGCTTCCATTGAAATAGGGAACAAAGGAATTTGATACAAACGTGTTAAACATTAGTACAATATCATACAGCACAATTTCTATGCCATAACTCTTGCTTTCAGGCAAATCAGCTTACTATTTTCACAAATGTAGCACTGTTAAAATTAATGAAAATCTGCCATTGGATCAAATACGCCCTTAAGTACCATTCACTCTTACCTGACTTGCTTTAAAGTGGATAAGCCTCTAGTCAAATTATGAAATGTGTAAAAGAGTTTTAAAAAGCATGGCAGAAATACAAGGAAGTATTCCTTTAAGTGTTATCTTTTCTGCTGATCTAAATATGGGAAGACAAACATTGCATGCTGCAGAACCAACATATGTCAAAGCTGAATTAATGTGCAACTTGCCACATTGGAGAAAAAAAACAAGAATTTAAACAAAATGTCTCGCTATGTGCTGGATTACAAGGGCAGAATTACAAGACCTTCATGCTATTATTGACCTATCCATGAGCTATGAAACTCAATGATGCGTAAAGGAGACTTGGGTTGAAGACAACTCATACTTATTTCAATTCACTCCCACAGACTCTGCAAAAACAAGGGATATGAACGACAGAACATATAACAAATGTGAGGATCGTTGAAGCTGAATCATTTTGACACATGCATTTCAATTTCAAAATGAAACAGTTGTTGTGAAAAGGAATAGCGGAGATTTTATTTAAAATATTGAAGATTTAATGGTGTCTATCCATTGTGTACAATTATGTATTCTGAATCTAACTGATTCTGTTCAAAGCAAATTAGCAAATTCATCAGGAAAGTTGTGGACAAAGAGTAGTAAAGAGAATTTAGATATAGTTGGACAGAGGGGCCTTGCATCCTTAGGCCCCAATTTTAATTCCCTTTGCCTAGTGGAAACCAGACGGGAGGTGCAGTTAAAATGAGGCCAGCACTTATCCCCTCTGATCCACTGCCTTGCCACTGTGTCCGATCTTAACTTGCTCTTTTGAGCAGGTGAGCAGGACACCCGCAGGAAGGCAGCAGGGCCCTTCTTTAAATATGCAGATTGGGTCCGATGTCATTGGGACCTGATCTGCAGTTTTAGTTGGAGGCCTGAGAGAGGGAGCAGTGACGGCTTCCCCTTCGGCTAGACCTGTCGGGAGGTGGATCGTGGGCCAGAAGAGGCCCAGCAAGGTAAGTTTAAAAATTTTATTTTTAGGTTTCCTTGTGGTCCAGGAGGGTCAGGAGTGCTACTCTGGGCCTCACAAGAAAGCTTTGGGCCTCCCCTACCCCGGGCTCTGCATCACTTCCCCCCCGATTGCGGCCAGATCTCCCCCGATCACGGCCAGAGATCCCCCACACCCCCAACTGACTGCCAGGACAGTTCCTATGGGCCCCCGGCTGTGGCTTCCTGCAGCCAAATTCCCGCTCCCGCCTGCTGGCAAGGTAATGGATCTGGCTGGGTTTGGGCAGGACTCGACGTTCCCAGACTCCCGGCACTGCCCCCTTCTGGGCTCGCACGTACCATACCCACCGTCAACCCCCTCCCCCTTTAAAATCGGGGCCTGAATGTTAGGGCTACTTGTCGATACGTTATGAATAAAACTGAAATTTGTAGCACATTGGAAGTGGGGCAGAAAAGCTTTCAGACCTGTTACTGGATTTAAGTCCATTTGGCTTTGAACTTTTCAATGGAAGGTTCTTTATCCTGCTGCCCAGAACCGCACAAATTGTTTTAAAACAGTCACAAGACAGTCATTATCAATCTCGGATACACACCCTAGTTGAGGCATATGTCTGTATAATGTGATTCCAGTTTTAAAAAATTAATATATACTTTGTCGCGCCAGAAATGAAATCTGCAAATAGAAAGATTTTTGACGTGTATGAATGGGTGATCTACACTGCAATTAGGTTATTGCTGCCAGTTCTTGTACACACATACATTTTTCAGACAAAAATTAAAATCTAAATTAAACTGGATGTACATTCTCTGCTAGTTTACGCTGAGAATATAATACATCATGTCAGAGCTGTAGAAAACCTATTTATCATAAAATGTAATTCAACAGGATGTGTATAAAGGCATATTTTTCATTGTCCATGTACAATAGTATAGGGGAACACCTCTAAGTTCAACCCATGCCATACCTACGGTCCATATATACATGTGCATAATAGATAATTATCCGCCTGTCAGTCAACCTACATCGCCTTCAACAATTTGTTCCTCATCTTTCATTGCTCTACTTCAACATTGAGCACATGAACAGAAATGACAATAATCAGATTTACTCTCGATCTGCCATCTGTCAGCGAGCATGAGCTCTGCCCATCCGATTCCCAATGTTCCTTATCAGAACAGCCACCTTCATCGCAAAGTCATCAGTGCCAGTTGGGTGCCTTTTGAGGCAAGCTAAAACCTAACCTCTCTTTGCCTTCCATTTCTCATCTTCAATCAGCCAGACAGTAATGCTTAAAGAGTTTGTCAAAATCCAACTGTGACAGTTTTACCTGGCGATGCTTCCCGATACCTCACTCTGTGAAAGAGACTTGTTAACAACAAAAGCATGGTAATAACTTCCATTGTATTCAAACACATCACCACAAATTGAGCATGAGCTGTTTGAGCACCAACATGATATTGAAATTTATTTTCTTTTTTATACAAATAGTTTACTGCTTAGCAAAATATGCTTTTCACATTATGAAATGATAATTATGTGTGCAACTAAAACAAATCCAGCCTCTAGGTAGTCCACATAACGAGGCAATGGTGGATCAGGCGTCCATTTTACACATGGTGGTAAAAGTGAAGATTCACCCCAATGTTTATATAAGGCTTGAAATTACGCTTTGCGAACCTGAACTATTGATATAGCGCCTTTCACGACCTCAGGATGTACAATTAAGTACTTTTTAAGTGTAGTTACTGTTGTAATGTAGGAGATGTGACAGCCAATTTGCACACAGCAAGGTCCCACAAACAGTAATATAATAATGAACAGATAATCTGTTTTTAATTATGTTGGTTGAGGGATAAATATTGGCCAGAACGGCGGGGAGAACTACCCTGCTCTTCTTAGAAATAGTGCCTTGGGATTTTTTGTGTCCACCAGAAAGACCAGGCTTGGTTTAACCTCAGTTCTGCACTCAAGTGTCAGCCTAGATTATGCACTCAAGTCTCTTCTGACACGGGGCAAGAGTACTACCACTGAGCCACAGCTGACACTGTAATTTAATTATATATACCATCTGCAAACAAATTAAAGAGATAAGTCCATATAATAGCCACATTAACAAAGGGTAGTGTTGAGGAGAACGTTCATGTTTTTGCAATGAAAGAACTACCCACAAAATTTGAAATGTTTGTGCATGTGAGATTTCCTGGAGCTGGGGCTCGATTTTCCCGGGGAATTGCGGGTGCGTTGGGGGCGGGGGACTCCGAAAATCGGGGAAATCCCTTTCAGGTTCAGAAGCCTGCTCCAACCCGCTGACTTCCGAGTTCCCCATGGATGCACCTGTGTGCACGCAGACGTCCCGAATCTGGAAGTCCCTCGGGCAATTAAAGCCGACGGGATGATATCTAAAGAGCCAAATGTACCTCATTGAAGTAGTTAAGGCACTTTACTTGTGACATATTAGGTACAACGATTTTTAACTTACCTGGGCGGCTTTCCCACGGCTTCTGATTCACGCCTGGTGAAAGGCAAAAAGAAACTAAATAAATTAAATTAAAAAATCATCGCATGAAGTTAAAACACAAAATCAACCTACCTTTCCACCCTTCTCCAACGTCCGATGTATCCCTCTCCGACCTCCCTCTCTTCACCCCACAAATGTCCCCCCGATCTTCCCCTCTTCACTCCTGTCAATCAGGCTGGCTGCCGGGCGCGAAACCCGGAGAGCACGTTAACCACCATCAATTACGATGTGATCGTGTCGGAAATGGTAAGTTTTGTTTATTCGGGTTTGCCACGCGCACCTTCAACCCCCATGCCCAGCTGCCAACCCGCCACCATTTCAAAATTGAGCCCCTGATCTCCACGAGGACTGTACCCCAGTCGGAGTCAGCACCCTCGGGGAGTCTATAACGAGGGGGCATAGATTTAAGGTGAGAGGGGAGAGATACAAAAGGGTCCAGAGGGGCAATTTTTTCACTCAAAGGGTGGTGAGTGTCTGGAACGAGCTGCCAGAGGCAGTAGTAGAGGCGGGTACAATTTTGTCTTTTAAAAAGCATTTGGACAGTTACATGGGTAAGATGGGTATAGAGGGATATGGGCCAAGTGCAGGCAATTGGGACTAGCTTAGTGGTATAAACTGGGCGACATGGACATGTTGGGCCGAAGGGCCTGTTTCCATGTTGTAAACTTCTATGATTCTATGATTCTATGATGCCTTTACTGGCAATCTATGATTGCCTGAGATAATAATATTCCCTGCCCAGTTTGAAACAACCTCCTGAGTTTGTGTGCTACGTGTGATTTTTATCTATTTTCCTGCATTCATTGTTTCTTCTGTTTCTGTTTCTAAGAGACTGTTTACCTCTCTCACACAATCTCCTAATTCTCTCCCTCCCCCTCCCTGTTTCTTCTTTGCGTCTTACACTCTTGGTTGGAAATGACTGTTTACAACATTAGCAGACGAATACTTAATGCATTTGTTCTGTCTGCTCGTCCAAACGAAAGCATGAAACTGTTTATTTTAGACGGGTTAATGGCCCCACCAAAGAGCAGACAATGGAATACCATAGGAACACCTTGAGCATTTTCCCACTAATATCAGCAATAATTTCCAGCCTTTTGTTTCTTGTTTCTCTCATTGTCACTCTTTTTTTTGTTGCTCACTCTCTATCCCTTTGTTTTTATATCTCTACCACTCAAACGTGGTCTAGCACTTGCACCTTCTTGGCTTACTCCATGGCAGAGGTGCAGTAGGTCTTGAGTCAGGTGGAGCAAGTGCTGGGCAATTGAGAACGGAGAAGTGTTACAAACCATAAAAAGGCATCTTCCGCAGTGGGTCCACCTTCTTCTTCCTGGGTCCAGAATCTTTAGGCTAGTCTGGTTGCTTCTTTGGGTCTGGCACCTTGGTGGCTTTTTGCCTGAGACCCAGTCATCCACACTTCCCTCATCTTCTACTGTATTTCTTCTGCTGCATTGTACGGGGTGGGCGCCCAAAGCAGATGGCTGCAGAAAACCAGGCAGAAGGGTGTGTGATATATTCCCTGACCCGTGAGACCAATGATTCCCCGTGTAAAAAACTTTGTTTTTACAGTTAGCAGTGTTTTTCCCTAAGCTCAGTCATTTAGTCTTTTCTGATAGCTTCTTCCTGTAAATACCTTATGACCTCACAGACTATCTGAGATCCCTTCATGACCTCCTTAGGGTCAAAAAAGAAACAAAACGTGAAATAATGTGTTTTTAAATGAAGAATTTATATTGGTGAACATAGTACGTGATATACCATAATGCCACATTTGCAATTCTGCCTAAATTTACTTGTGATCCTGCAGAAACAATGCGCAGAGGTAGTTTGAAAACACTGAGCTATGCTATTGAAAGAGATACATGGAATTGAGTTATAAATAATTTTGGTAGGAGATCCCTTGGCCTTTATTTAAGAACTTAAATTATCACTAAGACAAACTCAGATTGGAGATAACAAGTTTACAACGTGTAGCCTCTTCAGCGCACTGTGATTGCAGTATGTGCTATCTACAAGGTGCACTGCAGCAACTCACTAAGATTCCTTTGACAGCACATTCCAGCCCTGTGACACCTACCACTTAGAAGGACAAGAGCAACAGGGAAACAGCATCACCCCCAAATTCCTAGACATATATTGCTGTTCTTTCATTGTTGCTAGGTCAAAATCCTAGAAATTCCTCACCTAACACCATCATGGGAGGACCACCACCACAAGTATTGCAGCGATTCAAGATAAAAGCCCACCACCGCCACTATCACCAAACCAGCACTAGGGATGGACAATAAATGCAGCCAGCCAGTAGTGTGCACTGAGAACAAATAAAACCACATGAAAAAAAAACATAATATTGAAAGCAATGGGACTCCCTGCTCTTCTTTATAAAAATGCTGCAGGATCATTATATTGATCTGAGTAGGCAGACGGGGCCTTGCTTGACAGCTCATCCAAAGAATGGCACCCCCAACAATGAAGCACTCCCTCTAGGTTGTGTGCTGAAGTCTGTAGTGTGGGTTAAATCCACAATCCTAGGCCCACAGTCAAAAGTGCAACTATTGAGCCAATGCAGTAATTTTAAAAGATCATTATATAAAGAGAACACTACAGTGGATAGGCAGTTTGGTTATCCATAGGTGTGAGGTAGCTGGCTGTACGCTTAAAGCCTGGTCATGAGGATAATCCCTCCCTCTTGTCAACTTATTATTCACTTCACTCATTATCTAGATAAAAGGAAAATCCTGCTAGAAATCAGCAAAAAGGTATTTTTGCTTATGAGAAAAGGATAAGCCTGATCTAGAACCAATCTATAACTATAGATAAGAATGCAATCTATAACTATAACTGTAAGAATATAGTCTGTAACTATGAATAAGATTATAGTTTATAACTACAGATAAGAATATAGTCTATAACTACAGATAAGAATATAATCTATATCTATTGATAAGAATGCAAGCTTTACATCGTTAGCTTGAGCTATCAAATCTCAGCCTTTCCCAGGACAACAGCATGGCTAACTATCACATGAGAAAGGGTTCAGGGAAGTACAGAATGCACAGAGGCTGGTGGAGATGGTGATCACAAGTGTCACTAGCTGGCTCTCAGGTTCCATAGTTGTTTCAAGGACTGAACTGCAGTGATACCTGGTAATGATAACTTAGACGGTGAGAGAAAGGTTAGCCTTTCAGTTTATGTCATCTAACGAGAATAAGTGCTGTTTCTACCACAACCCCTTTCTTAGTGGATTTATCTTTGTTCTTCTTCAGTTCAGTCATAAATAGCTCATTGTTAAATTATGTCAATATATGGCCGTGAACAATGAAACCATCAGAACCTCTCTGATATTTGGGGGTTGTGAGTAAAATTGTAAGGAGGAAAGAAATAAATGTTGTGTCTAACGTTGGGAAGAAGCACTTTTTCACTCAAAGAATACCTGAAATCTGGAATTCTCTACCCCAAAATGTTGTGGATGCTAGGACAATTAGAGCTTTGAAGACTGAGGTCGATAGATTTTTGTAAGGCAAGGGTATCAAGAGATATGGAGCAAAGGCGGGTAAATGGAATTGAGGTACAGAAGAGCCAGGATCTAATTGAATGTGGAGCAGGCTCGAGGGGCTGAATGGCCTACTCCTGTTCCTAATTTCCCTATGTTCCTATGCCTGGGGTAATGAAATACTACAAATTCTGATCCCGATTATATTTGAAAAGGTAAATAGATTACATCGCAGTGTGTTGCAATTTAATTAGTGCACAAATTACTCTGCATAAAATGGATTAAACAGACAACAGTTTCTATTGATATCAGGGCATGTTGATACCAAGTGCATGTTGTCTTTTAATTCCACAAGGCCAACAAAGCATGCACACATTGTTGTTCTATATTCTGCCTGAGGGCATATACCTAAACAGTTGTTGAAGAGTAGAGAGCAGCATTAACCTAATTATATCTAAATTGTTCTGTTCATTTGTTATAGCAGGTTACGGCTGAAGTCCATGCTAATTCTTTTGATGAGGTAAATTCTTGCAAACTGGTATTATTCATAGAATCATAGAATGGTTACAGCAGAGAAGGAGGCCTGTTTACTATTTATATGCCTATAGAAGAATTTTGGATTCCCTTTTATGTTGGCCGCCAGATATTCTCATACTCTCCTTATTTTATTTTTCATTTCCCTTCTGTACTTCCAGTGACTCTATTCCAGTGACTCTGCTTGCCTGTGCTCTACTGTCCTGCGCCCGGGCTCTCAGATAGATTTAGAGTTGAGGACGATCCTGGCTGCAATCTAAGTCCCTTGTCTATAATCAAATAGGGGTCTGGGTCTGAGTCATGGATCTGAGCTTCCAAATGCTGAAATTCTGTTATATCTCAAATTCTCTTTATGTCACCTACTCTGGGAACAGAAATCCATAAGATCTGATTGCATTCCCTTGGTTATTTTAGCAAATACGCCAACGGTCACTTGTTTAAATGCTAAGCCTTTCATAATTGTCACAGAAAATTGAACTGCAATCCATTTATTTTAACTTTGAGTTTGCTGAGAATCTGTTAATGCATTCAAATACTTGGTAGAAGTACATGATAAGCAGGTTAATACCTTGAAATTCGGCTCTTTGAATATTAGCATATGGATACTTAAAAGGGGAGATTTACCTGGGTCTGTGCCCTGGAGGACTGGGTTGCCCCAACACAGCGAATATCAGAGAATCTGATGGGTCAAAGTGCATGCCAATAAAAGACCCCACTCGATTTTTGTTTCACTAATTTAAATGGAAGGAAACACAGGAAAATCTCTCCTAATATGTCCATATGAAATTCCTTTGCCTACTATT
The DNA here is from genome assembly GCF_035084215.1 of Heptranchias perlo. Taxonomy (NCBI): domain Eukaryota; kingdom Metazoa; phylum Chordata; class Chondrichthyes; order Hexanchiformes; family Hexanchidae; genus Heptranchias; species Heptranchias perlo. The sequence goes on from NC_090334.1 coordinate 64,982,106, forward strand.
TGTATTTTGGACAAGAAAGTTCATATTAATCATAGAATCATAGAAATTACAGCATAGGAGGCTGTACAGGCATTAGGGTTGTCAACCTTCCAAGACTGTCCGAGAGTCTCCCGGAATGGAAGATGACTCTACCGGGCACTGCTGCTAGAAACCCGAGAGAAAAGGAAAGCTCATGCTTGTGGTTTGCAGCTATTTACTTCCTTCCCTGCTACTCTGGCCCTTGATCCCACCAGGTCTGTTGAAGAAAGGCAGAAAATCTTTGATCAGGCTGTGGGAAAATAAGAGGTGAATTTGAAATATTCTTTCCTTTCAGGAATTGGATTGATTTTATTAATGGTGAAAAGTCCCAATCTTGTACTGAGTTGAACGGGGGACCTGATACCCTGCTGGAGATTGTCCATTGAAACATTTCAAACTTTATAAAACACCCAAATCATCTTAACAATGTCTCCAGCTGTTAGCGAACAGTAAGCAGAGTGAAACAGAATGACCAGAAAGGGACATGGAAGGAAAAGGGAGGAACAAATGCACTGGGTATTTAAAGTCAAATTGTTCAGCCCTGTGGATAGTTGTATGTTGTGGTATCACCTCTCTCATTTCAAGAGCCTTATGTTGAGCATTTTTTCTCCCATCTACACTGAAAGTAATTTGCAAATAGAAATCTCCTTTAAGGAGTAATCAGAAATGTGACCCTTCAATCCTAAATGTGTATTGATAATACCATCTATAGATTTATAGATCTCTGTTCCTCCACCCTGTGAGGCCTTTTACAATTTAAGATATATTTTCCCTCACTGTTCTTTTTCCTAAAATTTACTACTTCATATTGCACTTTATTGAATTGTATAATAATAGGTACATCAGATAGAATAGTCCTATAAGCATACATAGTCATTAAACTAACTCTGTAGTAGTTGTAGGGGCTAATCAGGAGTCAAACCCTATCCCATAAATATTCAAGCACATTGGATACTGGCTGACGTTGCCCTCAAGCACATCAAGCTTAAGGTGCGTAATGCGTCTACTGAAAACTCTGATGTTTTTAAACTTTGATTGCTGTAAGTCTGAGGAGTTATGAAGCAATCTCAAAATGGAAGAAGTGGCTACAACTGCACTTAAACTAAACTGCACTTAAATACAAAACATGCATCAATACATTTTTAATCCGTTTAAATCTCCCTTCTGTATAAGAAGTGAAGCCAGTTTACAGAAAACAGAGTTAGCAGATGGATCAATGTCCATCACTGCCCATAAGCCTGTACAGCTTAACACTGAAGCTACTTTTTGCCTTAGACCATATGCAAACCAACTTACAGAATTATAGGAATATAGGAACAGGAGGAAGCCATTCAACCACTTGAGCATGTTTCGCCATTCAATTAGATCATGGCTGCTCTGTATCTTACCCCGCCTTGGTTCCGTAATCCTTAATACCCTTGCCTAACAAAAAACAATCAATCTCAGTTTTGAAATTTTCAATTGACTTAGCCTCAATGGCTTTTTGGGGGAGAGAGTTCCAGATTTCCACTACTCTTTGCATGAAGAAATGCTTCCTGACATCACCCTTTTACTGTCTAGCTCTAATTTTATGGTTATACCCCCTTGTCCTGTATGGCCCCATCAGAGGAAATAGTTTCTCTCTATCAAATCTTTTGGTCATCTTAAACACCTCAATTAGATCACCCCTTAATCTTCTAAACTTAAGGGAATACAAGCCTATTCTATGCAATCCGTCATCATAATTTAACCCTTTTAGTCCCAGTATCATTCTGGTGAATCTGCTTTTCCTTTAAGGCCAATATATCCTTCCTGAGGTGCTGTGCCCAGAACTGAATGCAATACTCCAGATGCAGTGTAATCAGAGCTATATATAACTGTAACATAACTTCTACTCCTTTGTATTCCAGCCCACTTGAGATAACATTCCATTAGCCTTTTAAATTATTTTTTGTACCTGTCCACCAGCTTTTAATAATTCTGTCCATGGACCCCTAAATCTCTCTGCTCCTCCAAAATTCCTAGTTTCTCACAAAACATACATCAATACATTTTTAATCCGGTTAATTAAAAGGTTACAACACTTAGAAGAAGGTTTAAAGTTTTTATTTACACTGCAAGTCAAATATGAGTCAAATGTACAATTTTCATCCTCCTCCTCCTCTTCTTCAGCAGCACAAAATGCTGCCTTAGTTCTGGCCACCTTGTCTTTCAAATGCTGAGTGACAACATCCTTTTATATTTCTCCTTCAGCTGATGTATGGCTTCTTTTCTTTCTCACTGCAGCATTCCACAGCTCGCCAAGTTTCTTTGCCACATCATAAATAGACAAGCCAGGGTAAGGGTTTAATTTTTGATTGATGATATGAAAAAGAGAAAAAGAATTCCAGATGGAGGCCTTTTTGTGCATTTGGGTCTTTCTTTTTCTTGCTACCTTTGTCTGACATGTAATTTTATCACTTCTCAGTCATCGTATGTCTTGACTGCTTTAGCCAAGTCTTCAATTTTGGATTTTGCTTGTTGGATATAATCTTCTATCTCTCTGAACACTTTTTTAAGACAGTTTTATGAAGCAGGAATATCAGGGTTCTTGTGTTCCTCATAGCACCTGCATAAAGTAAGCATTGAGAATTGGTCTCCTATTGTAACTTTGGCAGGAGATCAGCAGAACCCCGAGGGATATGGTGTAAACAGCCATTTTCAGCCCTTCATGCAATTTCTCTGGGGATTCTGCTGGTTTCCTACAGGAGGCCAGGAAAATCCCCTCTGATTCTTAGAACCCTTGTCTCTTGGCTTCTTAGGGTTGCAGTTAGCTGTTTTGGTGGCTTTCAGTTCAGAGCATAATGGAAGCAATGGCTGGCCAGTCAATACCTTTCTACAGCACTCCTGAGGCTCACTAATTTTATACACTACCATACTACAGTATAGAGGCCTGATTTCACAAGAATAGCAAATCTTGGCTGGGAATGGCTGGCCAAGCTGGCCCACAGCACACTGCACACTGTGCCCGATTTTACGAGGTCAGCTCATTTGCTCCAGGCACACCTATGACCTTGCAACAGCAGCTAAGCATCCAGCTAGCAGCTCAAATTTAAAGGGATGTGCACATTTAAAGTTAAGTGGTTGCATATGAGGAAATATTTTTCAGCCTTTCTAAAACCTCAAAGTGGATTCTAAATATGTGTCTGCCTTTGTGAAGGTTGGGGAAAGGGGGAAAGGTGTGCCAGACAAAAAAGAAATGAAAGGAAACCCAATGTGGAGACATGCACCGTAATCTGTGGGCAAATGATGCTACACCCAACGTGGCTGGCAAAGAGGATGCATCATTAAACAAGGCAGGTGAGAAGAGGATTGCACTGTGGCACTTCGGGCATTTGCCTGTGAAGAGGTAGCAGCCAGCTCAATGTCTGTGCAGTACAGGAGTGCCATCTATGATGCTCTGCACTTTTGAGAGATGTCCTGCGCCCTGTCCAGCTGATGCCTCCTTCCAAAGGGGAAAGTGATGAACATGTTGCTTCTTGCAAATGATTAACGATTGATTAACTCGTGTTACCGGTGGAGGTTTGGAAGAGTCTGGTGACATCAAAATTAATGCACACCCATGGGAGAAGCCATCCCTGTGGCCCAGGTTTCCTGTTGGTCAGTCTGTAGCAAATGGTATAGCGGTGTGACATCTCCTTTGTGAAGCGGAGGCAGCAAAAATAGGCCGAAACCAATTTCTACCTGCCTATCTTCACCACTTTATTTGGAACTACTGAAATTGCAGCAGCAACCAAAAATACTGTAGGAATGTATTGGCAAAAGGAAAGAAAAAAGCAGACAAAATGGCACACTCTCCAGAAATTACAACTATAAATGAAGCAAAATGCAAGGAATTATAAATGCCAAGTTAAAAAATTAAGCAAGCAAATTCAGCAGCAGTAATTTCCCTTCAAGCATCCTACTTCGGTAGCTCAAGCCACAGGATTATCCATGCAGCCATTTTATATGGGTAAACTCAACACTGGGGGCATTGTCTGCTCAAAAATGTAAAAACCCAGTAAGGTGATGATTTACATAGTTTTCAAGCCTTCACTGAAGCACCACAGCTTTTCAAACAGCCTTTAAATTTCTCTGGTGCAAAATGAAGCCCAGTATTGGGCACACAAACCTTGGGCACACAAGCCAACTGTCCTGATTTCAGGATTTCATCACAACAGAGCTCCAAGCTGGGAGTAGAGCCTTACAAAACCAACCCTTTACCTACAGTCAAGGTGAGACTGAACTACAAGGGGAGAGTGTCCACTTCAGCGTTCATGGCACATGCTGAGAATTCATATCAGGAAAGTTTGCACCATTAATCCTGTAATTTTCTGTCGATTAAAATTAAAGGATAGCAAGTCAAAATGGCGGGGTGCGCAATTTCTCGCTAGGCTGCTGGCATGTGCGGAAAGTCCCCCCTATAATTTCCTGGCTTATCCCTTTTCCCTTCCTTGAAAATGGGTGTCACCCTCCATCCTTTCAGTGCTATTCCCATTTCCGAAGATTTTTGTACAGTATGGTTCTTGGCTCTGCCCAGATCTCCTTGAGTGTTCTGGGAGGTATACCATATGCGTCGAGCCATCCTATGCTAATAGTCAAAGTGCCTAACTTTAAGGCATAAGAGTTAATGCTTTCTGCCTATTTTAGGCCCACATATACAGCAAAGATTTCTGACGACATCGTTTTCACTGTGTGTTGTTGTGAGCTGTGTCCCACATTCTACCTTTTGAGTGGATGGATGCCTTTTCTGTTCTCTGTATCTTGTGGCTATGGATAGGTATTGCAGTGTAGAATGCATTTCTATTCGCAAAGATGCAATTTTAATGTGTTACTCGGGAGGAGACCCCATTGTATCAGCTCCTTAATATGCCTGCAGTGGCAACAGAGAACATAGAGCAAATCTTCACCGTTGCTGCATCCCTAATGTACTGGGCTTCATTGATTGTATCCTTATGTGTCATGACAGATTAATAATGCATTGAATGAATGGGTACTGTACATTGCACATACATTGATATAATGGCATTTAATGGAATTTTTTGTCAATAGTGTATGGAAAGCATAGAAACCTTTTTAAAATAATAGAATAGTAGTAAATAGAAACCTTTTAAAATAGTAGACTCATACAGCACAGAAAGAGACCATTCAGCCCATCGTGCCTGGGCCAACTCTTTGAAAGAGCTATCCAATTAGTCCCACTCACTTGCTCTTTCCCCGTAGCCCTGCAAATTCTTTCTTTTTAAGTATATATCCACTTCCCATTTGAAAGTTACTATTGAATCTGCTTCCACCACCCTTTCATTCCAGATCATAACAACTCGCTGTGTAAAAAAATTTCTCCTCATTTTTCCCTGGTATTTTTGCCAATTATTTTAAATCTGCTTCCTTTGGTTATCAACCCTCCTGCCAGTGGATACAGTTCCTCCCTACCTACGCTATCAAAACCCCTCATAATTTTGAACACCTCCATTAAATCTCCCCTCAACCTTCTTTCCTCTAAGGAGAACAATTCCAGCTTCTCTAATAACTTTGATTTTTTTTCCTTAACTTCTGCAATGTACTTTAATATTAAAAATGAAATTAGATTCTTTTGGAACGTTGTTTTTTAATAGATGTGGGATTACATTGGTTTATCTGCGCAGCTTCAACAACTGATGATAAATAAGGAAAAAAAACTGCAGATTCGGGAAATTTGAAAATAGAAAAAGTTGAAAATACCCAGTGGGTTGATCAGGGTCTGTAAAGAGAAAAGACAGATTTGCTTTTCAGTTTACCTTTCATTAAAACCGAAAACTAAAAAAATGAGCAAGCACTTTAGCAAGGTTGGAAAAAAGAGAAAATAAGAGAGAAGCAGTCCCAATAACACGATGGGCCGAAGGGCCTCTATCCGTGCTGTACAACTCTATAACTCCCTCTCTCTAATTGAAGTATCTGTTGTTTTTCTCCCTTTCCTCTGTTTTCTCACTATTTTTTTTAACCGTACCAAAATGCTTGCTTGTCTTTTAGTTTTCAGTTCTGGTGTAAGGTAAAAACCTGAAACCTTTCTCTTTAATCACATAGGAAGCTATTTATTACAAAGAAATTTAAGGACGGAATACATCAGTCCTGTGAAAAGTACTTTAAATTCCAAATGGTTGTTGGTCCATTAAAATTTATAGGAATCAAAAATTCTTCCAATTGCCCATCGTCCACTTCTACAGTCCTAAGCCTCAGGATTCCTCTCTTATGTGCCCAGAAAATGTTTGGTTCCGAAGCACAAAGGAAAGGTAAATAGGGGCAGAGAACCATGATGAAGAGTCTCCAGCCTTTTGGACTTCACCCTAGGAGTGGGGGGAGGTGGAAAGCCTGGGAAGTACAACTAGAGCAGGCATTGTAATGGTGCGGAAGTGAGAGGGGAGAGGACTAACAGCGCATTGGGCTTCATTTTCCTCAGGGAATGCCAGTTGGGCACCCATTGGGTGCCTGAAGAAGTTAGAGGCACTCTTTGTTGGATCTGAGAGGGTAGGGAGGCAAGGTAATGGAGACCTAAGAAGTACCACCACTTTTCCCATGAGTAGCCATTGGATCTACGGGGTTGAAAACCTTCTCGCTGCTATTGCTGGATAACATCCAGAAGGCCCCACAGTTCATGACCATTACCACTACTAGAGGCTTCTCAAGTTGGCTTTCTGCCTCTCCCCTGTTCTGGACGCATGCCAATGCCAGGGGACAGCCCAGCACTGGAAGCTTATCAGGGGCATATTAATGACTTGAATCCACAATTACAGGTAGATTCAGATCAGGTCAGGCATTTCCACCTGACTAGCAACTGGGTGCAATGAGGAGAATAATATCAGGGCCCTATAGTCTACATTTATTAAGGGGAATCTTATCTTGGCACTCCTGGTGAGGTCATTAAATTTCTTCCAGCAGTGCTTCCAGGTCCTTGGAACAATCTTGTCAGAATTGACCTGCTCAGCTATCTTTCTTCATTGCTGCTGGATATCTGGACAGGGCACCTGTCATCCATTGGAGGGGGAGAAGACCTCCTTCCTGATGCTTCACTTGCTCTACAAGCATCTCCAAGGCTACCTCAGTGAATTGGACAGGAATCCTGAATGACATCATGCTGCCTGCTGCTTCAATAACTCGCTCTCCTTTGAAAATTGCAACTCCCCTTTAAGGGGCTGCAGGATGCTTTTAGGTGACGGCCCACCTTTTGATTTTGCACCTCCCCAATTGACGAGTCACCTATAAGAAGTATCTCTGTAACCTCCTCCAGCCCTTTAACCCTCCGAAATCTCTGCGCTCCTCCAATTCTGGCCTCTTTTGCAACCCAGATTTTTATTGCTCCACCATTGGCGGCCGTGTCTTCAGCTGCCTAGGCCCTAAACTCTGGAATTCCCTCCCTAAACCTCTCCGCCTCTCTACCTCTGTCTCTTCCTTTAAGACATTCCTTAAAACCTGTCTCTTTGACCAAGCTTTTGGTCACCTGTCCTAAGACCTCCTTATGTGGCTCGGTGTCAATTTTTTATGCTCATGATTATGCTCCTGTGAAGTGCCTTGGGACGTTTTACAACATTAAAGACGTTATATGAATGCAAGTTGTTGTTGTCATGGTTGATGAGCACTGGCAGCACACCTATTCAATGTAACTGAAGCCGACCACGGAAATTGGTCCATCAACCGCACAGCCAGATATACACTGGAAACAACAATCACCCCCATTATCTTCTCGAGTTCTTCTGGCTACATCCTTCTCTATTATTTAGCACTGTTCTGATAGTCTCCTATTTTTTTCCTAATATACCAAATCCATTCTCTCACATGACGAGCACAATCCTCCATTGATCGTTTGTGTCCCCTTGATTGCTCAACTCTCTGCTTTTCCATCTTTTGGTTCCTGCAATCTCTTGGGTGTATCCTTCATCTCCTAGCTCTATATTTTCTTTCTGTCCTAATGATCTTCCGGTGTGGATCTCCCCAGTGTCCCAGATTAGTGTCTGCAATATTCCACCTTTATCCTCAGGGAGTATATATTCCCCCATTTGTTAGCAAAAAAATCGGCATGACTATCAAGTGAGGAATCCTCTTTTTTTTTACTAACATTAGTATATGGATAAAAGTATTAGATCAATTGAACGTTAGGTAATATCGATGTATTATTGAAGTTGCTACATTGTGTGATGAGTTAGAAAAAATGTAAAGATGTGATTATGGGGTAAGTTTTAACTGAGAGCCAGGGAGGGAGCAGGGGGAGGATTTCCGGGTGCGAAATCCGAAAGGTAAGTGGGCTCGAGACCCTAATGAGGCCCATCAATTTTACTTTCGGGTTTTGCGCCCGACAGCCAGCCTGATTGACAGGCTGGCTGGTTGTCGGACAGGAAGGCCTGCTGCAGTAGGCTGCAGCCAGGGATCAGAGGGAGGGATCATGGACCGGGGAGGAGATCGGGGTGGGCAGTGGAGGGGGGGTGGGGGCAGCAAGAGATTGGAAGGGGCCAGCAAGACTATCAGAGGGCACCTGCAAGAAGATTGGGGGGCCAGAGAGAGTTCGGAGGGGGCCAGCAAGAAGATCGGAGGGGGCCCGCAGGAGATCGGAGGTGGGTCAGCAAGAGATCGGAGGGGGCCAGCAAGAAGATTGGAGGTCGCTGGAGGTCCGGTGCAGAGTTTGAGGTAGGTGGGGATCCACCATGGGGGTGAGGGGCCTGCCATCGGGGGTGGGGGTGTTCGGCATTGGGGGTGGGGGGGATGGCGGCCGATCCTATCGGCCAGGTGAGTTTGTTGGGCCTGGATGAAGCACCCCTGCTCCTCCGGGCTCACAAGCAGTTCAATAAAGGCACTCACCTCATGGATAAGAACTTAAGAACATAAGAAATAGAAGCAGGCTTAGGCCATACGGCCCCTGGAGCCTGCTCCGCCATTCAATCAGATCATGGCTGATCTTTGACCTCAACTCCATTTTCCTGCCCGATCCCTATATCCCTTGATTCCCTTAGCATCCAAAACTTTATCCATCTCAGCCTTGAATATATTCAATGATTCAGCATCCACAGCCCTCTGGGGTAGAGAATTCCAAAGATTCACAACCCTCTGCATGAAGAAATTCCTCCTCATCTCAGTCTTGAATGGCCGACCCCGTATCCTGCGATTATGCCCCCTAGTTCTAGACTCTCCAGCCAGAGGAAACAATCTCTCACCATCTACCCTGTCAAGCCCCCTCACAATCTTATATGTTTCAATGCAATCACCTCTCATTCTTCTAAACTCCAGAGAGTATAGATCCGACCCTTCCCGCCTGCTTTCATCTGACGTGAATGGGAAGCGATGGAAAACCCGAACAGGTAAGGTTAAATTTGTTTTAATTGTCCAATATACAAAATATTAAGTACTTCAAGTATCTCAATGAGGTACATTGCCCTTTTAAGTATTGGCCTGCTGGCTTTAAGTGGGAGCAGGACTTCCTGGTGTTTGCTCTCCACACGTAGATAAACCTGTTTGGGTTAAACCCAGAAGTGGGCGAGTTGGAGCCGGAATGTGGTCACACTCTGAAAATTTGGAATTTTCACTGCCCCCTCCTCCCCCATTCCCAACCCACCCATTCTTGGGGGTTAAAATTTACCCCAATAAGTTAATATCCTCATTTTTATTTTTAAAAATTCCATCTTGAAGAAAGTTTTCTTCCAGAGATTTCCTATAAATATTCTAATGGCACCGTTCAAAATTATCCAGTCTTACTATTGCATCCTTATAGGATCTTGTTCATTTAATAGGCCAGTTATATTACACAGTTTCCGTAAACGTGAAACCATTTTGGCCGCACATCAATACAAATTCCATAGCAAAGTTGCCTGAACTGAATTTAGACAACCAATGTGAGATCTCCTTGAAAAGGTAGAGACAATGCAGCGATGGACGACCAAAAACCATTGCAGCTGTGAGTCCTTTTATACATCATTTAATTTAAGCAACTGCATTGCAAATTTCTTTCAATGAGATTCCTCCTCTCCAACTGAAGTAGTCAATACAGTACTGTTCCTTGTGTGCAGAATTTCAATTGCACACATTTAACTGCCACTTGTTGATATAGGGTTCCTGGAGCATGCAATAGGCCACAAGGAACTGTGGTTGCCTCCTGGTGTGCCAGCACAGATCCTTCAGGGATTGTGTGCTAGCTTTAAGCAGCAGTGTCCATTTCACAAAACACTTGGCCTTGTTAAAATTGCCTTCAACTTCACCCTCTTGTTATGCCACATAACGTGCAAATAAGTACAGTCATTACAGAATGTCCATAGTGCTTTCAAAGTAAGGACCTTTGCCATTACTAATAGATTATGAAAATTCTTAATTAGAAATTTTAAACTCTCAGCAATACCTAAAACAATTTATGAAAACCATTTTAGAGCTCTGTTCAAATATGAAATACAAATCTATGATTTTAGATTTTGAGAGTTTTCCTCCAGACTGCAGTTTCTCCTAATTTTATTTTTCCTTATTTTAACTTCACCCTTTGCCCAAGACTATAAATATCAGGGTAAGACTTTATTTTGGGCATGTGCCTAATCCACGGGGTTATTATTGTATCTTTATAGGATCTTGTTCAGTTTAATAGGCCAGTTATATTACACAGTTTCCATAAACGTGAAACCATTTTGGCTGCACATCAATACAAATTCCATAGCAAAGTTGCCTGAACTGAATTTAGACAACCAACGTGAGACCGCCTTGAAAAGGTAGTTTCATACTGCGCGGCTTTGCATCAGCAGCAATGTAATTGCAACCAAATAAAAAGAAGCAAAATGCACCATTAAAGAGGTTTCTATGGTAGCTACTTAGTCACCAGGGTGAAATGGTACCATGGGTTCCCAGTGGAGTCCCAAGTGTTAACTGAATCCCTTCACAGTTAACTCATTGGCAGTTAACATCAACCTCCTTATGCGCTCTGCCATGTATCAGCCCTGGGCTACTGGTGTTCTGCTGAGCCTGTAAGTAGTTAATCAGCATTTTGTTACAAAAGCAGTCAAGGGCTTAGGTACAAAAGTGCTCCTTCATTTCTCAGTACATTAATATCACAGTGAGTCTTATTTTCACTTACTAGTCATGTCTGAGGTGTGAATTGAGACCAGTACAATTTAATAATGGGAACACATGTACCGAAGATTATATAAGAACTACAATGTATGTTGCTCTGTGATAATAGGCAGGTCTCCGTCCATATGAAAAAAAGTAAATTGTGTGTTGTAATCACTATAATGATGTAATATAAGCATTTATAGATGTTCTTTGCAGGGGGAAGGAGAACAGCCAGAAGTCGTGGTCCATGTTGGAACAAATGAAATAGGTAGGAAAAGAGTTGAGGTCCTACAGACAGAGTTTCAGGAGCTAGGGAGGAAGTTAAAGAGCTGGACCTCAAAGGTAGTAATCTCTGGATTACTCCTGGTGCCACATGCTAGTGAGAATAGGAGCAGTAAGATAAGACAGGTTAACGCGTGGCTGGAGAAATGATGCAGGAGGAAGGGCTTCAGATTCCTGGGGCATTGGGACCAGTTCTGAGGCACGAGGGACCTGTACAAGATGGGCGGGTTGCACCTCAACAGGGTTGGGACCAATGTCCTTGCAGGGAGGTTAACTAGGGCTGTGGGGGAGAGTTTAAACTAATTTGGCAGGGGGAGGGGCACGGGGTGAAGCATTAGAGAGAAGATACAAGGTGCACAGAGGACTGGGAGAAACAAACAGCATTACAATAAAAAGTAGTTCAGAAATAGGAGGGATCAGACAGGGAGGAAATGCGAAGCAGGCTGAGATGGGTTTAGAATGCATGTGCATAAATACGTGGAGTGTGGTGAATAAGGTCGGTGAGCTGCAGGCACAAGTAGCCACATGGGATTATGATATAATGGCAATTACAGAGACCTGGCTCAAACAATGGGAGGAATGGACACTTAATATTCCTGGCTACAATATAGTCAGGAAAGATAGGGAAGAGAAAAAAGGAGGGGGATGGCAGTGTTGATCAAAGATACTGTTACAGCACTAGAAAGGGATAATGTACTTGAGGGTTCAGAGATAGAATCTATTTGGTTCGAATTAAGGAACAATAGAGGAGCTATTTCACTGCTACAGGCCACCAAAGAGTGGGAAGGAGATGGAGGAGCAAATTTGCAGGCAAATTGCTGAAAGATGCAAGAACTTTAGAGTAGTGATAATGGGGCACTACAATTATCCTAATATAGACTGAGACAATAACAATGTAAAGGGCAACGAGGAGGAGGAATTTGAGATGTGTTCAAGAGAACTTTCTTGATCAGTATGTTTCCAGGCTAATGATAAAACAATGATTTCAGTGAGTTGAAAAGGGATCTGGCCCAGGTGGATTGCAATCAAAGATTGGCAGGTAAAACAGTAAATGAGCAATGGGAGGTCTTCAAAGAGGAGCTGGTTTGAATACAGACTAGACACATTCCAATGAGGGGAAAGGAAGGGCATCAAAAATAGAGGTTAAAATGAATCAGAAAAAGGAGTCTTAAGATAAATGTCAGGTTCATAATTCAGTTGAGAACCAAACCGAATACAAAAAGTACAGGGGGAACTGAAAAGGGAAAAAAGTGGGGCAAAGAGAGTGTATGAGAATAGAATAGCGGGTAACAAAAGGGAACCTAAAAGTCTTTTATGAACATATAAATAGTCAAAGGAAGGGTGGGGCCAATTAGAGACCAAAAAGGAGATCTTCTTGTGAAGGCAGAGGGCATGGCTGAGGCACTAAATGAGTACCTTGCATCTGTTTTCAGTAAAGAAGAGGGTGCTGCCAATGTCACAGTAAAGGAGTGGGTAGTAGAGAAATTGTCCAGGATAAAAATAGATAAAGAGGAGGTACTTAAAAGGTTGGCAGAGCTCAAAGTAGAAAAGTCACCTGTTCCAGATGGGTTGCATTGTAGGTTGCTAAGTGAAAATTGAGGAGGCTCTGGCCGCAATATTCCAATCCTCCTTAGATATGGGAGTGGAGCCAGAGGACTGGAGGATTGCAAATGTTACAACCCTGTTCAAAAAAGGGGAGAGGGATAAACTCGGCAACTATAGGCCAGTCAACCTAACGTTGGTGGTGGGGAAACTTATAGAGATATTAATCCGGGACAAAATTAATTGGCACTTGGAAAAATCTGGGTTAATAATTGAAAGTCAGCACGGATTTATTAAAGGCAAATCATGTTTAACTAACTTGATTGAGTTCTTTGATGAAGTGATAGAAAGGGTTGATGAGGGTAGTGCGGTTGATGTTGTGTATATGGACTATCAAAAGGCGTTTGATAAAGTACCATATAATTGACTTGTTAGCAAAATTGAGACCCATGGGATTAAAGGGGCAGTGACTGCATGGATACGAAATTGGCTAAGGGACAGAAAGCAGAGAATAGTGGTGAACGATTGTTTTTCAGACTGGAGGGAAGTGTGCAGTGATGTCCCCCAGGAGTCAGTGTTGGTCCACTGCTCTTTTTGATATATATTAATAACCTGGATTTGGGTATAGACGGTATAATTTCAAAGTTTGCTGATGACATGAAACTCAGAAATGTAATAAATAGTCAGGAGGATAATAACAGGTTTCAGGAGGACATAGACAGACTGGTGAAATGGGCAGACACATGGCAGATTAAATTTAACTCAGAGAAGTGTTAAGTGATTCATTTTGGTAGGAAAAATGAGGAGGGGCAATATAAACTAAATGGAACAATCTTAAAGGGGGTGCAGGAACAGAGAGACCTGGGGGGTATACGTACACAAGTCTTTGACGGTGGCAGGACCGTGGTTTTATAGAGTACAGAAGCAAGGAAGTTATACTAAACCTCTACAAAACACTGGTTAGGCCCCAGCTGTCCAATTCTGGGCATCACACTTTCGGAAAGATGTCAAGGCCTTAGAGAGGGTGCAGAGAAGAATTATTAGAATGGTACCAGGGATGAAAGACTTCAGTTATGTGGGGAGACTAGAGAAACTGCGGTTATTCTCCTTAGAGAAAAGAGGGTTAAGGGGAGATTTGATAGAGGTGTTCAAAATCATGAAGGGTTTTGATAGAGTACATAAGGAGAAACTATTTCCAGTGGCAGAAGGGTCGGTAACCAGAGGGCACAGATTTAAGGTAATTGGGAAAAGTACCAAAGACGACATGAAGAAATAAAATTTTGGCAGCGAGCTGTTATGATCTGGAATTCACTGCCTGAAAGGGTGGTGGAAGCAGATTAAATAATAGCTTTCAAAAGGGAATTGGATAAATACTTGACGTGGATAAATTTGCAGGGCCATGGGGAAAGAGCAGAGGAGTGGGACTAATTGGATAGCCCTTTTAAAGATCCGGCACAGACACGATGGGTTGAATGGCCTCATTCTGTGCTGTATGATTCTATGATTCTATAGTTCTTTTCAATATTTCATATCAATTTGAGTTTGTAATTTGAAAACATTCCCTTATTAATCATTATATCCAGCAATACATCATTGGACAACCCCAATTTGAGGTCGCCCTCTCCAGCCACAGCACTGAAGATGGAATTCTGTTGGCAGAGGCTCAATTGGTGGTCCATAAATGTTGGTTTCAAACTGCAAAAAAGTTATTCATTTTGGTTGAATCTTGAATTGAAAAGAAGCCTAAAATAAATAATGAGGTCAAGTTTCCGTAGAGTGTGTCCCGAGATCCTGCTCTAACTTCAGTGGAAGATTGGCGGAAACCCTTGGGAAATGGCATAAACGATCAATTCCATCATTTCTCCAGGGTTTCAGCCAATCTTCCCCTGAAGTTACGGTGGGAAATTTTATCCCATGAACTGCTGCCTTTTTTTTGGCTAAAATTATTGACAGGAATTTCGCCCCCTAGCTTTAATGTTTTAACTTCTGCATACCTTAACATTAATTAGAGTGTTTAAGATATCTCACTTGGATTTAAAAAAAAACATGGTACCAGTTAATATTTATTACAAATAGCATTCAAATAACATCTTGAAGCTCTAGTTAAAATAAAAGCAATGATTTCATTACATCTATGAATGTCATTGGATGCCAATTGTAAGTTTAAAATATCCTGACTGTGAAAAGCATGTGCTCGGGAGACATTCTCTTAACTGACAAATTATCAGCCATAATTTATTATGTGGATATATATGATAGCGTATTGTTATTGACATTTGATCAGACTTATCAACATATATTTATGAGTACACTTTGACATCAATACTGTAAGCACTTTGCAAATTGGTTTCAATATTTTAGCACTGAAATTATGATTGGCCACAGTAATAGACAAACACTTAATACGTTTGTATCGAATTTGTTTCATTCATTCTTGGGATATAGGCATCACTAGCAAGGCCAGCATGTATTGCCCATCCCTAGTTACATTTGAGAAGGTGGTGGTGAGCCACCTTCTTGAACTGCTGTAGTCTGTACGGTGAAGGTACTCCCACAGCCCTGTTAGATAGGGAGTTCCAGGATTTTGACCCAGCGATATATGCCCAAGTCAGGATGGTGTGTGACTTAAAGGGGAACTTGCAGGTGATGGAGTTCCCATGTGCCTGCTGCCCTTATCCTTCCAGGTAGTAGAGGTTGCAGGTTTGGGAGGTGCTGTCAAAGAAGCCTTGGCGAGTTGCTGCAGTGCATCCTGTAGATTCCTCTGTCCATTATTTCAATGGAAGCTTAACGTTTATTTAAAATAAACAGTTTAGCACCCACATCAAAGTAGCGACAAAGATATGTAGTAAGTTTTTATTTGCCGATACTGTGCTGCCAATCATTATTTCTAGGCTTATACCTTTGTGAGTAAAACAGCTGCAAAAATTACATAAATATGAATAAAAGGCAGCTTTAGAATCACAGGTAATCCTGAGCTTGCTTTTATTTGTGTAGCTGCGCTTTTGTTGCTGCCTTCATTCCCATTTATAGAGACAATGTAGAAACGGATGGCCAAAAAGCATTGCAGCTGTGAGTCCTTTTATACATCATTTAATTTAAGCAACTGCATTGTAAAATTTCTTTCAATGAGATTTCTCCTCTCCAACTGAAGTAGTCAATACAGTACTGTTCCTTGTGTGCAGAATTTCAATTGCACACATTTAACTGCCACTTGTTGATATAGGGATCCTGGAGCATGCAATAGGCCACAAGGAACTGTGGTTGCCTCCTGGTGTGCCAGCACAGATCCTTCAGGGATTGTGTGCTAGCTTTAAGCAGCAGTGTCCATTTCACAAAACACTTGGCCTTGTTAAAATTGCCTTCAACTTCACCCTCTTGTTATGCCACATAACCTGCAAATAAGTACAGTCATTACAGAATGTCCATAGTGCTTTCAAAGTAAGGACCTTTGCCATTGCTAATAGATTATAAAAATTCTTAATTAGAAATTTTAAACTCTCAGCAATACCTAAAACAATTTATGAAAACCATTTTAGAGCTCTGTTCAAATATGAACTACAACCTATGATTTTAGATTTTGAGAGTTTTCCAGACTGCATATGGTTGAAATGATGGATAAGTAGGAGGAATACATTGCAGTAAGTTTCTCATGACCTACAGAATACCCTAGAGACTGTGATAGCCCACAAAATTGCTGCAGCGTCAGGACATTGGTGGCTTCTGGAATGCATAGAGCAGAACACTTTCACAGGGCTTACAAGAGCTCATTCAAACTATTAGGTCTGTGTTGACATTTACCAGTAGCACCTCTGTGCCTGTACCCAGCAGCAGTGGGCTGCAAGAAGTGGAGACAGATGTCACTCTCTGGAGAGTGCACGCGAGCCCCTTTTCTTAAGGCTCCCTCCAATGCCTTCAAACAATGGAGCTCCAGACATGAGCCCAGCAACTCTTGCTGTCGAAATTGAGTTCAGGCAACTTCACTATGGAATTTGCATTTGTGTTGATTTACAAGCAGAAAACAAAGCAATTAAGCGAGAACAACATGGTACTCCAACGCTGGATGAGATTATCACAGAGACAAACAGATCATGGGGGTAACTTGCAATTCAAGCGGGCGGGCATCGGCGGGCAGTGGTCCTTGGGCAGAGCAAGTGCACTGTCCGCACAATGTCACCAACGGGAGGCCCAATCAATTTTGGTCATCGAGCCTCATTGAAATAAAATCGACAATCTGCCTGTCAGTCCACATATACACACAAACCATTACCATGCAAGTCTGATTCTATGTTTTTGAATCTCTTTATCCTCTCTTCTTCAGAGCTAAAACAATTACATTCAATTTCAAATATAGAGCAGATTTTTTGCTATGAACTATCATGTCCACTATACATCACTCGTGAAAAATCATTTCACTTGTGTCAGAACTCCACACATTACACACCACCTACAGCAAAATAATAGATTAGATAGCTAGACAGGCAGGTAATTCAATTGGGGAGTGATGAGAAATACTTTATATTAAAAGAAGTGTAGAAAAAACTAATAGCATCATGATTCATTTTGTGAGACCACTGGTTTGGGGAATTAGAATCACAGTCTAAGTATAGAATATGTTGGCTTCATGGAATTGAAGGAAATATTAACAGCTGCCAGATGAAATGTTAAGGGTTTTTCCAATTGTAGTGAACACTTTTGGAAAATATTAATACTTTCTGTGTTCATGTATAGGGAAAACATATCTTCCAGATAGATTACTATTGGAACAAACACTGAGCAGTTGGAAGATTCCGGCATAATCCGACCTGAATTATACCAGGCACTAACCCACCCAACAATCGTTCTCTCTTACAGATCCTCTACAGAGAGCTAAGTGGAGAAAGAACCGGATGTGCGGGCCTTAGCGCAAGAGATGAAAGATGAGGCAAAGGTCTAAGTGAACTGATTTTTCATGGATTCTAAACATTCACATAACCTAAACATTCACATTTGCTTCTTCTACAGTTCCTTAAGGAAACACCTGAATGAAAAAGCTTCTAAATAGTGACCCCTCTTCTTAGATTACATAAATACACAGATCATTTGCATTTTAGACCTTTGTGTCTTCTGTTATGTAGTTTAAATGAACAGGTTCTTTGAAGAGAGGTATCATCCTCAATAGGGCTTCTGCTACTGCATGCTGGGAAATTGGCTATGTTTCTCTGGTCCTGCCTCTAGGGTATCAGAAAGAAGCTGGTCAAGCTGTTGATTGCTAACAGATATGCCAACTGAGGGAAACAATGACCCTAGTACTAGAAACACGAACAATTATTTGACAATACAATTACAGGGGTCATTTTACAAGTCCTCACTCCTGGTGGGGATCTCATCCATTAAAAAGCAGATATTGGAAACTTGGGTATGAAACTGCCAACATGTTTCCAATATAAGCTCCCGGCAGGTATGGCTCCCAACAGGTGCACAGGCTCCTACAATATGAATGAATATCAGGTTTGGATATTTCTCCTTTTCCAGCTAGTTATGATTTTGATGAAGCTTCAACAGATAAGGTGACAAGACACAAACCCCATAGGTAGGAACTCCCATGTAACTCTGAATATTTGCAAAACCAATAGGGATCATGGGGCTACTAAGCTACTGAGTAAAGCTTACTATCTAGTACTTAAAATTCTGCAATTAAAGACCAAAGGAACTCAACTCCTTAACTCTTTAAAAAACTGGTTCAAAGCGACTGGTTATATTTTCTGCCACTGTAAAAGACAAAATATGTAAATTAACAGAAAATCATAGCATCATAGAAAGTTACGGCACAGAAGGAGGCCATTTGGCCCATCGTGTCCATGCTGGCCGATAAAAAGCTATTCAGCTTAAACGCACTTTCCAGCACTTGGTCCGTAGCCCTGTAGGTTACTTCAAGTGCACATCCAAGTACTTTTTAAATGAGTTGAGGGTTTCTGCCTCTACCACCCTTTCAGGCAATGAGTTCCAGACCCTCACCACCCTCTGGATGAAAAGATTTATCCTCAGCTCCCGTCTAATCCTTCTACCAATTACTTTAAATTTATGCCCCCTGGTCACTGACCCCTCTGCTAAGGGAAATAGGTCCCGTCATAATTTTATATACCTCAATTAAATCTCCCCTCAGCCTCCTTTGTTCGAAAGAAAACAACCCCAGCCTATCCAATCTTTTCTCATAGCTAAAATTCTCCAGCCCTGGCAACATCCTCGTAAATTTCCTCTGTATCCTCTCCAATGAAATCACATCTTTCCTGTAATGTGGTGACCAGAACTGTACACGTACTCAAGCTGTGGCCTAACCAATGTTTTATACAGTTCCAGCATAACCGCCCTGCTCTTATATTCTGTGCCTCATCTAATAAAGGAAAGTATCCCATATGCCTTTTTAACCATCTTATCTACCTGTCCTGCTACCTTTGGGGATCTATGGACATGCACTCCCAGGTCCCTTTGTTCCTCTACACCTCTCAGTATCCTCCCATTTATTGTGTATTCCCTTGTCTTGTTTGCCCTTCCCAAATGCATTACCTCATACTTCTCTGGATTGAATTCCATTTGCCACTTTTCTGCCCTCCTGACTAGTCCATTGATATCTTCCTGCAGTCTACAGCTTTCCTCCTCACTATCAACCACACAGCCAATTTTTGTATTATCTGCAAACTTCTTGATCAAGGCCCCCACATTCAAGTCCAAATCATTAATACATACCACAAAAAGCAAGGGACCTAGTACTGAGCCTTGCAGAACCCCTCTGGAAACAGCCTTCCAGTCGCAAAAACACCAGTTAACCATTACCCTTTGCTTTCTGCCACTGAGCCAATTTTGGGTCCAACTAGCCACTTTTCCTTGGATCCCATGGGCTTTTACTTTTTTGACCAGTCTGCTATGTGGGACCTTGTCAAAAGCCTTGCTAAAATCCATGCAGACTATATCAAACGTATTACTCTCATCAACCCTCCTTGTTACCAGCTCAAAAAATTCAATCAAGTTAGTCAGAAACGACTTTCCCTGAACAAATCCATGCTGACTGCCCTTGATTAACCCATGCCTTTCTAAACATACCTGGTAATTCACTCTGGTATGAAAATGACTGCAGTTACTACTAATAATTTTCCTTTGCAGTAATGTAGGTGCTTAATTGCAATCCTACAGACAACTTCAGTGACAATAAACAAGTCAGTCATTCACTCAAGACACACTGGGATCATTTTGACTTTGGGCGATTGTGTAAAACGGGCGATATTGGATCAACCGCCCGTTACACATCTCTGCCCATTTTCATTTCCATTGGAAAAGGACCTGTAGAGAAATCAAATTGTAATACAGGCAATAGAGTTAAAACTTTCTTCAGTTACCAGAACATTTCCTTACAGTTAACATAAAGTGAAAATCCTTCTCTTACTCCTCACTCACTGGAGGTGTTGTTCTGTATCTGTTAACTCCTTTAGAAAATCAATGATAGGAAGAATGTAATCCAACCTAGCTTCTTGCTTCAGTAACCATTTTTAATGTTGGTAGCCTCACGGAGCAACGGTTTTTGTAGGAATCGCTTCCAATTCTTGATCAAGTAGCACATATTAAGAAAACTGATGCAGCTGTGAGATAGGCAGCATTCCTTTAGCTTTGCTGAAATCCACTCCAATTCATCCTCCTTCCCAAATGCCTTCTGACGGTTTGTAAATGCTTTTGGCAAAGCTACTGTCATAAACAATGGTTTCATCTAAATACAAAAGCATGTTTGCCAAGAGAGAGAGCCTTTTTATACTTGATGTAGAAGGCCTTTAACAGTTATTTATCCACAGCCATTACTTTCAATAGCGAACATGGTTTGTGGTTGATCTCTCTCAGTAATTACTACTTGAATAAATTTAAACCAGAAAACCAGTAATAGCTAGCCATTGTATCCAGAGAATCATTAATCCGTGGTGGCAGCTAAGAGGTCCTTAACCGTGACACTGTCCATTGTCAACTGAGCCATCGTTCTTCAACAAATCAATGAAAACACCCATAGACTGGCTAATGCATCAATAACTCCATGGTCTAACATCCTCAGAGCATTTCTGTTCATTTCATTCGGCCATTAGTAATCTTTATTTTTCAGTCAGCCAGGTGTCTGACATGCAGAGAAACACATCAACACTGACCTGGAATACTGGATTGTTGAATCTGCCATGGAGCGTTGATTTGATTCCAATTTTCCATTGCCGGGGCACTTTTGACCCACAAGATTCCCAGTTACCGTTCCCTTAAAGAGATTGGTTGGTTGGTCACTGGACAACTCGACAAGCATAGTTTGAGCCCTTGCTAAACTATATTGGCTCCCGGTCCGGCAACGCCATGATTTTAAAATTCTCATCCTTGTTTTCAAATCCCTCCATGGCCGCACCCCTCCCTATCTCTGTAACATCCTTCTTCCCTACAACCATCTGCGACCCCTGCAGTCCTCCAATTCTGGCCTCTTGTGCATCCCACTATTGGCGGCCATGCCTTCAGCTGCCCAGGCCCTAAGCTCTGGAATCCCCTCCCTAAACCTCTCCGCCTCTCTACCTCTCGCTCCTCCTTTAAGACGCTCCTTAAAACCAACCTCTTTGACCAAGCTTTTGGTCACCTGTCCGAATATCTCCTTATATGGCTCGGTGTCAAATTTTGTTTGATAACGCTCCTGTGAAGCGCCTTGTGACAATTTACTACGTTAAAGGTGCTATATAAATGCAAGTTATTGTTATTGCTGTTGTTTGTGTTCAAGAGAGGAAAGTGCCTTTGCAGGTAGCAAATCACTGAGGTACCTAGTATAAGGAAGATACAGGAGACACTTTCTATTTCTGACTACTCTCTGGACTTGTCATAACAAGCAGTCAATATTTGAATAATAACAAAGGTGGTAGATATATTAAAGGAAATGCAAGATGCTTCTGCCAGCTACCTCTGAGCATCTTGGTTGGTCAAAAATTAAGTATCATGTGCACACCTAAGAATTTGCTCCCAACTGATGACCAGTAACATTCTATCATAGAAACATAGAAAATAGGAGCAAGAGTAGGCCATTCGGCCCTTCGGGCCTGCTCCGCCATTCAAAATGATCATGGCTGATCGTCTAACTCAGTACCCTGTTCCTGCTTTTTCCCCATATCCCTTGATCCCTTTAGCATTAAGAAATATATCTATCTGCTTCTTGAATACATCTAATGACTTGGCCTCCACTGCCTTCTGTGGTAGAGAATTCCACAGGTTCACCATCCTCTGAGTGAAGAAATTTCTCCTCATCTTGGTTCTAAATAGCATACCCTATATCCTGAGACTGTGACCCCTGGTTCTGGACTCCCCAGCCATCGCGAACATTCTCCCTGCATCTAGTCTGTCTAGTCCTGTTAGAATTTTATATGTTTCGATGAGATCACTTCTCATTCTTCTAAACTCTAGTGAATATAGGCCTAGTCGACCCAATCTCTCCTCATACGTCAGTCCTGCCATTCCAGGAATCAGTCTGGTAAACATTCATTGCACTGCCTCCATGGCAAGGACATCCTTCCTCAGATAAGGAGACCAAAACTGCACACAAATACTCCAGATGTGGTCCCACCAAGGTCCTGTATAACTGCAGTAAGACATCCCTGCTCCTGTACTCAAATCCTATTGCAATGAAGGCCAACATACCATTCGCCTTCCTAACTGCTTGCTGCACCTGAATGCTCGCTTTCAGCGACTGGTGTACAAGGTCACCCAGGTCTCGTTGCACCTCCCCTTTTCCCAATCTATCACCATTCAGATAATAATCTGTCTTTCTGTTTTTACAACAAAAGTGGATAACCTCACATTTATCCATGTTATACTGCATCTGCCATGTTCTTGCCCATTCACCCAACTTGTCTAAATCACATTGGAGCCTCTTTGCATCCTCCTCACAGCTCACATTCCACCCTAGTTTTGCGTCGTCTGCAAACTTGGAAATGTCACATTTAGCTCCCTCATCCAAATCATTGATATATATTGTGAATAGCTGGGGCCCAAGCACTGATCCCTGCGGTACCCCACTAGTCACTGCCTGCCACCCGGAAAAAGACCCGTTTATTCCTACTCTCTGTTTCCTGTCAACCAATTCTCAATCCATGCCAGTATATTCCCCCCAATCCCATGTGCTTTTATTTTGCACACTAACCTCTTGTGTGGGACCTTATCAAAAGCCTTCTGAAAATCCAAATACACCACATCCACTGGTTCTCCCCTATCTATTCTACTAGTTACCTCCTCAAAAAACTCCAGTAGATTTGTTGAGCATGATTTCCCTTTCATAAACCCATGCTGACTTTGTCCAATCCCATTAATACCCTCCAAGTGTTGTGTTATCACATCTTTTATAATAGATTCTAGCATTTTCCCCACTACTGATGTTAGGCTAACTGGTCTGTAATTCCCTGTTTTTTCTCTCCCTCCTTTTTTAAATAGTGGGTTTACATTTACATTTGCCACCCTCCAATCTGTAGGAACTGTTCCAGAGTCTATAGAATTTTGGAAGATGATCACCAATGCACCCATTATTTCCAGGGCCACTTCCTTTTGTACTCTGGGATGTAGATTATCAGGCCCTGGGGATTTGTCAGCCTTTAGCCCCATTAATTTCCCTAGCATTTTTTTTACTAATACTGGTTTCCTTTAGTTCCTCCCTCTCACTAGACCCTTGGTTCCCTAACATTTCTGGGAGGTTATTTGTGTCCTCCTTTGTGAAGACAGAACCAAAGTATGTGTTTAATTGTTCTGCCATTTCTTTGGTCCCCATTATAATTTCCCCATTTCTGACTGTAATATTTTTCTCTTGACATATTTATGGAAGCTTTTGCAGTCAGTTTTTATGTTCCCTGCTAGTTTACTCTCATACTCTATTTTTCCCCTCTTAATCAATCTCTTTGTCCTCCTGTGCTGAATTCTGAACTGCTTCCAATCCTCAGGCTTGCCGCTTTTTCTGGCAATTTTATATGCCTCCTCTTTGGATCTCATACTATCCCTAATTTCTTTTGTAAGCCACAGTTGAGCCACCTTTCCTATTTTATTTTTGCACCAGACAGGAATGAATAATTGTTGTAATTCCTGAACATGTTCTTTAAATATTAGTCATCGCCTATCCACAATCATCCCTTTTAGTAAAGTTCCCCAATCTATCATAGCCAACTCGCACCTCATACTTCCATAATTTCCATTATTTAGATTCAGGACCCTAGTTTCGGATTCAACTACTTCACTCTCCATCTTAATGAGGAATTAAGAACATAAGAACATAAGAAATAGGAACAGGAGAAGGCCAATCGGCCCCTCGAGCCTGCTCTGCCATTCAATAAGATCATGGCTGATCTGATCCTAACCTCAAATTTAAATTCATGTCCAATTTCCTGCCCGCTCCCCGTAACCCCTAATTCCCTTTACTTCTAGGAAACTGTCTATTTCTGTTTTAAATTTATTTAATGATGTAGCTTCCACAGCTTCCTGGGGCAGCAAATTTCACAAACCTACTACCCTCTGAGTGAAGAAGTTTCTCCTCATCTCAGTTTTGAAAGAGCAGCCCCTTATTCTAAGATTATGCCCCTTAGTTCTAGTTTCACCCATCCTTGGGAACATCCTTACCACATCCACCCGATCAAGCCCCTTCACAATCTTATACGTTTCAATAAGATCGCCTCTCATTCTTCTGAACTCCAATGAGTAGAGTCCCAATCTACTCAACCTCTCCTCATATGTCTGCCCCCTCATCCCCGGGATTAACCGAGTGAACCTTCTTTGTACTGCCTCGAGAGCAAGTATGTCTTTTCTTAAGTATGGACACCAAAACTGTATGCAGTATTCCAGGTGGGGTCTCACCAATACCTTATATAACTGCAACTATATTCTATCATGTTATGGTCGCTCTTCCCTAAGGGACCCCGCACAACAAGATTGTTAATTAATCCTTTCTCATTGCACAATACCCAGTCTAGGATCGCCTGTTCTCTAGTTGGTTCCTCAACGTATTGGTCTAGAAAACCATCACGTACACACTCCAGGAATTCCACCCCCACAGTATTATTCCAATTTGGTTTGACCAACCTATATATATATTAAAGTCACCCATGATTATAGTTGTACCCTGCTTGCATGTGTCTCTAATTTCCTGTTTAATGCCCTCCCCTACATCTTCACTACTGTTTGGGGGCCTATGGATAAACCCCACTAACGTTTTTTGCCCCTTGGTGTTTCTTAGCTCCACGCATACAGAATCCACATCGTGATTTTCCGAGCCAATATCCTTCCTCACTATTGCATTGATTTCCTCCTTTACTAACAACACTACCCCACCTCCCTTCCCTTTTTGCCTGTCCTTCCTAAATATTGAATACCCATGGATGTTCAGTTCCCATCCTTGGTCAACCTGCAGCCATGTCTCTGTAATCGCAACTATATCACAATCGTTAATATCTATCTGTGCTGTTAATTGATCTACCTTATTGCGAATGTGCCGTGCATTTAGACACAATGCCTTTAGACACGTCCTTTTAAGATTGACAGTCATCTTAGTATTATTTTGCACGATGGCCCTATTTGTTTTTCGCCCTTGTTTTCTCTGCCTTCCACTATTGCTTCTTCCCTTTCTGTCTTTTGATTCTATCCTTGTTTCCCCTCCTCTGACTCCCTGCTCACTAACAGATTGGATAGTATAGTGGGCTATGCCACTTACCGTGCCACTCGGGAAGATTTCCTGCCTAGGATGCAATTTGTGACTTTAATATGGGCTGTTTCAGTCATGTGGCAGAGGCAGAAACCTGATTGGAGGGGTTCAAACATGGAGTTGTAGGAAAGATGGGCATGGATTTGGGAGGCGACAACACGTTCAAGGACTTTGGAGAGGAAAGGGAGGTTGGAGATGGGGGCCATAGTTTGCAAGGACTCAGGACAATTAGAAAATCATAATATGATTAAGCAGAGTCAACATGGTTTTATGAAAGGGAAATCATGTTTGACAAACCTATTAGGGTTTCTTGAGGATGTAACTAGCAGGGTAGATAAAGGGGAACCAGTGGATGTTGTGGATTTTCAAAAGGCATTCAATAAGGTGCCACATAAAAGATTGTTACACAAGGTAAGGGCTCATGGGGTTGGGGGTAACATATCAGCATGGATCGAGGATTGGTTAATAAATAGAAAACAGAGAGTAGGGATAAACCGGTCATTTTCAGGTTGGCAGGCTGTAACTACTAAGGTGCCGCAAGGATCGGTGCTTGGGCCTCGGCTATTTACAATCTACATTAATGACTTAGATGAAGGGACCGAGTGTAATGTATCCAAGTTTGCAGATGATACAAAGCTTGTTGGGAAAGTAAACTGTGAGAAGGACACAATGGCCCCGATATTACCAGGGAGGCAGGTTGGCAGCGGGGGGAACGACTGGGCGCGTGGGTAACCTGCCCAGAAAAATCAATGGGTTCCCCACGCGATCACGGGTAAATTGAAGTCACTTACCTTGGCTTCCGGGTTTCCCGTTGGAAACCTGCGCAGCGGGCGGACTGTGCACCCACATCACAGGCTGTCAGCTGGAGGAGCCCTATTTAAAGGGGCAGTCCTCCAATGCTGCTCCTGCAGCAAACAACCAAAAGAGCAGCATGGAGCAGCCCAGAGGAATGGCTGCTCCCAGATTTAATGATGCCTCACTCCAGGTGAGTGAGGAGGAGGAGAGAGATATTCTACCTGGCGGATGGGAGGACGTGGCCTGCCTCTGCCACCAAGAAGGCGTGGCTCGAGGTGGCAGAGGAGGTCAGCAGCAGCAGCAATGTCTCCCGCAGTTGGATCCAGTGCAGGAAGCACTTCAATGACCTAACTAGGTCAGCCAAAGTGAGTACACTTACTCATTCTCCTACACTCCATCTTCCACATCACCGCCCCCACCCCACAACTCCTTCTGCTCTGCCAACGCTACTCTATCACATCACTCCGCACACCCACTCAAACCTTATCCTCAACTTACCTGCACTTACTCACCTCACCAGTACTCATCCCACCACTACCACTCAACCCAATCTGCATCCAATGTCATGGGACTGTCTCATACTCACCCTCTGATGCATCTCTTTCACAGTCAGCTTCACCCAAACCAATGCGTTCAGTGGTTGGCCACGTCACCATCCCTCACTCACGCCTCTCTACTTTCTCCCCTTATAGGAGAAGAGAGCCCAAATGCATGGGAGAGGGCGAAGACCGGAGGGGGCTGCAACATCAGGTCGTCCTCATGGATGCGGAGCAGGAGGCTCTTGAACTGAGCCGCATCCTCGAGTGCCTGTCCATCGGGGATGCCGGGACTGCCACCCGACAAACGGCTGGTGACAGAACTTTAACATTCAGCACTCACAATGGTAATTGATGTTAACATGCCTTGCCATCTTCAGCACCTCAACATCTGTCATCATGCTTAATATTGCCTTTTGTTCTCTTACAGGGCCTTCAGCGACCGCCGTGACGATGGACCACAATTCCTCAGAGGACCTGCCGGTCTCTGAGGGGGCTCCATCACATCTGAACGAGCCATCCACCAGTGCAGATACACACACCTCGGTGGGTCCCCATTGTCACTTAGTTGGGGTTGCACATGGTGAGTCACCACACACATGTGAGCACGAGCAGACACTGGTGGCAGGGGCAGCTGTGGAGAGTCCGCCTCAGTGGGAGCACTCTTCTCCAGGATCTGCTCAGCTGGACACAGATGCTGAACCCTGGGGACCGTCCACGTAAAAGAGAATGATCGAGGGGCAGCAGCACATTTGCGAGGTGCTGGAACAGGTGCCACGCGCACTCTCCATAATCGCGCAGAGGATGGAGGAGTCCAACTCCTGCATGAGTGGAATGGTGGCACAGGTACAGGAGGGAATCTCTGAGATACTGTCAGAGGGACGTGAGGGCATCTCTGTGATAGCGTCACGGGTAAGTGCGGGAATGTCTGCGATGGAGGAAAGGCCAGCTTCCATCGAGCTTCAAGCACGGCTCAACAATGAGGCCACTGAGGCCCTGACAACAGCCATTTGTACTCAGGGTGAGCAACTTTCTGCCACCTTAGACAGGCAGGCAGATACACTAGCACTGGCCTTACAAGGCTTCACACATGTCCTCCAAACTGTCATCCAACAGAGTGGTAGGAGTGATGTGGGCCTGACCCAGGAGAGGGATGATGGCAAAAGTGGACAGGGAAGTGGGACGCCACTCAAAGCACTCCCACATCACACCCGTTGCCCCCCTCTCAACCAGTACCCACAATGCTACCTCCTCTCCAGGTGGTCGAGTCTGCCCCTGCACAGGTGCAGGTGGAGTAGTCTTTGGAGGGGCCCTCACGGGCACCGAAACCCAGAGGGTGTCGGCCCAAAGCATCTAATCGGTCAGGGCATGAACAAGAGCAACCTGCCACTACCTCTGCTACAGCCACAGGGGAAGCACCACGTAGGAGTAGTAGGAAGCGTAAGGCAAAGCTTTTGTGAGCACTAAGGAGATGCACAAAGGTGTTTGATGCTTTGTCAAATTCTTTATTTATATTTGATTTTTTTTCCACTCACAATAAATCTTATTTTTATCACCACTGCTGCCACGTCTTGCCCATTCTTGACTGGCTTATAATAAGTCCCTTTCATGAGGTTCACCATGAACACCCACACTTGATGCCACCCATTGGGTCACTCTAAAGTGGGTGTAGGTGTAGTTGCACAACTATTTATGCAGGGGTGGGGAGGGGGCTGGTGTGGCCGCTCCTCTGTCCAGGTGGTGAGGACTGAACTCTTCACACTGTCTGATGTTAGGAGAACCGTTCACATATCAGTGACTCCCTGGCCTCGCGAGCAGTCAGGTGATCCGCTGTTCTGCCCATGGGTTGCTCCTCCTCCTCCTCCTCCTCCTCCTCCTCAATATGGGTGGCAGATGTGGATGGGGCCTCCTCCAGCGGCACCCCTCTCTGTTGTGCCTTGTTGTGCAGGGCACAACAGACTACTATAATGCGTCCCACTCTGTCTGGCGCGTATTGAAGCGCTCCCCCAGAACGATCAAGGCACCTGAAGCACATCTTGAGCAGCCCTATAGCATGCTCAATTGTATACCTGGTAGCAATGTGGCTGTTGTTATATCAATGCTGTTGATCGGTGATGGGTTTCCTCAGAGGTGTCATCAGCCACGTGTGCAGGGGGTATCCCTTGTCTCTTGCAGGTGTTGGGTGCGTGAAAGAGGGGCGGGATGTTGGATTCCCAGAGGATGAAGGAATCGTGGCAGCTGCCAGGGTATCTGGCGCACACGTGAAAGAATCTCTTGCGGTGGTCATAGATAAGCTGAGTGTTGATGGATTGATAGCCCTTCCTGTTGTTGTACAGTCCTGGCTCGTGTGGAGGTGCTCGTATTGCTATATGGGTGCAATCCATTATACCCTGCACCCATGGGAAGCCAGCCACAGAGTGGAATCTGACTGCTCTCTCTGTCTGGCTGAGGTCATCCATGGTGCGAGGCCCTGCAAAACAAGCCGTCGGTGACCTGCCTTAAGCACTTGTGTGCAGACGACTAAGAGACCCTGGCGATATCCCTGGTGGCACCCTGGAATGATCCGGAGGCGAAGAAGTTGAGGGCAATGGTACTTTGACAGCGACAGGTAAGAAAATGCTGCTCGGGCCAGCCGGGAGCAGCTCGGCATGAAGGATGATGCAGATGTCCGCGACTACCTGGCGACTGAGTCTGAGCCTCCGTATGCACTGCTCCTCAGAGAGGTCCAGGAAGCTGAGCCTCGGTCTGTAAACCCTGTGGCGAGGGTAGTGCCTCCTGCGATGCCGCTCTCTCTGTTGTTGCCCTCTGTGCTGTTGTGCAGGTGCCTGTGGTGCAGCACTGTGTTGTTGAGCTCCACGTGGCGGAGGTGGACAGTGTGCCTGGTGAGGCTGGTGATGTTGTTCGTCCTCAGATGAAGTGATGAATGCAGCTATGGCTCCCCTCCCATCCTGACGGTGTGAGTTTGAGGGGGTCCACAAAGTAGGTAAATGTGTTTGCACAGCAGAGTTTAGGGTATAAATTAATAATTTTGAGTGGAAGGACAATGGTGTTGCAGCCAAAACTTTGTCTGAAGTGACAGAGTGCCCTGCTGCAAAAAAATAAGTTTTACCCCCACCTGTCAAAGAATCCTTTGCATCTCCCACTGGCTGCTGGCTGAAACACGTCTGCTTCAACATGGAGTGTTTCCCACAGCACGGGAAACAGGCTGAGGATACTTGAAAATTGCACCTCTGCCAAAATCTCCTGTCAATGAGGTTTGTCAAGGACCTCAACTATCTAAATAAGTCTGTGAATTGTCATCCCGCCGGCTTTAATTGCCGGTGGGAGTCCCGCATGCGGGAGCTGCGTTCGCACCTGAACACGTCATTGGGGATCCCGGAAGTGGGCGGGTTTTAGCCAGGCTCTGGACCCACTCCGGGATTCCCCCATTTTACGAGCCCCTCCGCCCCCAACGCACCCACTCGGCCATCCGAAAATCGGCCCCATCGAGTCTGCAAAGGGATATAGACAGGTTCAGTGAGTGGGCGAGAAGGTGGCAGATGGAGTATAATGTGGGGAAATGTGAGGTTATTCGCTTTGGTAGGAAGAATAGAAAAACAGAATATCTTTAAATGGTGAAAAACTATTAAATGTTGGTGTTCAGAGAGACTTGGGTGTCCTCGTATAAGAAACACAAAAAGTTAGTATGCAGGTACAGCAAGCAATTAGGAAAGCGAATGGAATGTTGGCCTTTATTGCAAGAGGGTTGGAGTACAAGAGTAAGGAAGTCTTACTACAATTGTACAGGGCTTTGGTGAAACCTCACCTGGAGTTCTGTGGACAGTTTTGGTCTCCTTATCTAAGGAATGATATACTTGCCTTAGAGGCGGTGCAACAAAGGTTCACTAGATTAATTCCTGGGATGAGAGGGTTGTCCACTGAGGTGAGGTTGAGTAGAATGGGCCTATACTCTCTGGAGTTTAGAAGAATAAGAGGTGATCTCATTGAAACATATAATATTATGAGGGGGCTTGGCAGGGTAGATACTGAGAGGTTGTTTCCCATGGCTAGAGAGTCTAGAACTAAGGGGCATAGTCGCAGGATAAGGGGTCAGCCATTTAAGACTGAGATGAGGAGAAATTTCTTCACTCAGAGGGTTGTTAATCTTTTCAATTCTCTACGCCGGAGGGCTGTGGATGCTGGGTTGTTGAATATATTCAAGACTGAGACAGACAGATTTCTGGACCTAGGGGAATCAAGGGATATGGGGATCGGGCAAGAAAGTGGATTCGAGGTCGAAGATCAGCCATGATCAGATTGAATGTGGAGCAGCCTCCAGGGGCCATGTGGCCTACTCTTGCTCCTATTTTTGATGTTAAGGACAGAGGGGTCAAAAGTGGGTTTTTTGAGGAGGGGGATGATGATGGCAGATTTGAAGGGGAGGGGGACAGTACCTGAGGAGAGGGAAACATTAACAGTATCAGCAAACATGGGGGCCAGGAAGGGAAGTTGGGTGGTCAGCAGTTTGGTGGGAATAGGGTCGAAGTCGAGGGAGAAGGAGGTGGGTCTTATGAACAAGATGAACTCGGAGAGGGCATGAGGGGAGGCAGGAGAGAAACTAGAGAAAGATGCAAGTTCAAGGCTAGGGCAGGCGGGAACCTTAGGGGAAATTTGGCTTGGTGGGCTAGGGGAAGGCAGAGGCAACTGAACAGATGGTCTCAATCTTAGTGACAAATAAGTCAATGAGCTCCTTGCACTTGTTTTTGGAGGTGAGGGTGAAGGAGGCAGGGGAGAAGGATTTAAGAAGATGGTTTGTAGTGGAGGAGAAGCCAGGGTTTTTTTTTGAATTCCAGGATGACCCTGGAATAGTGACAGAGGAGAGCAGAACCCAATAGTGCTTTATGTGGTCCAATCAGATCTGGCGATGAACGGCTAAACCAGTTGTCCACCATAAACATTCAAGTCTGCGTCCCTTGGCCTTAAGAGATTGGATATGAGGGCCGTACCAGGAGGAATGACCATGGTGAGAGATGGTAATGGTTTTAATTGGAACAAGGGCATCAAAGGTGGAGGTGAGGGTGTGATTGAGCAGATCGGTAGCTGCAGAAATGTCGTAGTGAATGGAGGGCTAAAGGCTAAACAAAGCTTAGAGGACTATGGAACATAACAATGTGTAGGACCAGCTAAGATACATTGTGATCAATCTAGTCAGTCAAACTATACTCTACTTCTTAAAATGCTCAGTTGCTTCCTTCACCTCACACTATCCACCTTCACTGTCTCCCTGGGCAGTCAGTTTCACACAAGCTCACAGTGATGTTACACACAACACATGTTCCTAAATGCCTGATATACATACCTTAAAAAAGGGGGTACAGTAGTGTAATGGTTATGTTACTGGACTAGTAATCTAGATGCCTATACTAATAATCCAGAGAATGTGTAATTCAAAGCCCACCATGGCAGTTTGAGAATTTGATTCAGTTTTAAAAAATTTTGAAATTAAAAGAGCTGATATCAGTAAAAGTGACCATGAAGCTGTCGGAATGTTGTAAGGAAACCTTACCTGGTCTGGCCTATCTGTGATTCCAGTCCCACACCAATGTGGTTGACCCTTAACTACCCTCTGAAGTGGCCTAACAAGCCACTCAGTTGTATCAAACCACTATAGCAGTTTAAGAAGGCCCAGCTCCATCTTCTCAGGACAACCAAGGATACGCAATAAATGCCAGCCTTGTTAGTGATGCCCACATCCTGAGAATGAACGAAAAAAAGACCTAAATCGCCAGCAAAAATAGTTTTAATCCTTGGGGAGATGTGTATGATTCTATCCAATAGGATTCACAACATTTCTGCGGCATTTCTGTTTTGCAGTCTAAAGCTTTCCCATTCAAAGTAAAACATTCTTGGAAAATAAGCTTGAGATCTATTGTATAAAACTTGCTATTTGGTCTCTATGTTCTGCACATGCGTCATGCATGCGGTTGTAAGATTAGCCAGTAATGTTTCTAAATTATGGCTTTTAATGTAGCGATTATGTACAACGCACTATTAGAAAAGTGCAACAGTGTTAACTGGAGAGACCGATGTGGTTCCCTGCATGTACTCTGCAAATAAATTCCATCTTCCTTCTTAACATAATTACTCTCATTTACCGCAAAAATGATTGACCTTTCCATTCCTGCTGAACGCCAGCTCACAAGATTGGCTGTCTACCATTTACCTGGACGCATGGAGATGTCTGCTCTATTTTACTGTGATAATCCCTGCAATCATGTTCCTGCTGATCATAATGATTAGGCCTCGGTTGTATTTGTGACGGCTTGTTACGACTTCTGCTTTTCCATTTCTTGGGAGCGTACAACTGCTGCTTCTGATTACTTTAAAAGGCCATTCAAACAGCATTTCTTTCATGTGTGACCTGATCACATTTTTGGTTTGCTAAAATCCTACAGAAACAGTAAAGTTGTTCATTTTCTAACTTGTTCTTTTTTTTTGGCTTTTTGAGATATCCAGGCACGTTGGCAATATTGAAAGGGATCAAATAAAAAATATATTCTTCAACATCTTCAAACAAGTCTGCAGAATGACCCTGATAACATGATAACAAACATAAGTGGTTGCAACATTTTATGTGCATACAACTATCAGGAAAGACTGAACAGGCTGGGGCCCTTCTCTAGAAAAAAGACTGAGAGGTGACGTGAGAGAGGTCTTTAAAATTATGAAAGAGTTGGATAGGGTAAACATAGAGAAGATGTTTCTACTTGTGGGGGAGTCTAAAACTAGGGACCATAAATATAAGGTAATCACTAATAAATCCAATAAGGAATTCAGGAGAAACTTCTTTACCCAAAGAATGTGGAACTTGCTACCACATGGAGTAATTGAGGTGAATAGCATAGATGCATTTAAGGGGAAGCTAGATAAGTACATGAGGAAGAAAGGAATAGTATTCTGTGTTGATGGGGTGAGATGAAGTAAATAGAGTGGGAGGAGGCTCCTATGGAGCATAAACACCGGCATTGACTGGTTGGGCCAAATGACCTGTTTCTGTATGATAAATTCTATGTAGATTTGATACTTGTTTATAAGATCATGGTGCTGAA
Organism: Heptranchias perlo; assembly: GCF_035084215.1. NCBI lineage: Eukaryota > Metazoa > Chordata > Chondrichthyes > Hexanchiformes > Hexanchidae > Heptranchias > Heptranchias perlo. Next base: position 65,016,122 of record NC_090334.1, read on the forward strand.
AAGTTGCCTGAAAAACTGAACTGAATTAAAGGGAAATATATTTATTTTAGTGAAGGTGGAATGCCAATGCTAAACTAGTGTAGTGTGAATCTGAAGTTAAGGTGCAACCTGAGGAGGACTCCACTTCATTAATGTTTGTTTCTTTTGTAGAAATCTACCAAAACCAAATTGCAATCAGTTCAGACATGAAAGAAATATCATTTGTAACCCCAGCTCAAGTGGCCTTCTAAAAGTGAAACAAATGAAATACTTGCTTTAGAAGGAATATCATCCCAAGAAATGGAAAGCAGAAGTCGTAACTAAGCAACACAAATACTAACCAGATGTAATTAATGGGCCGGAACTTGCTCCGACTGGCGAGGCCAGGCTGTCTGCACATCCTGCTGACAAACACTACGAAAAATCTTACCTCGTGGTCTCCAATGTTCCACTTACTCCCTTTCCAATTTTTTTTAAGTTCAGCGCTGTGATTTCAGCACAGGTTCATTCGGAATCGATACAGACTGTGGGAATGGAAGCCACGCCCACAGAATCTGTCAAGAGGAGAAGTCACGCCCACAAGCTGGCAACTAGAAATCATTCCTTCACATTTAACTTCTGTATGTTAGTTTAAATAAAAATTTAACATATCTTATAATAAGCCAAGCAAATGATTTAATGTAATGAAACTTACAGAAGTTAAAAGAAAAAGTTATACATTTTAATTTTTTAATAATGATCAAAAATATTAAAATAAAAGTAATATGACATTCCATATTTTTAAAATTTAATTGTTTCACAGTCATTAACAGTCATCGCGCTTTTAAAAAGTAGTATAGGGCTGCTATTTTCTTGCGTACCTTTTGGTGGTGTAAGTATCTTCGTTCCAGCTGGGCAGATGGGTAAGTCTACGAATGTTTAATGATTGTAGTGCAGGTGGCCCTTTAATTCGGGCCCGTCAAATCAATGGGAGCAAGTTTGAGATTTCCTGGTTTTAGTGCGCATGTGCGTAATCGCGAATTTGCTCCCTGACTTCGTCAGCGGAGAGAGAGTTCGCCACTGATGTTCAGCCATCCTCGGATGAGCAATCTATGCCCCATTATGAGGAGCAGGAATCAGGATTGTAGCGATTTTCCCTGTAAAATTGACTTTGGATTTGGACTGCATCTACACAATAACTGCAGCAATGGTGCAAAATGTGACCTTGGAGTGGAAACTAATATTTTGAAGTTGCTAACAGAAGAAATTAACATTTTGGCTGCAGCAGAATCATATTAAATGCTAATCTGATTTGAGTGCCATATCTGTTAGGAGACAAGGCAACAGAGTTTATTTGTAACTGTTCTGTTATTTAACCATCATAGAATCATAGAATCATAGAAGTTACAACATGGAAACAGGCCCTTCGGCCCAACATGTCCATGTCGCCCAGTTTATACCACTAAGCTAGTCCCAATTTCCTGCACTTGGCCCATATCCCTCTATACCCATTTTACCCATGTAACTGTCCAAATGCTTTTTAAAAGACAAAATTGTACCCGCCTCTACTACTGCCTCTGGCAGCTCATTCCAGACACTCACCACCTTTTGAGTGAAAAAATTGCCCCTCTGGACCCTTTTGTATCTCTCCCCTCTCACCTTAAATCTATGCCCCCTCGTTATAGACTCCCCTACCTTTGGGAAAAGATTTTGACTATCTACCTTATCTATGCCCCTCATTATTTTATAGACTTCTATAAGATCACCCCTTAACCTCCTACTCTCCAGGGAAAAAAGTCCCAGTCTGTCTAACCTCTCCCTATAAGTCAAACCATCAAGTCCCGGTAGCATCCTAGTAAATCTTTTCTGCACTCTTTCTAGTTTAATAATATCCTTTCTATAATAGGGTGACCAGAACTGTACACAGTACTCCAAGTGTGGCCACACCAATGCCCTGTACAACTTCAACAAGACATCCCAACTCCTGCATTCAATGTTCTGACCAATGAAACCAAGCATGCTGAATGCCTTCTTCACCACCCTATCCACCTGTGACTCCACTTTCAAGGAGCAATGAACCTGTACTCCGAGATCTCTTTGTTCTATAACTCTCCCCAACGCCCTACCATTAACGGAGTAGGTCCTGGCCCGATTCGATCTACCAAAATGCATCACCTCACATTTATCTAAATTAAACTCCATCTGCCATTCATCAGCCCACTGGCCCAATTTATCAAGATCCCGTTGCAATCCTAGATAACCTTCTTCACTGTCCACAATGCCACCAATCTTGGTGTCATCTGCAAACTTACTAACCATGCCTCCTAAATTCTCATCCAAGTCATTAATATAAATAACAAATAACAGTGGACCCAGCACCGATCCCTGAGGCACACCGCTGGACACAGGCATCCAGTTTGAAAAACAACCCTCTACAACCACCCTCTGTCGTCAAGCCAATTTTGTATCCAATTGGCTACCTCACCTTGGATCCCATGAGATTTAACCTTATGCAACAACCTACCATGCGGTACCTTGTCAAAGGCTTTGCTGAAGTCCATGTAGACCACGTCCACTGCACAGCCCTCATCTATCTTCTTGGTTACCCCTTCAAAAAACTCAATCAAATTCGTGAGACATGATTTTCCTCTCACAAAACCATGCTGACTGTTCCTAATTAGTCCCTGCCTCTCCAAATGCCTGTAGATCCTGTCCCTCAGAATACCCTCTAACAACTTACCCACTACAGATGTCAGGCTCACCGGTCTGTAGTTCCCAGGCTTTTCCCTGCCGCCCTTCTTAAACAAAGGCACAACATTTGCTACCCTCCAATCTTCAGGCACCTCACCTGTAGCGGTGGATGATTGAAATATCTCTGCTAGGGGACCCGCAATTTCCTCCCTAACCTCCCATAACGTCCTGGGATACATTTCATCAGGTCCCGGAGATTTATCTACCTTGATGCGCGTTAAGACTTCCAGCACCTCCCTCTCTGTAATATGTACACTCCTCAAGACATCACTATTTATTTCCCCAAGTTCCCTAACATCCATGCCTTTCTCAACCGTAAATACCGATGCGAAATATTCATTCAGGATCTCACCCATCTCTTGTGGTTCCGCACATAGATGACCTTGTTGATCCTTAAGAGGCCCTACTCTCTCCCTAGTTACTCTTTTGCCCTATATGTATTTGTAGAAGCTCTTTGGATTCTCCTTTGCCTTATCTGCCAAAGCAATCTCATGTCCCCTTTTTGCCCTCCTGATTTCTCTCTTAACTCTACTTCGGCAATCTCTATACTCTTCAAGGGATCCACTTGATCCCAGCTGCCTATGCATGTCATATGCCTCCTTCTTCTTTCTGACTAGGGCCTCAGTCTCCCGAGTCATCCAAGGTTCCCTACTTCTACCAGCCTTGCCCTTCACTTTATAAGGAATGTGCTTACCCTGAACCCTGGTTAACACACTTTTGAACCAGGCCTCAGTCTCCCGAGTCATCCAAGGTTCCCTACTTCTACCAGCCTTGCCCTTCACTTTATAAGGAATGTGCTTACCCTGAACCCTGGTTAACACACTTTTGAACCAGGCCTCAGTCTCCCGAGTCATCCAAGGTTCCCTACTTCTACCAGCCTTGCCCTTCACTTTATAAGGAATGTGCTTACCCTGAACCCTGGTTAACACACTTTTGAACCATCGATGACTTGTACATACAGAGTTGCTTTCTACCTTGAAACAACAATATTCCTAAATTGGTTATAAAGACTGACCTTTATTGTCTTCCATGCTGCAAAAATGCAATGACCAAAACAAACAAAGACATGTGTTATGTGAACTCCAACCAAAAAGACTCGATTAATGGGCTGAACAATGAGCAACCCCCACCCAACCCTCTAACAACTGTAACATCAGGAAGTATAGACCTGTTGAGTGATAGCATCTTGAAGCTCTAAACTGCTCTGTTTTAATATTGCAAAGGGTAATTATTTGTGCAGCATCCACTCAAACTCATTGTGAGACAAAATATATAAAAGATTGAAAGCTGTATAATCGTATCTGTAAAAAGTTAAGCATTTAAGCATGATACAGTGTAGCTGTTTGACTCATAGTACAGCAGAGGCATAGTGTACAGGTGTGTTGCCCGCTACTATTTTATTCATTAAAGTTACTGGTGAGACTGATACACTCTTCACAATATAGTGTCAGCTTGGCTCAATTGGTAGAATTAGGCCGAAAAGCCATGGGTCTAGACTGACACTCCATTGCGGTATGTAGGGAATGCTGCTTTATTGGAAGTGCTGTCTTTCAATGGGATATTAAATAAGATATTATCTGCCTGTTTAGGTTGACGTTATAAATTTTATGGCACTATGCAAAGAAGAGCAGGGAGATTTTGCAGTGTTCTGGCCAATATTCCTCTTTCAATCGATGACACCCAAAAAAACAGATTCAACTGACTAATCATCTCATTGCTGGTTGTGGGATATTGCTGGTACAAAATGGGAGCTGCACTTGCCTCCATAACAAACATCAATGCATCCCGAATCAGGATCCATATTTTGATGATGTAACAAGGTACTTCATAAACTCAAATCATTTTTTTTCTTTACTAATATCACAAAATATAGATTATTTACAAACGGCATTCATTATTGCATTTGGGGAAAATATGCAGATGTACATTCTAGATAACCACATTCTGGAGATCAACATCTCTCTTGTGTCTTTCTTTTCTGATCACCCTATGCTTTGATATTCCCTGATATTAATCCATTAAAAGCTGCATAAAATACCCAGCCATTTCAAGATAGGTCTTTAAAAACAGGTTCAGTATATCCCCTGAGGTGGTTGCATACCCTCCACCTCCTGCCAGACGAATAATCCTGACTTGACTGCAAACCAAACTATGTTTCGACACTGTAATCAGAATGCCAGACCATCCAGTCTGGCAGTGTCCAATAGCGTACTTACTCAACTCTGCAGGACAGCTACCTCAGCCTAGTTTAAGACTCCAGATCTGAACAATCATCACTGTCCGGGCTATCAAAGCAACACAACGATATTTTCAGTGCTCGGGTTCATTTTGTGAGCTATTATTTTCTGAAAGATGTTTGTGATAAACGTTTTCATAATGGTTTTGCAAAAAAAAAATCACTGGAAACGATGGTGTGCTGACAAGATTCCTGTGCAATGTCAATGTAAAAAAATAAGTTTGTGAGGTTTTTGTCTAAGGTGGCAATAAGGTATTGATTTTTTAAAGGAACTCTGATACATGTTGCTTACTGAAGACAGGCCTGTGACAGATTGCTTTCTCAGTATATTTCTGTGACAGCCTAATTTCTGAGGGGAGAATTATTTCTATGGTGATAACTCCGGCTGATCATTTGCTTCACCAGTGATGTACAGGTTGCTGTAGAAATGTCCATGGCTGACATGTTCCATTGCTACAATAAAAACAGAAAATGCTGGAAATACTCAGCAGGTCAGGTAACATCTGTGGAGAGAGAAACTGAGTTAACGTTTCAGGTTGATGATCTTTCGTCAGAACTGGAAGAAGTTAAAGATTTAACAGTTTTTAAGCAAGTACAGAGCCAGGGAAAGGGGGAGGGGGTGAAAGGGAGGAGAGGAAAGAACAAAAGGGAAGGTCTGTGATGGGGTGGAGGGTAGGGGTGATTAAATGACAAAAGGGATGATGGCGCAAGGCAAGGCAAGGCAATGGGACAATTAATTCCATTGCTAGGTCTTTCTTGTGGAAGGTTGCGCTCGTTAACAACAACAACTAACATTTATATAGCGCCTATATCAGGCATGATGTCCCATGGTACTTTGCAGAAAAACATCTAGTGGAACAGTCACCGAGCCATGGGAAAGTGGTTAGGAGAGTTGACTGGAGGCTGCATCGAAAAGATGGCTTTTGAGAAGGTTATTAAAGGAGGACGGAGAAGTAAAGAAGCAAAGCAGTTTAGGAGCTCCAGAGAACGTACGGCCAAAGCAACTGAAAGCTCTGCCATCACTGGTGGGGTGAAGGGAGGGAAGGATGCACAGGAGGTCAGAGTCAGAAGGTCAGAGTGCATGGGAAGGGATGTACGGTTGGAGGAGATAGCAGAGGTAGGGAGGTGTGAGGCCATAGATAGATTTGAGGAGGAAGGTAAGGATTTTAAATTGGATATGTTGGGTATCAAAGAGCCAGTGTAGGTCAGGGAAGATGGGGATAATGAGCGACCAGGACATAGTACAGGACAGGATGCAGGCAGCTGCAGTTTGGATAAGTTGAAGTTTGTGTATTTGGACGATGGAAGGCTACTGTTGGAACAACTGAGTCTGGAGGTGACAAAATCGTGGATATGGGTTTCAGTGGTGGGTGCTGAGGTAGGGACAGAGCAGGCAAAGTTGTGGAGATGGAAGGGCACATGAGGTATGAAGTTCAGCTCAAGATTAAACATAACTCTAGGTTGTGCATAGTTTTATTTTGCCTGAGTGACTGACCTGGGAGGGGAATTGCATTAATGTTAAGGAAGCAGAGTTCACACCAAGCACCAAAAATGATGGCTTTGGTCTTCAATTCTGACTTATCCAAGATTTTATGTTGGATTAGTTGTGTCTGACACCACAAAAGTGGTGGTGATATAGAGAGAAGTGATGGAGAGGTGGAACTGGCTGTCATCAGCATTCATGGGGAGCTGACCCAAGCCTGTAGATATAGTGGCCAAGAGGCAACAAATTTACATTATATCAAAATTGGCATGTCCTGTTGTTCTGTCTATGACAATTAAAGGTAATTCTCCTAATAAGGTTTTCCAATGATATTAGGATATTCCAAAGCTAATAGGATTTTCTTAATGTTATAAGATATTTTATGATGCTCTGTGAATGATGCAGTTGCAGACTTTGGGCACCGGATGGCAGTTCAGATTTTTTTTAAAACCTATTGCTTGCTTGACTCTCTCTGCCATGTTTTCTCCTGTGTCAGGTAAAAATTGAGAGCTATTTTACATTTTAGTGGCCTCAAAATTAAAAACATAATCTGCTGTCTTCATTGTTTTCCTTCCAGGATATATAATCTTTTAATCACAAAGCAAAAAGCAAAATACTGCAGATGCTGGAAATCTGAAATAAAAACAGAAAATGCTGGAAATACTCAGCAGGTCTGTGGAGAGAGAAACAGAGTTAACATTTCAGGTCGATGTCCTTTCATCCACTTTTTATCACTTCCGGCAGGATCACTTTTCCACTGTGATAATTAAAATGTCAATGTTAAAGCCTTGCTCAGGCTCTTTCTGAGGTAATGTACTAATGTCCAAAACATGAATTTTGCTTGCCATCTCAATTTTTAAACTTTCAGTCTTTCGGATGAGCTGTTAAATTAAGGCCCCGTCTGCCCTCTCAGGTGGGCATAAAAGATCCCATGGCACTATTTCGAAGAAGACCAGGGAAGTTCTCCCAGTGTCCTGGCCAAACCCTCAACCAACACCACTAAAACAGATTATCTGGTCATTATCACATTGCTGTTTGTGGCACCTTGCTGTATGGAAATTAACTGCCCATTTCTTACTTTACAACAGTCACTACACTTCAAAAATACTTAATTGGCTGTAAAGCGCTTTGGGACATCCTAAGGTCATGAAAGGCGCTATATAAATGCAAGTTCTTTCCATCTTTAACTCTCTGTGTTCCCTTTATTTTGCTCGGCAAATTATGTTTAATTCAATTTTTTTCTCATCCATCAAGCATGCTCTCCTTCTCCCGCTCTGCTGTGCATGAGTCCGACATCGGCCTCACTTACGTCCATTCCTGCTGGCTCCAACACCAGTGGAAATACGAGAACTTCTCCACCATTTTTACACAGCCTTCAGGTGAAGCGAGGTTAGAAAGCAGGGGATAATTGGATCAGAGCGTGCAGAAATAATTCCGTCCCCATTTTTAAGTGATACATTATTAAATATTTTCCTATAATACTTTGATTTATATATTAACATTTAAAGCTAAATTGCAAAAACTTAGAGCAATTTGGACAGCAGAGTAGAGTTGGTTGGATTGTAAGAGTTTCACTAGAGCATACATGAGGGAGAAGGGAATGGAGGGCTACGATGGCAGGGTGGGAAGAGTGGGAGAAGGCTCCTGTGGAGTGTACACTGGCATGGGCCAGTTGGGCTGAATGGCCTGTTTCTATGCTATGAATTCTGTGTAATTCTATGTAATACAGGCTGAGGAGCTGAGGGACGCAAAATTGAAGTGTTATAATACACCATTGGTGGGAGGACGTAGTTACAGTGTGGCAAGTTTATATAGGCAGTTTCCAATATAACTGTGGACATAGGAACTTATAATGGAAAAAGTTGATAGGAAGTGAGTGCAAATGTAATATTTATAATAAATTATCATCTAAACAAAAGATGGCATTTTGATGAGATAGTAGAGCATGAGAAGGAAGCTGAAGCATTTTACACCATCCTCTAAACCCCAAGGGTATGTTTCAGATGTCAACTTGCTCTCAAAGCATTTATTTTATTTCTTTTTACTAACAGATCTCCTGCAGTTTGGAGCAGGATTGTGAGGATTAGGGGAGCCAGAGTCTGGCTATGTTTAGGGGTTGCTGGGGACTGGTAACTGAGACAGGGCAGGGTCTAGCAGTCTTGACGTGGGTCCGAGAGAACGGCCCTCAAACTGCCCTCCCAGATAATCAAACATGCCCCCCCCCACCCACCCCACAGCATAATCCTGCCTGTCAGATTCTTCCCATCATCAATTCACTGCCCCTTTTGGCCCCACAGGCACATCCACCCTCATCACTTTCTCTGTCATCAAGCGGTTGTCATTTAAGTTCCTGTCTTAAAGCACTAAGTTCCCTATCAGTGAGTTCTTTAATAAACATAATTTTTCATTAAAAAAATGACCTCATAAAATGCTCAATGGTTCCTTGTTTATACAATCACCAAGTTTTAATACAAAAAAAACCTTTAAGCCCCAAAAATGGTTCACTGGCTTTCTCAAATGATTAAGATTTTTTTTAACTGAATTTCAAACCAAAAATAAAGAGGAGAGAGGCTTATCGTGATTGCCAATAAGAGCAGCCAATCAGGAGGAACCCAATAATTCAAATTTACCTTCCTGCTAGGCTTGAATCACATGCAAAACCAACTTTTCCAAAGAGACCTATTCTCAATTTTTGAGCTTTAATTTGTAAATGTCAACAAAAGAAACCATAGGTGCTGTTTATCACAATTGTTGACTGTGCAGTAATATTGAATAGTTCATAATAGAAAAGCAGAAGTTGTTAGTATTTTAAATGTTATAATTTACTGCAAAATAAAGCTTTGAATATTCAATCTCCGTTTATTTTGAAGTTGTTTGAAAAAAGAAAAGAAAACTCATAAATCCTCCTAGGATAAGGAGATACACCTGCTTCAACTTGGAAATATTTCTGATGAATGCAGAGAAATACCGATAGCTAAACATGCTCAGAGGGCATGGGTGTGGTTGGTAGTTTCCTTCAACTGTTCTGGGGAAAAACATGCAGTCAACGCCTAGGCTTTTGAGACAGGCTGAGGCCTTGAAGTGAAAGCTTCAATAAAGATATTAAAAAGACATAAGATTATTCAATGGATACATTTCATTATATTATTTCAAAATATGCACTTTTACGCTTTTATTTTGTTCCAAATCTTATTTTGAACCGTAGAAATTTCAGTTACTGTGAAAAAAAATTGGCGAACAAAAGTTTTCTTAAAAAGTATTTTGAGTAATTTGATTAATTCACCTTTTTATTGGTAGGTTCTTCTGACTGGTTATTCAGGATTGGTTGTTTCATAAACCAAATCTTTGGCGGCTTCTCATTGACGGTTTGCTTGCCACTCTCGTCACTTTTGATTCCTGTCTGTGGTGTTAATACGGTTCTTAACCTGATTGAAACAAACAGATTAATGACTGTTAAAATAGCCCGGAGAACATAATGTCTAAATCATATTAAGCTGGAATTGGTTATGAAAACACATTTACCATACAACATTTATGTGGCTCAAGGCTTAAAAACATTTAAATTGTAAGACCCAAGACCCTTTAATTGTATTTAATTTAAGAGACAGCTAGCTGCTGGAAATACAATTAGGTTGGTATTCTGAAAGGATGAGATCTAATGTGCCAAAGGACTTTATTCATTCAAACATATCTTGTGACCTGTTAAGTCACACTTGATAAAGTTAGAATGGCTTCCTTTTGATTCGAATAAACTTGGATTTTACTGCTACTCAATATGTAGTTTCCATTTTTACGATACGTATAAGAGAAATTGGGCCAGAATTTGCTGGAGTGGGGCATCTCACGACGTTCCCTGTGAGTTGGGTTTCTTTCCTCGCCCTTCGGCTCAAAAATGTTTGCACTGCAAATTGAAGGAAGTGCAAGCTGATAATGGGATGATGAAGTCAGTGGGACATCTGGGACCTTGGTGAACGACAGGAGTTACAGTCTATCTCCTTAACCAATAAAATTTAAGGATAGACAAAGAAACAGAGGGAACAACGGTGGACGAAATAGGGTGAATTAACGTCAAATTAAGAGAAAGAGAAATAAAGAGAGGGAAAGAAAGATTGGATTAAGAGTGAGAGAAAAAAAAGTCAGAAAGGAAAAGTATGAAAAAATTTTAAAAATTAAAAATTTAGATGTTTTTAAATCTCGATGAACAATTTATTACCTGTCGGGGTGACACTCCACAGTTTCAATTGTTCCCTTTCTGGGCCTCTGATGTTGAGTGGCAGTGCAGGAACATAAATCTCGTTATTAAAAGGGCCCTTACATCGTGACATACCACCCCTAACTCTCTGCGGTGAGTTTAATTTGTTCTAACAGCGCAAATGCAGCAATTTCTTGAAACTCACGGGGAGGTTGACGGCGAGCTCTGTTTTTTGCGAGGCTAACAGCACAAATCTTCCAGCAATTTGTGGCAGTTCGCAACTCACGACATATCTCTTCCTCGCCACAAATTGCTGGGTTTTTTACACACTAATAACGGCATGCACATTAAACTCGCCGATATTTTCCCAGCAATTTCTGGGCCATTGCTTTTTTACAATTGGAAATATTGCAGGGATTCTGTTAACTTTTCAGCAACAGTTACTGTTGACTTAAGACTAAGAGAAGCAGGCGCCAGTTCTGATCATTCTTGTCGTTGCTTAGATGGGCATGTGGTCAAACACTCCTCAAGGGGAGAAGAATGTGCACGACAGGCGTGAATAAATGTGACCAGCGAGCTGCGGATGTCAAACGGAGGCTCCAAGATAGGACTCCTGCTCCTCCTGGCCTGAGAAAAATAATTTAAAACGTACCTTTCCATGGCCTCTAATGCCAGTGAAAATGGTTGGAGCGTAAATGGCGAAGAGTCGCAGACTCGAAACGTTAATTCTGCTTCTCTCTCTTTATATGGATGCTGCCTGACCTGCTCAGTGTTTGCAGCAGATTTTGTTTTTGTTTCAGAATTCCAGCATCTGCAGAATTTTGCTTTTTTTTTGCCTTTAAGAAATCTGTGCTGGCTGTCTTCGATTAATCCATGCATTTCTAAATGATCAATAATTTCTCAAATGATGGATACTCAAAGTTTGCCCGCAGTTGATGTTATAATATGCCTGAACCTGGGAATAGATTTTCAAAGGTGTAAGATCATTATAATGATTACTCATTCCAGTCATTGATAATGATATCCTGCCTAGAGCCTTAGAAAATGCATCTTTAACATTTTTGATATAGGTCATGTACAACAATTTTCCTCCTCTGGTTAGATTATATGATTATTATTGATAAGGACCAGAAATCAAACTATCAAAATATAGTCAAGCAATGTTGTGTCTTTTTGGGGGGAGGAGAACCTTATTTCCTAATTCTATTTCTTATTTTTCCGTTCTTCCTTCAGAATCTCGTTACTTGAAGCACCATTTCTCACTGAGAGTGTCCGCTACAGAACTTAATGAGTATTACAAAAATAGTCCATTTGTGATTAATTTAAAATATTGTTAAAAAGTGAAATAACTTCAGAAGTATTAACTGGGAGGGTTTTAGAATTCCATTTTAATTCAATTTTTGTTAATTATTGTTGTATAAAGCAGATGAGTTCTGAAAACACACTGTTTTATGGGCCTGTAATATTTAATAAAAAAGTTTTCTTTCAATGATTTTTAGATTTAAAAAATCATCACAGCCTGTAATGAATAATGGTTGTATCTATTCCTGTATTCACAACACAGATGCTCATTATTAGTAATTCTAGGGCATATTCTGCTGGCCCAATTTCTCAGAAACTATATTTATTTTGTGGGGCTTTCATGGTATTCAAAAAGCACTACTGAATGCAAATATATGATGAATTTAAATTATACAAGAACATTAATATGCAGTGAGACATTAACTAAAAAGAACCCATTGTTTCCATAGTCACTCTTTGTACTTTTTTTTACCTTTGCAGAATCATAAATGGTTCTTCTATTAGTGTTGTTTCTGAAGCTGCAAAAAGGAATTCTTTGCCTGCATGTAAGTTTATACCGTGAGAGGTGCAAAGATCAAAGAAGTTATCACCTGATTTCAAAACTGATATATATTGTCCAGGTTTTCATTTGTTGTAATAAAATCAAACAATTTTGCTCTGTGCAATGGAAAGATCAATTAAAACTGCCATTTGTTTGACTAGTGCGAAAGTGAAATTAGCAACCCCGTGTTTTTAAAATGGATTTCCTTGCTCCTTTTTAAAATAAAGCAGTCTTAATTAAGAAGTAAAAACAGAAAATGCTGGAAATACTCAGTAAGTCAGGCAGCATCTGTGGAGAAAGAAACAGAGTTGACGTTTCAGGTCGAAGACCTTTTGTCAAAACTAGAAGATGTTAAAGAGTTAACAGTTTTTAAGGAAGTACAGAGCCAAGGAGAGTGAGGGAGGGGAGGGGAGGGAAGGAAAGAACAAAAGGGAAGGTCTGTGGTAGGGTGGAGGGCAGGAGTGATTAAATGACAAAAGGGATGGTGGTGCAAGGAGGGTGGTAATAGAACAAGTAAAGAAACAAAAGATGGGTCTAGAGTAGTTGTGAATGGCAACAGCAGAACCATTACCAGCACCTGCTGTCCGAGAAAATAGGAGCAGTGGTTATGAAGTCATTATAATCAATATTGAGTCCGGAATGTTGTAAAGTGCCTAATCGAAAGATGAGGTGCTGTTCCTCGAGCTTCATTGGAACAGTGTAGGAGGCCGAGGATAGGGAGGTCAGAGTGGGAGTAGGACGGAGAATTAAAATGGCAAACGACCGGAAGGTCAGGGTCACGCTTGCGGACTGAGTGGAGGTGTTCATCAAAGCGATCACCCAATCTGCGTTTGGTCTCCCCAGTGTAGAGGAGACCGCATCATGAGCAGTGAATACAGTATACTAAACTGAAAGAAGTACAAGTAAATCGCTGTTTAACTGGAAGGAGTGTTTGGGGCCCTGGATGGTGGGAGGGAGGAGGTGAAAGGGCAGGTGTTGCATCTCCTGCACTCGCACAGGAAGGTGCCGTGGGGAGGAAAGCGGGAGTTGGGGGTGACGGAAGAGTGGATCAGGTTGTCGCGGAGGGAACAGTCCCTGCGGAATGCTGAAAGGGGAGGGGAGGAGAAGGTGTGTTTGGTGGTGGGATCGCGTTGGAAGTGGCGGAAATGGCAAAGGATCATACGTTGAATGTGGAGGCTGATGGGGTGGAAGGTGAGGACAAGGGGGACCCTAACATGGTTCTGGGAGGGTGGAGAAGGGGTGAGGGCAGAAGTGTGGGAAATAGGATTGACATGGTCAAGGGCCCGGCCAACTACATTGGAGGGCAATCCTCGGTTGAGGAAAAGAGAAGACATGTCAGAAGCACTGGTGCGGAAGGTGGCATCATCAGAACAGATGCGGCAGAGGTGGAGAAACTGGGAGAAGGGAATAGAGTCCTCACAGAAGCGAGGCGGGAGGAAGTGTAATCAAGGTAGCTGTGGGAGTTGGTGGGCTTATAGTAGAAATTGGTTGACAGCCTTTCCCCAGAAATGGAGACAGAGAAATCGAGGAAGGGAAGGGAAGGGAAGAGTTGGAAATGGACCATATGAAGGCGAGGGAAGGGTGGAAATTGGAAGCAAGTTGATGAAATTTTCCAGTTTGGGGTGAGAGTGGGAAACGGCACCGATGCAGTCTTCAATGTACCAAAAGAAGAGGTGAGGGAGGAGACCTGAGTAGGACTGGAAGAAAGAATGTTCCACGTAGCCCACAAAAAGGCAGGCATAGCTGGGACCCATACGGGTTCTTATAATGACACCTTTTACTTGGAGGAAGTGAGTGGAGTCAAAGGAGAAATTGTTCAACGTAAGAACAAGTTCAGCCAGGCGGAGGAGGGTGGTGGTGGATGGAGACTGGTTGGGCCTCTGTTCAATGAAGAAGCGGAGGGCCCTCCACATTCAACGTATGATCCACCGCAGGCCGTCCTGGTGGGGAATGGAGGTGTAGAAGGACTGGGTGTCCATGGGGACCCTATCGCAGACCTTCCCTTTTGTTCTATCCTCCCCTCCCCTCCCTTCCCCACTTTCCTCTGCTCTGTACTTGCTTAAAAGCTGTTAACCCTTTCACGTCTTCCAGTTTTGACGAAAGGTCTTCGACCTGAAATGTTAACTCTGTTTCTTTCCCCACAGATGCTGCCTGACCTGCTGAATATTTCCAGCATTTTCTGTTTTTATCACAAAAGGTAAGGTCTCTGATAGGGTGGAGGGGAGGGGTGATTAAATGACAAAAGGGATGATACTTCAAGGCAAGGAGGGTGGTAATGTCACACCAATAACCTGCTCACCGATGCTTAGTTTGGGTTCTGCCAGGACCACTCGGCTCCAGACCTCATTACAGCCTTGGTCCAAACATGGACAAAAGAGCTGAATTCCAGAGGTGAGGTGAGAGTGACTGCTCGTGACATCAAGGCAGCATTTGACTGAGTGTGGCACCAAGGAGCCCGAGTAAAATTGAAGTCAATGGGATCAGGGGGAAAATTCTCCAGTGGCTGGAGTCATACCTAGCACAAAGGAAGATGGTAGTGATTGTTGGAGGCCAATCATCTCAGCCCCAGGACATTGCTGCAGGAGTTCCTCAGGGAAGTGTCCTAGGCCCAACCATCTTCAGCTGCTTCATCAATGACCTTCCCTCCATCATAAGGTCAGAAATGGGGATGTTTGCTGATGATTGCACAATGTTCAGTTCCATTCGCAACCCCTCGGATAGTGCAGCATTCCGTGCCCGCATGCAACAAGACCTGGACAACGTCCAGGCTTGGGCTGATAAGTGGCAAGCAACATTCGCGCCAGATAAGTGCCAGGCAATGACCATCTCCAACAAGAGAGTGTCTAACCACCTCCCCTTGTCATTCAATGGCATTACCATCTCCAACAAGAGAGTGTCTAACCACCTCCCCTTGTCATTCAATGGCATTACCATCGCCGAATCCCCCACAATCAACATCCTGGGGGTCACCATTGACCAGAAACTTAACTGGACCAGCCACGTAAATATTATGGCTACAAGAACAGGTCAGAAGTTGGGTATTCTGTGGCGAGTGACTCACCTCCTGACTCCCCAAAGCCTTTCCACCATCTACAAGGCACAAGTCAGGAGTGTGATGGAATACTCTCTACTTGCCTGGATGAGCGCAGCTCCAACAACACTCAAGATGCTCGACACCATCCAGGACAAAGCAGCCCACTTGATTGGCACCCCATCCACCACCCTAAACATTCACTCCCTTCACCACCAGTGCACAGTGGCTGCAGTGTGTACCATCCACAGAATACACTGCAGCAACTTGCCAAGGCTTCTTCAACAGCACCTCCCAAACCCGCGACCTCTATCACTTAGAAGGACAAGGGCAGCAGGCACATGGGAACAACACCACCTGCACATTCCCCTCCAAGTCACACACCATCCCGACTTGGAAATATATCGCTGTTCCTTCATCGTCGCTGGGTCAAAATCCTGGAACTCCCTTCCTAACAGCACAGCGGGAGAACCTTCACCACACGGACTGCAGCGGTTCAAGAAGGCGGCTCACCACCACCTTCTCAAGGGCAATTAGGGATGGGCAATAAATGCCTCGCCAGCGACGCCCACATCCCATGAACGAATAAAAAAAAGTAAAGAAACAAAAGATGGGTCTAGAGGAGCTTCAAATGGCAACATCATTAGGAGTTAGGATTACCGTTACATCTTTCTATTTTCTCTCCCACACCTTTTTGCTCTTTTTCCAATAATTCATGAAGGTGAAAATTGATGTTGGATTCTATAAGGCCTCAAGTATTTTGTCCAAGTGTCATTCTTAATGTGCCCAGACGATGAGTGTCACCAGGTTATCTGACTATGGTCACTTCAGAGTCATACATTTGTAAAATGTTACAGCATGGAAACAGGCCATTCGGCCCATATTTAATCTGTGCTGGTATTTTTATCCACCTGAGCCATGTAGTCTAATCCCCCTCTCCTGATCATTCTCTGCATTCTTTGATGTTCATCTTTTTCAAGCGTCTAATTCTAATTTTAAAAGTATTCATGGACTTTGCTTCAACAACAGTTTGTGGCAGAGACTCCACATTCTAACCATTCTCTTTGTAAAGATTTTTTTTCTAATTTCCTCTTTAATTCTTTTTGTGATTATCTTAATTTTGTGTCCTCCTGTTGCCGTTTCACTGACCAATGGAAACAATCTATTACCATTTGCCTTATCATAACTCTTCATAATCCTAAAATCTCTATCTGGTCATCCCCTAACCTTCTCGGGTCTGGTGAAAAGAAGCCTTTGCTTCTCAATTTTCTCTTCAGAACAGTGATATCTCATCTTTGTTGAGCTCGAACCTGACCTTTCTGACATCCCCACATGGATGGTACAGCAGGGATACCTGGATGGTGATCAGTAGAACACTAGTTGATCTTTTTCCTCCTTCTTTAGCCTAGGGATACTGCAGGCAATTGTAACCTTCCCACTGTTTCATCAACTGAGATTAGCTAACAGTACAAACCACCCTGTCCACAAGCGTGACCCTGACCTGCCGGTCGCTTGCCATTTTAATTACCCTTCCCACTCCTACTCTGACTTCTCTGTCCTCGGCCTCTTGCACTGTTCCAATGAAGCTCAACGTAAGCTCGAGGAACAGCGTCTCATCTTTCGATCAGGCACTTCACAATCTTCTGGATTGAACATTGATTTCAATGACTTCAGATCATAACCACTGCTCCCTTTTTTTCGGTCAGCAGGTGCTGGTAATGGTTCTGCTGCTGCCATTTACAGCTACTCCTGATCAATCTTTTGTTTCTTAACCTGTCCCATTACCACCCTCCTTGCCTTGCACCATCATCCCTTTTGTCATTTAATCACTCTTGCCCTCCACCCTATCACAGTCCTTCCCTTTTGTTCTTTCCTCCCCTCCCCTCCCTCCACCCCTTTCCCTGGCTCTGCACTTGCTCAAAAACTTTAACTCTTTTAACATCTTCCAGTTCTGAAGAAAAGACTTCGACCTGAAACGTTAACTCTGTTTCTTTCTCCACAGATGCTGCCTCACTTGCTGAGCTTCTCCAGCATTTTCTGTTTTTATTTCAGATTTCCAGCATCTGTAGTATTTTGCTTATGAGTACAAGCCAATGAGTGATCCTTCCTTATTTGTACCACTCAGTACCACACTGTTTAATGCAGTCTCTTGGTGAGACACCAGGGAGACCTGCTTTATTTAGGTTTTTTTTATTTCATTTGAATTTTTTTAGATTTTATTATTGAACTATTAAACAGCAAATGCTGATGACATGTTAAGAGAACTGCCAAAAGGGATTCTACTGAGCCTGTGAGGGAGCTGAATCAACAGCAGTAAATACAATCATTAAACCACTAAGTTTCAGAAATCATGCTATTTTAACTGTGTTTGTTAATTTAACTCCCTCACATTTGCAGGTATTCCAAACCAGTTCCCCCAATTATGTCATGAACATTTGAACAAAAGTATTCCAAATAAACACCAGAAATTAGGAGAAAGAATGATATTTATTTAAATTATATGTAAATGCTTTGATTTTAAGAAAATGGTGAGACTCATCTTTTAATGAATGACCAGTTTGTATTCTTAACTGCCCTTAATTTTCAGACGCTATGGGCCGAATGGCCTCTTACCATGTTTTAAGTGTCAGCCTTGGCTCAGTGGTAGCTCTCTCACTTCTGCTTTAGAAGGCCATAGATTCAAGCCCCATTCCAGAGACTCGGGTATATAATCTGGACTGACACTTCAGTGCAGTACTGAAGAAGTGCTGCACTGTTGGAGTTGCCATCTTTTGGATAAGACTGAGGACCAATCTGCCCTCTCAGGTAGATATAAAAGATCCCATGGCACTATTTGAACAAGAGCAGGAGAGTTGTCTCCTGGCCAACATTTAAGCCTCAGCCAACATCGCCAAAACAGATTGGCCTAGAAATTGTTTTGCGTTGGCCTGCCGACGCTAACTAGGTGCAGGGATCGTTCCCTATGCAGGGAAAAATAGGCCCGAGGCCTACCCAATATTGGGCCTTGGCCTCATTTACTGGAGACTGGCTGAGGTGGAGCTCGCCAGTTAAGAGGATTTCAATTTCGATGCAGCGGACCTCAGGTAGGTGCTGGGTGAGGGGGGAGGAGGGGAGGAGCAATCGATTGGGAAATAGGAGTTGATTGGGAGAGGGGGGAAGTGATTAGGAGGGAGGGAGCAATCGGGAGAGGGGGAGGCAATTGAGTGGGGGCCAACAGCGGTATTCGGCAATGCGGCGGGCCTGAGAGTAGCGCTTTTTAAAAATCTTACCTTTTTGGTGGCAGCCTCCAGCGGTTCCTTTAAGGATAACTGGTTAGACCGCACGTAGACCATGTTTTCCGCAGGCCTGGGTCAGGGCAGCCCAATTTTGCAAAGGAGGCTTCAAACAAGCGTTAGGTCCGCTATTTGTATATACAAAGAGCCTAACGCCTGTTTCCAGTGCGGGCCCAGGATGCCTCTTTTTCTGCCCTTAATGATATGGTGGGCGGTGTACCTCCACAAGTGCCATATTGGATGCTTACATGTTCATTTTGCACCAGATAAACGGGCATGGTGCCTTTGAATTTTTATGCCATTATCTAGTAATTTATTTCATTGCTGTTTGTGGGATCTTGCTTTGTGTGAAAATTGGCTGTAGTGTTTGCCTACATTGTAACAGTGACTACACTTCAAAGATACTTCATTGGCTGTGAAGCACTTTGGAAGCACTGAGGACGTGATAGGTCTTTTTAAATGCAAGCTCTTACTTTGACACAAATAGTGCAGTAAATTCTATCAACCATTGGGCAACGGAGCGGATTGGTAGATCTATGCAGAATTTTTATGTCAAAAAACCAAAAAAGCAAAGCTGAAAACTCTATTTTGTATCTCTGAAGTTCTACAAATAAGTTTAAATCCAAGAACCTTTAGAAACACGAAAAGGCCCAACAAACCTGACTCTTTTTGTTAAACCACCCTGGCTTCTCACCATGGTCCTGAAATTCTTCACGGCTATAACTCTGACAGGAGACACCGTATACCCCTAAGAAACGGCCATTTATGCTGTTTCTTTCATGTTTCTGCCTGTCACCCACTGGAGTTATGGTAGGAGACCGGTGGTGGCCTCACAGAATTTAAGCGTCCATAATTTCTAAATCCTTTCTCTTTCCAGAAACATGTCTAGTAGCCTTTTGATCTATTTACATCGTACACTTCAATGGTTTTCCATGATATCCCACAAGTTATTGCACAAGTCCATTGCCCGTGAGTGACAAATTTCTCTTATTATTTCCTAGTATTTAACTTGTGTCCCTTAATATTTGATGTAAGAGACCACTTTGTTGGATGAATATTGTCAATTCCCTTAACAACCTTGAAAGCTTCAACTAGGTTACCTCAAAGTTTCAAGAATTGACACCACCTTTAACTTATATTTTGGGCTGTACAGGTGGAATAGAGCATTAGGCATTTCTAATAACATTGCATAGATGCAAAAAAGCATAACTTATTCACTTCCTATTTACCTCAAACATTTCTCCTGTCTACTCCTTGACCACTCTTATATTTCCTTTTGTGGTCAATATGCAGCTACTCCTCTTTTCCTATATTACAACAGTGACTACATTTCAAAAGTACTTCCTTGGCTATAAAGCACTTTGGGACGTCCTGTGCTATCTTTCAGCCTCAATGTCAGAGCAACAAGGAACAATTAATAGTGCGGCTAGTATTTAGAATAATAGTGATTGCACTGAGAATGCTGGCATTCCATTCCGTATCTTGCTACCAGGGCAAAATGTAATGTTTATAAGGTGCACCAGCAGTAATAGATGGAAGGATGGAAATTGGCATAGAGAAGGTAGGTTGGAGAGGAAAGGTTGAATCTGACATTGAGCAATGCAAATTTCAGAATTCAGAAGGTGCCTGCGGTAGAGGAGAAAGCCGAAGATAGGAGAGATCTTAAACTGAGCTAATAAGGGGATCCTGGACAATCAGGATAAAGGGAGACAGACTCATGAAGAAATTAAAAGGTTGGTGAGATCTCAGAGACAGGGCTTTGAAACTGCGCTGTGTGAATGTTCACACTGAATTTATTTTTAATTTATATGAAGTTCTTTTGTCAGGTATTTTAATGGAGACATTAACCCGTTTACTTTAAATAAGTTGTCACCGTTAAAACAACGGAGAAAGGAATTTCATGTAAATCCATTAAGAATTTGTGTGCCAATATTCGAACGGTTTAATTTCAGGACGTTAATGAGGACAGGGAGAGTTCCGAGAGACAGGATCAGAGATGGAAGGAGGGGCAAGTATTAAAGAAAGTGAGAGAGTGACAGAATAGAAATTGCCTGTCCTTTCACATCCAGATCATTCTTGAAATTCAGAAAAATCATCAGCAATTCTTTCACACTTCTGCTAAGTGAAGTATTGCCTTCGAAAAGGTGTTATGCCATGATTGCGATTACATAATATCTGTGTTCTTGTAATAGACGTACCTATTCCTCCCCTTCTGCTTTATGTGATGTGCATTAGAGATATAGAAGGAGTAGTTTCCCTTGGTGGGGGATTCTCACATGCCAGAGCATATATCGGAAATTTAGCTGCATGCTGCAGAGTCAGAAAATGATTCTGACAGAATAAACGTGTTTGTATGGGAGAGAGGCTGTGATTAAAGAAGATAGGGAGAGATAGGATCGAGATGAAATGGATGAGACTGCAATCTGAACTAATTAGGCATCACTAGCTTGATATAACAAACTTTCTATCTTTTATTTCTCACAAGTGCACTCTTAATTGACCCCCAAAAGTAATCTGCACTGCAAAATTCAGATGTAATATAAAAAGTTATGTAAGTTTCCTTTTGGTTTCTTATACTTGATTTCACCTTGTTATTTCTCCTTTTTGATGCTTGATTTATCTGGGTCATGGTGCCTTGGCGGCATTTTTAATTGTATAGTTCTTCATATATTGTCCTGATATACATTAGTACCAAATACTGAGAAGATCCAAATTTGGATGTGCCTTTATCTAAATTACAATTAGCTATTAGCTTTTGTGTAAAATGTTTATTGGACCATAAATTCACATTAAAGTCACCTTTCTGTAGAACTGAAATTTTCCTCTAACTACCTAATCTCGGGCTGACAGCTTTGCTTGCTCAGAAATTCGGACAGGTGCAGCCTAAGATGTTCTGATTTGCCAGAAAATCATATGCAATGTACACCTAAATTTTCAAAAGAACTTGCATTTATATAGCACCCTTCACAACGTCCCAAAGCATTTTACAGCCAATGAAGTATAATCACTATTGTAATGTAGGAAATGTGCATAGCAAGGTTCCACAAACAGCAATGAGATAATGACCAGCGAATCTGTTTTTCAGTTGAGGGATAAATATTAGCAGGACACCAAAGAGAACTCCCCTGCTCTTCTTCAAATAGTGCTGCAGAATCTTTTATGCCACCTAAGAAGCCTTGATTTAATGTATCATCTGATAAATGCAAACAGTGCAGCACTCCCTCAGTACTGTAAGCCTAGAATTTATATTTAAGTCCTGGGAGTGAGACTTGAACCTACAACCTTTTATGATTTACAGGTAAAGGTGCTACCAACTGAGCCACAGCTGAAAACATACATCAGTGGGTAAGACTTCCAGGAACAGTGGGTGAGGGTGAGGTTATCCCTGTGGTATTCAGGAACAGCACTCAACAGAAAATAAAAGATGAATGTTCATTCTGATTGACAGCTTAAAATGTGAAGAAAATGGTTTAAATTGTGATTTATGCAGGAGCTAGTGATTTCTCCCACCCGTTCATGATTTCAGCAAATATAACTACAGGATTGAAACTTTTATATTCACTATATTAGTAATTATCCATCACTTTGCTCTTCTTTCCCATAGAATTCATAGTAAAAAAAATAAGAATTATTTATATAAACAGAAAGTGCTGAACAAGCTCAGCAAGTCAGGCAGCATCTGTGGAGAAAGAAACAGAGTTAACGTTTCAGGTCGAAGACCTTTCGTCAGAGCTGGAGGATGTTAAAGAGTTAAAGTTTTTAAGCAAGTACAGAACCAGGGAAAGGGGGAGAGGGAGGGGAGGGGAGGAGAGAACAAAAGCGAAGGTCTGTGATAGGGTGGAGGGCACAAGTGATTAAGTCCTTATAGGAAGCGGGGTTGGAGGAAGTGTAATCAAGGTAACTGTGAGAGTCGGTGGGCTTATAATAGATACTGGTTAACAGCCTATCCCCAGAAATGGAGATAGAGAAGACAAGGAAGGGAAGGGAAGAGTCAGAGATGGACCATGTGAAGGTGAGGGAAGGGTGGAAACTGGAAGCAAAGTTGATGACATTTTCCAGTTTGGGGCGAGAGTGGTTAACGGTACCGATACTGTCATCAATGTACCGGAAAAAGAGGTGAGGGAGGAGACCTGAGTAGGACTGGAACAAGGAATGTTCCACGTATCCCACAAAAAGGCAGGCATAGCTGGGACCCATACGGGTTCCTATAGCAACACCTTTTACTTGGACGAAGTGAGTGGGGTCAAAGGAGAAGTTGTTCAATGTAAGGACAAGTTCAGCCAGACAGAGAAGGGTGGTGGTGGATGGAGACTAGTTGGACCTCCATTCAATGAAGAAGCAGAGGGCCCACAGGCCATCCTGGTGCGGGATGGAGGTGTAGAGGGACCAGACGTCCATGGTGAAAAGGAGACGGTTAGGGCCGGGGAACTGGAACCTGTGAAAGTGGCGGAGGACGTCAGAAGAGTCATGGATGTCGGTTGGAAGAGACTGGACAAGCGGAGAAAAAATAGAGTCAAGATAGGAGGAAATAAGTTCTGTGGGGCAAGAATAGGCTGAAACAACGGGTCTCCCAGGGCAGTCCTGTTTGTAGATCTTGAGAAGGAGGTAGAAGTGGACTCTGCAGGGTTGGGGGACTATGAGGTTGGAGGCCATGGAGGGAAGATCTTTTTTAGTCCTTCCAGGAAGCGGGGTGGGAGGAAATGTAATCAAGGTAGGAGTGGGAGTGGGTGGACTTTTAATAGATATTGGTTGACAGCCTATTCCCAGAAATTTTAATCACTCGTGCCCTATTCCCTATCACAGACCTTCCCTTTCATTCTTTCCTTCCCTCCCCTCCCTCTCCCCCTTTCCCTGGCTCTGTACTTGCTTAAAAACTTTAACTCTTTTAACATCTTCCAGTTCTGATGAAAGGTCTTCGACCTGAAAAGTTAACTCTGTTTCTTTCTCCACAGATGCTGCCTGACTTGCTGAGCTTCTCCAGCATTTTCTGTTTTTATTTCAGATTTCCAACATCCACAGTATTTTGACTTTGATTTTGATTTTGAAGAATTATTTATAGATAATTCTTCAAAATCAAAGTTGCTTTCTGTCTTCTGGCTGTAAAAATCCACAAATATTATGCTGCATTTGAGGCCGGCAGAGACTTACTGTGGCAGAAATTGGGCCGGGACCCCAGTTACATCAGGTCTCCACCCTGTTGGCCGTAGCATGGGACTTCCTGTGGGAGCGGAGGGTAAGTGTGGGTGTATCTACCCCCTTGCAGCCTGATATCATAAATTGAAGTGGGACTGATGGGATGGTGTCACCTGCCAGAATTCCCAC